>NW_008824543.1:214973-269129 GCF_000699105.1 Pygoscelis adeliae
GGCACCAGCCCCTGAGCCACGTGTTGATCAGGTGTGTTTTCCTGTTCCTTCCAGTGTCCTTCCTTGCCACTGTAGGGATTGAGGAAAACACTACCTGTGCTCCCAATCCTTCAACCAGTCCCCCCAGTGCCCTGAAGTCCCTTTTGATCGCCTCAGGACTTCTCTCTGCAACCTCATCGCTGCCAGCCTGTATAACCAACAGCGGGTAGTTGTCTGAAGGCCGTACCAGATCAGGGAGTTTCCTAGTAATGTGTCTGACCCGGGCCCCAGGGAGGCAGCAGACTTCCCTGTGGGACAGGTCCGGTCGGCATATAGGGCCCTCTGTTCCCCTCAGAAGGGAATCGCCTGCGACAATTACCCTCCTTTTTTTCTTGGCAGAGGCAGTCATAATGCGTGGGGCTGACTGCCTCACCCAAGGCAACCTCCTGGATGGACCTTCGTCTACATCGTCTTTTGCCTGGCCCTCAACTTCCAGGGCCCCATATCTGTTCTGTAAGGGCAACTGGGAAGGTGAGGGAGGCCGGGCGGTGGTTCGCCTGGCCTTATATTTATAAGCTCTTAGAAGTTATAAAACATACTTTGAATAATTTACATATGTATGAATATCTATATCTTTGAACTTACTCTACTGTAAGGCTACAGCTTATATTTATAAGCTCTTAGAAGTTATAAAACATACTTTGAATAATTTACATATGTATGAATATCTATATCTTTGAACTTACTCTACTGTAAGGCTACAGGTTCTAGGCCCTCTGTCCTCATGTTCCTGACATGAAGTTTGGCACTGTGGTGTGGATAACCTGAATCTGTCAGCTCTGCTGCAGTGAATGTGTGAGCGCATGCTTAGCTCATCCCCTGGCATTACACAGTATGAAAATACTGGGCTCTCCAGCAGCCTGTCAGGAATTCAATCAATGAAATGTGTGAATCTCAGAAAGAAAGAGAGGAATGTTGGGCAAAACAATTTGGGTTTAGTGAATGGCATTTCCTGACAAAACTCTGCTGTGTTGAAAATGTTTTCCAGTCTAGTTCTGCTTCTCATGAAACTAAACTTTTGCGACCAACTGTTGCATAATAAATTAATGTAAATTGTAGTTTACATCAGAGCAGACTGTGACACTACAATATCTTTGTTCCCAGGGAACAGGGTAGTTGTGGACAGAGCAGGGAAGTGCTCACGTCACAGGTAGTAAGGCTGGCTCTGTCACTGCTATGCTGTCAGTGCTGATCCACAGCTTTGCTGGACTCCAAAATTCTGGAGAATTTGGAAAAATGAAAGAAAGCAAAATCTAACACATTCCCAAGTACTGCATTTCTTATCTTCAGTTTTGTAAGAGATGATTGTCTTGCAGTATTGAGTTCTTTTATACACTAGCTGTCAATACAGATCCTTCTGATTGTTAGACTAGTAGTTCACTTTCATTTTATGCCAATGTAAATAAGGACCAACTTGTCTGAAGTCAAAGGAATTACAATTCCTGTTTTATCAATGCAAGTAAAAAGGAGAATCAAGCCCCATATTTGTTTTATTCCTGGCTTAGCTTTTAGCAAAGTTCTAGGTGCTGTAAATACCATAAAAAGAAAATCCATGCTCCAACATTTCCAACATACAAGACAGAAGCAAAACATAGATTTCTTTCTTAGTTTCTTTGTAGCTTAGTGTATATACGAAATTAGTACAGGGCTCCAGAAAGATATGAAAGGAGAGAGCTCTACCCAGGGAGCACATAAACAGTGCCGAGCAATTGGTGTTGTACTGTGCTATTTCCTGTGCCCTATTTTCACAGACAAACAATTTCTGCCGCCAAAATACATGAAAGCTCAGAAATTTCAAGAGCCTCTGTGGTGCTGTGAGTTTTTTTTTCTTCTTCTGTTGTTTAGTGGTGCTCTTAGTTTTTCCTAACCAGTGCAGGCATAAATCCCTTTTTTCCTAAAGGGGGGTTCCATTCTGTGAGAGGAATTTCTTTGAATTTCAACAGGATCATATTGAAGAAGTTGTTACCTGCTCCCATTTTCAGTTTCTGGAAGGTATAGCCCCTCTACCTTCCAGGGTTTGGGGCTGAGGCCTGTGTCTTCAGCTAGTACTTTAAAGTATTTGTAAATTTCCAGTAAAAATTTCTTCAAATCAGGATCAAGGACAACAAATTGGTAAGAAATGTTTCCTTTTGTATACTGTCCTGGTAGTGGACGATTAAGGGAAGCCTCTGTTTGAAATAATTTCTTATTTGTATAAATGGGCATTCCTTTCCTCTCCCCATCAAGTACTCGTGTCTTTTCCCCTTTAAGCAGGTAAATAGAGGTTTCCATGCCTGTAGGAAAGTAACCTTCCTCCAGGCTTGCATTACAGGACAAATACCTCAGTGTTTCCTCTGAAATCCTAAATGGCCTTTTCTGCAGAGTATTTCAGAAGATCTGAGTCATACTGATCAATATACCTATGCCCCACAAACACTATTTTAAGTACTTAGGAAGTATTTAATTTATTTTTTTTTTTAAAGCCAACTCAATCAAATAAAGTACACCACCTGCTCCCATCCCCACCTCCCAAAGCCTGTCAGATGAATGTGAAGATTCAGGGCAATTACAATGTGATTTGGAAGACTCCACCCTTCTTTTGAACACTTTTTTGTTTTAAAGCATTCCTCTGCACACACTCGCCCCTCTCCCTGGATTTTAGTTTCTCTTTCTTACTAAGAAGTAGTCTGCAGTAAATTCTCATTTTATTATACAAAATTAGGTCACTGGGGAAATGATTTTTTTTTTTTCTCCAGTTGTTTTTCCTGGGCAGAGTTCAAAAAAAAAAAAAAAGGCAAACAGAAAAAAAAAACCCCACCTAATTTCAAAGACTCTATGCCTTAGATTTTCTACATGTAAATGTAGCTTTGTAGCTTTAATGTAAGAACTGGTGAATTTCACAAATAAATAGTATAATGTAAGGCCAGGTACACAATATATACATTTTATACCTTCTTACTATAAGATTTCTTACTTCTGAAAAATAGCACAGGGATTAGCAGGAAAAATAAGATATGGAATTTGAACCACTGATACTGTGTTTTTTTCTCCTAGTCACTGCAGTAAATCTGTTTACCAGAAAACTCATCACATCCAGCACTGAACATATTCCAAAGCTCATGTGTCAAAGACCAGAGTTCAATCCTGCACATGGATCTACTGAGATCTATGTACATAGTACAACTAAGTTTATGGAAAAACTTATAACACCTTTAAAGTAAGTGCCTCCTTAACAAGTGCTCTGGGGTCCCCTTATTTGTTTTGAATGTGCAGTCAGTAACGTGTCAGGTGTCTAAGGTCTGGGACGCATTTCTGGTGCGGGTATACTCACTAGCACAGTGGCTAGATCCGAGGTTATCCTAATTGCTGGCCAACCACATTATAAATCTTCAATAATTGAAAATCCTTCTCCTCCACAGCTTCACCCCTCAAAGTAGATCCATAAGAAAATTTTGGGAATGGAAATGAGCTCAGTAACTTCTGCTGTCATCCACATCAATGTCTTTACACCTAGGCAGTCAGTCCTACATTGCCAACAAACTCGTTTGCCATTTTAGCTTTCACTTAAAAACAAAATACGATTTTTTTTTTTAAATTTTGTTTGTTGCTGTGAGATTTGTACCACTAGTCCTAATAGATGTTGGCTTGTGACTGGAGCAATATAATCCCTGAATGCCTCCCTTTAGTTCTTGTCTTTACCTAACGGCAAAGATTTCATGATGGTATATGCCTGTGCTGAAGTGTATGCTAACCCAGCTTCCCACGTACAGTGTATTACATAAATAATGCAAGATTTACAGTCTCCCAAATCCTTTATCAGCAGGTAGTACGATTCTTTGAAAATCCTTTCCTAGCTTATGGTAATATGTTACTTTTTATGATGAATCCGCTCAGGGCTTTGCTAACAGCTTTGAGGGGAAAGACAGGCTATGAATATAGAAAGACTGGAGATATTGTGGGGGCATAGATTAGATGGGTATTCTATAAAATTCAGTGTAAAAGAGGCTCAGTGGAGGGCCAAGAGGTATAGTCATTGTGTGCAGGTTGGACTACATGACAGCACTTCTTTCAATTATAATATTTATCCCACCTCTACTGTAGGGATGTCAGTGCCGGACAGAACAGTCTAGACACTGTACTGTAGATCAACTGGTCAATAGAGTTTTGTCTGTGTACTACATCTGAAGACTTTTGTCCATATTAAAATGAAATCTACTCTTAAGGTCTGCAGCATTAGTCTTCCAAAATCTCTTATTTGTTGTTAGCAAGTTACTAATGGGGAAAATTCATATTCATTTAGAAAGGAAACTTCCCAATAGAAGTTCAAAATGTTTGTAAGATGGTATTATCAAAACCATATTTTCATGTTCTAACCAAGACTTGGCTCAACTCCACCTAGCTGGGTGTGATATTTTTGTTGTTGTTGTTGCCTGGTGGCTGACAACCCCCCAGAAATGTAGGAAATCAAATGACATAGTAAAAACTCCATAATGAGCAAGATTCACTGCTTTTCTCCAGTAGTAAAAAGCTTGCTACTAAAATGTGAAGTACTGATACTCTGTTGCATTTTTGTCTTGATTTTCTTTGGCAGACCTTTATTAATTATCACCTAAGTACTCACAGCACAGTAATAGATTTCAAGATAGGTATCTAGAAATAGAAGAAAAACGTGTATGTTTGTATATGCTGTAAGTGAGCTCAAAAATCCCTCTATCATCCTGCTATCCCTTATATCATCCTGCTAACGCGGTCACACAGCCATGTAGAAGGGCCTCAGTACTTAAGCAAATTCCTGTATCATGGAAGAATTTGATTTTAGAACGAGCTAAAACCTACAAATGTGTGTAAATCCTCTGCTGTTACAGTGGGGAGATCTAGCCAGATATATTTCTTCATTCTTCTCTCCAATATTTCACCCTTAAACAGTTTTCTCAAGCCACAAATGGAAGGGAGATTAGGAGATTAGCATTCCTCCATGAGGATTATTGGTTATCCTTCCTAAAGTTTAGACAGTGACGTCCTTCATGCATGACTAAGTGGGACCATTCCCTGCCTGGGTGGCAAACTGCACCTTATTAACCCGCTTTTAAGCTTAGCTGATGATAAGCTCTTCATTAATTTACTGTGAGGTAAACTTTCTCCTGTGCCAGATTGGTGGGAATGTATTGTTTCCTTAGTATACGCTCAAAGCTACATCTGAAATTAAGTAAAAATGATCCCTCTCACTGTTTATACAAGCATAGAAATTAAACAGTATTATGCAGTTCATTAATAGCTCTTGCTCTTTCCTATGTACAGTGATAACCCACTACTCCAGTGGCACAGAGGGAGTGACTTTCGGGAAATTCTTTCCAGGGATACGTGGATGGGGGAATGGAGGGATGGTGAATTTTTTATAACACTTTATAACCATTTTCAGCAGAAAAGCAATACTTTTTCATAAATATGCGTGGCACTGCAAATATTCTATAAGTAGCCTTGCATGGCTGATTTTTTTTTTTTTTTTTTTTTTAAGCTTAAGAAGGGTTTTAGGGCATAGGGTAGGAGGAACTTTTAATTTTTTTTGAGGTATGTCCCAAAGGGACTTCAGTATCTTGTCTGAGCCGAGAATGTTGTTCTTTCTTTAATTGGTCACTACCACTGACATAGCTGATTAATAAAAGCAGAGCTGCAGAAATAGTAACAATTAGTACCAATAGTGCTGTGCATCTAAGTACATAGCAAACATACAGTTTATCTTGCTGTTTACCCATTAAATGGTTCCCTTTCTCAGATAAACACAGCTAATCAAATGACTTGCTAGATCACACAGTGAATCAGAGCCAGAGCTGTGGAAACAAGCTTAAGGGCATGAAGCTACAAATACTTATGACTATGAGCAACTTCACTCTTGGGAGTATTTCAATTGACTCCAGGAGGGATTATGTAGGGTAATAAGCTCTGAACTTCATGGAAAGTGTTCACAGGACTGGTCCCCAAGCATATTCAATTGCAGTCTTCACATAAAATCACATAAGTCTGTAGTCAGGGACTTTTAATAAACATATTCCAGGCCATAAATTACTTTCTAAGGAGGATTTTTAGAGGCATAATTTTACAGCATTGACCTCCAATAGACTCATAACATTCTATCATGTTAAATGTATATTTAATAGCTTCAAACCTTTTCTATTAGTGGTCCAATGGGTCTGAAGGACTTAGGACTACAACAACCTATTGTGTCAATGGATATTTAGAGAGGTGTAAAAAATGCAGATTATTGACTTCATTATTGATGCAAAGGAGCCATTATATCGTATCAGGCAATTAAATGCCCTTTCATAAAGAGCTCATTGCATGGAGACTGAATTTATGGAAATGATGAAACTTAATGGCTCCATAGGAATCATTACATCAGGTTTGAAACACTTTTTGGGATATTATTATTTATTTTCACATTCATACTTGTAGTAATGAGAAATTCAGGAATTTTGTAGTAAATTACAAATATAAAGATGGAGATACAGAGGTTGCTATATTAATTTAAACAAATTGTAAAGGGAAATGTACTTACATCATTTCCTCCTTTCTTTAAAAGTACAAAGTTAAACCAGCCCAGTGAAAAGAGATGGCTGTATTTTGATAGCTTTCGTAAATCCAGAATGTGCCAGGTTAAAATTTACAATTTTAATTTTCATGTCTACATCTGATTTATGAACGCTTACCCACACTTCATCCCTTTCTACTAGAACCATAATTTTGCACAGGTTATTCTGACATACATTTTACAGCTAACGAAGGATTTTGGATGTATCCACATACAACGTGGCATTGAACCTGGAAATTGCTCTGCTGTCTTCACTCGAGTCCCTTTGTAAATTCAATCCTAAATTCAGTCTCCCAGTGAGGTCTGTCTGGTTTGCAGTTTTTTCCACTTCTGAGTGTATGTACTACCCAGATATGTTCCCAGAGCTTTTTCTTTTAAACACCTAGGTATTTAAAGTTATTTGTTAGACAAAAAGAAGTAGAAAATATGAGAAATGCACCACAAGAATACTAGATTTTTGCAAGAATTTGTTTCCTGCTCAGGGTAACACATCACATCTCTGGAAATGAAGCTGCACCTGTGTCAAAAATACCTTAAACCCCCTTTGTTGGCACTCTCAGATGCTGAACCCATCTGAAGAGCTGTCTCTTAGTCATCTATCTGTGGCCCATCAGCTAGTGCTTTTTAAGGGTCTAGGCAATTAGGATTTTACACTGCATGTGGCAGTTGTGTGCATTTGTGTTTTGGGACTGTGTGAAGCTGCCGCATATCTATCCATACGCTCTCTTCTCTTTGTGGGCAGGCTGTAACAAAAGATCTGCACTGAAGCTCACAGATAAGACATGCAATCTCTATGGACATTCACATTTTACCCAGGTCCATATAACCAACAGCAGCAGTGACTATAGGGCCAAGGAGCCCACAGTACAAAATTCTTGCTGTATTATGAGGCAATTATCTGCTTTTTCTTATGGCTTTACCAGAAATTTTACTGTAGCTCCATTCAATCTTTGCTCTCATGTCGTCTTACTTGGCAAAAGAGGAAAATTCAAGGAAGGTCATATTACTACAGCCTGTGCTGTATAGTCCCTGGGTAGATAAAATATTCAAATTGACTACCTATAATTAAAAAGAAAATAAAAACATTTGCTTATTTTTTTGGATTTATCATCTCAAACACTGGCTTTTGCCTTTGTCTGAGATTGGCAAAATGAAAGCACAGGAATGTCATTGTGCTGCCAATAGCACTATTTTGCCCCTACTTGAGTAAAGTTTTCTGAAATATCCTTGCATAAATAAAGCCAGGTTTACCTACGTTACAGGTTTACCTATGTTACCAAGATGCCCTGATTTTTTTTTTTTAACCTTTTAGAATGTCCCCAACTCTGTTATAGCTGATGTATATGCTGAAACATAGGTGCCTGTATACCTCTGGGTAGACTCAGGCGTAGCGCTCATAAAAGAAGAAAATCACTGAACAGAGACAGTGCTTCATAAACCGTTGTTCAAGTCAATGATGATACTTATTCTTAACCTTAAGAATCTTTTATACTTAAAGGCTGCTCTGAATGAGGTCCCATGTAGAATAATAACTAAAACAAAAATTTTAAAAAGGCTTTTCCATCTTTTACTCACTTTCTTACTGCAGGGCTATATGTAAGATAGTAATAACGCTATAGTTTAATATAGGTAATTTCTTTGTTGTTACTGTGAAGAAGCTTTATAGACCAGTACAAAATGATTTAAGGCCTTTGAAATGTCTGTTTTCAACTCTTTCATTTTAATGTTTTTTAATCAAAGATGTGCTGTTACTATAAAATAAATCCTTTTCTAGAAGGAGACTGTAGAGAAGTCCCTGAAGTACTTCACTTTGAGGAACTTCGTTAGTCAAGGTAGAGGGCTCTGTAAGACACAAGCATTATAATTACCTGATTTTGCTCTTGTTGAAATCAGTGGCAAAACTCTTATAGGTCGGAGTGGCAGCAAGACTGAAAGGAACTGCTGTGCTTTAGTTTATTGTGCCATTTTCTGATTAACATCTTAAACAGCATTTTGATTATGTAGCTTCTACTGACAGAGAATGCCTGATGGTCTTTTGTTGATCTTCTGAGAGAACAACAGCTCATCTTGATGCTCAGCCAATGCATCTATCATTTAGCTGTCCCTTTCAGTTACCGTGTTGAGAATGCAGCACAGTCCTGGCTCAGAGAATCTCCATTCCATCTGGTGACCTGTCAGAAGAGCTCTGAGACCTCTTTCCTTTCAGGATCTAGCAATGAATTTTTTCTGCACAAAATGTGTTTTTAACTTTTTGTATTGAGTAAATTTAACAGGTCAGACTCAAAATAAAGTTACTGTTGTTCAAAAAGTTACTGTGCACCAGCTTGGCCACAGTTACTGTCCAGAAGAGGTATTCTTAGCCTGCAGAAAGTATCATGTCATTTAACTGTCCCAAAGGTCAATGTTAGAAAATAAAAAATATGTTACGTTACCTTATGTTTGCTGCGATGAGTAGTAATGGACAAGTGCTGAAGTCTAGCTAACCTATATCAAACTGACTATGAGATTGAGCCATTTTGGCATTTATTTCTTTCCAGTTTCCTAAACACATGGTTTTATTCCCACCATGCAATTTTTTCCTCCACTGTTTTTTTTTGAGCTCTCTCATCTAACTTTCTCCAGATAGTATTCAGGCAAGTGTGCTGCACATAATCTAGGATTGCAATTACACAGAAATGGGAGCAGGGAAAAAAATAGCAGATCTGTACTAAAACTTCTGCCAAAGATAATGGTAGATAGGTGCAGAGGTCCACTCTTTCTGTTAGACTGTATGACTCTTTATTATGTGTAGGTATTAAACAGAGAGTACCTCCCTTTCTCCCTCAGTTTAACTTTTCCCTTTCATGTCTGCCTTCTACGTGTGTCATATTGACATCCATCAATAGTACAAAGGCAGTGTCACATGCTGAGTTATTGCTGCCAGTAGTAATACAAAATCAGGCCTGACATGTAAAAAGCAAAGCCTTCTTTATTGCAGGCCAATAAAAGTCACCAACAAAAGAGGCTGTGGATTTTTAATGGAAAGAAAGCATTAATGAATAGGCATTAATTGAAAATTAGGGCATGAAAGACAGAGAAGAGCTAAGACAAATCAATTGCTATACCTATAAGCCTGAGCTGACAATAAATCAACAGCAATAACAGCAAGATGCATTGGACCAAATTAATCACAGATGCAAACAGTTGAAAGTTAGGTGTGAATAAATTAGTTTAAGAAGGCTCTATAAATGCTAAATAATTCCACAGTTGACCATGATTGGAGCAACTATACAAAAAGAATTTAACATATATGACCTGCCTCTGGTAGGAGATACAGTGACTGACTGTGGGAGCATAAGGAGACATAAAATATGTGGCTCTTACCTTGGGGATAGTAGGGTCTGTCCCCATGTGAATTTTATAAACCTCTGTAAAACCTTTGAGTCTTGCTTCCCTCGTGTGCTAAACACAGATGGTGCACATGCCAGCACCAGGTCTAGCAGATGGGTATGGAGGCAGAGGAGAAAGTCAGGTCTCAGTAGCCTGACTGTCAGGTGATTTCATTTGTGATGTGAGTGGGGAGAATTTACTGAGTAACTCTGTGCTTCGACCCTCCTTTTTTACAATGATGAATGATTTATTTTTTTTTTTTTTTGTGTTGAGAAACAAATTCAATAAGCACACTACAGTGTTCTCTTGCATTAATTTCCTGTGGAATGGCCCTAAATATTTTGTTGGTTATTCCCAAGCTTCGAGACAGGCATTGGGCAACTCAGGCTGAACATGAAAGAGGACATTTAGGAAAAAGTTACAAGGTCCTTTACAAAACCTTTTTTGTTGCTGTTTTGTTTTCCAACATATAAAAACTGTTTAGTATTATCCAGATAATGAGTAACTTGTACTGTTCTTGCTTTATACACTATTGCTTATTTAACCTACATTGTGTTATACCCACATGTGTGTGCACTACGACATCTCGGAGTGAAGGATGTTACGCTCTTGAGATTGCTGCAAAGCAGCCAGCATTAATTTCAGTTCCGAATTCTTCAAATTTAAATTACAATAATATTCCTGCTCTGCATTGGCATTGCTGACATCAACAAAAAACATTAACTCTAATTACAGGACTGGTTTGGTTCTTATTAGGCATTTGTTAAGTGCTAAATATCTTGATAAAGCAGAATACGCTGCAACTCGACCACAAAAGTGAAGCATTCTGGAGAGTGCTCCTACCATCTGTCATTCTTCCCTGGTGATGATGAATGTGCACCATGAAGAGATTAGATCATTTGCTTCACTCGAGTAATAACATTTTCTGTGCACTTTTTCTTTAGTCAGCTTGTTGATTCTGATCAAGTTGGGGACTTGGCTGATCTTGGGATTGAGCTGATAAGAAAATGGAAATATTTGAAACTTGGAATTGACTGTGAACTACACTGTTTCATACCTTCAAATATAATAGTTAAAATATTGTATGCTCTTAAATTTATTGCTGTTCTTTACAATAAAAAGCTGTATCTGAACTTAAATAGTTGAATTGATTTTTCAGTCTAAATTTCTTAAGGCACAGGAGCTCTTCTTTTATAGTAACTATTACTGGTTCACACCGGAACGCTAAGCCACAGGTATGGGACAATACACTGCCATACTCAGAGCACTTGCCTTTGCACTGCTGTGAAACCTACAGAGTCCAATTCCTGTATCTGGACAGTATTAGCTAATGGGTCCATCACAAGTTCGAATTTCAGGTACATATAAGCAAATATTTTTGTAGAATAGTTGATATGTGGTTTTTTGTCTGATCTGAAGCTATTTGAGAATTCAGAGTCAAATCCAATTTAATTAAAATCTAACCAGTTAGGCTGCTTATTTTGTAGGATGGAGTTTAAACTCCCATTTCCCAGAAGATTTCCGAAATGACTAAAAGTCTGCAATATCCATATTCTAGGTGCAGTATTTTTCTCCTTCAGCTGAACCTGTCCTACTTTGTGTAACAGAGTTACCTTGTGCATCAGAAACCGGGAATCATATTTTCTACCTTTGTAGTCTTTATAGTTATTCAGTCTTCACTCCTGTTTGTGACCATCATGTTTAGTGGAATAGCTTCTACAGGAAGAACTGATATTAACTCCAGTATGCCTGAAGTAACCAAGATACATAATGGTCAGGGGCACGCATCTACAAAAGAGGCCTTGTAAGTTTATGTCCCCTCAGGAAGAGGAATGCTCCTTGTGACTTTTTCCAGAACTTATTGTGTAGTTTGGGGGTGGGGTGGTGGTGGTGGTGTATCCTTGGATGCCTCAGTTTAATCTAAAATACAGATATAATCATTAGCTACTGTAATTATTACCTATTATATTGCCCATTCACTTCAGACACAAACTAATGTGTTTGGGTTTTTTCCTTTTATTCTGTGTGGTTTTGGTCTTAAGAATGTAGGAAGGAGCTGGTTGCTGAAAGTAGAAGAGAATAAGGGTTTGATTCAATGCAATTTGCATGTGCGTGCTGCCTCATACAGAGCTGTTACTTTAGCATTTTCCTGTACTGGGTACTTGCTGTATTCTAAAATAAGCAAAGTAGTCCAAAAGTATATGGCTGTCCTTTATGCGTTGCACAGAAGGACACAGAGTAATCAATGTAAAGATTAAACAACACTGTCAATTAATCATTAAGTTTGGAAGTTCTTAGATGACTCAGTAAAGGTTTTGAGTATCATTCAAGAAATAATATGGGGCACTGCAGTTTTCTGAAAGGCAGTCTGTACATTTCTGCCCAATGCATGCAGCATTTTGTTAATGCACGTCCTTGCTGTGCTGTAAATACCTGAAAACTACATTTCTGAGTTATGCTCAGGTGACCTGGGTATGATCAGGTGGCACCAAAGATATGTCTCAGGTCTGCAATCGTTGGTGTCCAGTTAAGCCAACAGGCCGCTTGTCTCAATGCATTTAATTAACAGTGGGAAACAAGTATACAGTTAAGTATAGGGCACCGGCAAGATAGTAATGTTATACGAGTGCACTGTTCTATGGTGAAAAGAATGTTTTTCTTGATTTTGAAATCTATTCCATAAGACAGCTGGCATGAATGTTATTGATTTAAAATGGCTTTAAAAGTCCCGTAGGCTGTACTCTTCTTAAACCAGAGTGCTAGTGCCTTTCCTGCACAGTTCTGTGGCTAATGCACATCTGACCAAATGTGCTACAACAAACACTTTGTTGTGGCTATCAGGAGTAAGCAGTGCTGGTCAGGGTGTAGTGGCATGATGCGTTTACCTCTGCAAGCTACCTTGTGTTTGTACTTTCTGATCAGTAGCATATAACCCATGCCTCAACTACTTGCTTGGGTTTACGGGGTAGGGTAGGGGGGAATCCAATATAATATGACAGGAAAACAGCAGGCATCCATTGCCTCTCTAAGCAAGGAGAAAAGATGGTGAGATTTACATTTAGGGATGAGAAACTTCTTTCAAAACTTCTCTACAATACTGTAGTTTGGGAGATATATAACAGTGAAGGCATGTTTACTTTGTGTAGAATTCATGACATGATGAGGATAATAAGACCCTCCAAGGCAATAATTGCTTCACTGTAGGGTGCTTCTGCATCTCAAATTGCTCAGCATCTGGGTTTTAAATCATTTGTGTTCCTGGTGGGTAAAACTGCCAGCTAAACAGACAGGCAGACAAGTAGCATTTTTAAACTTACACAGCAGGATCATGGTATGTGTGCATTTAAGGCTGAGCTTATTATCATCAGGAATTGTTATCTAAACCATAGAGACGACACCAAAATAGATTCTATATGATACTCTCTTAATAAATTTTCTTCATTCACAAGGAAACCATTCGGCCTATGTTATAGGTCTGGTACTGGTTTGGATATTTCTGGCAGACTGTCCAGCAGGAAAGGATTGTCTGCTGAGCTCAGAAAATGTCCAATAAATTCCACAGTTCATCTGTGCTGTGGTGAACAGGTGACTGTCACTGAATGCCATGCTGAAGATCATGTTATAAGCAGGAAGAGACTTTGCTGTATTCACAGAGAATTATGTTATTAACGTGTAAAGTAGACCTCAACTTGGTAAGAAGTGAAGCCATTCTGTATACAGGAATCATCTATTGAAACTGAATCTGTGTTTTGTTTTTACTGGGAGAGGACTAGCCTCTGCTGATGAATATTCTGCCTTTGACATGTCCTTCTCTATTGTAGTTCCTGAATGCTTATTAGGTATTTCTTGATGCAGACAATTTCTTCCATCCCCTAACCTAAAATACACTGAGTATGTCATGGTGCATATGGGGATCAGTGTTTTTGTTTCTGTTTTTGAAAATTCTGCTTTTGGGAAGAACTCCCTGAGGTGGCGGTTTAGAGGTGGCTGGAAATCCAGCTTGAAACAGCAGGTCTGCCCCTTAACTATCTGAATGGTTGAAGTGTGGCAGCAATGAGAAGATTTGCACCCATGCTCATCCATCTCAATTTATGGTTTAACACCTTGTGTTCATGCTTTTATATCCCCAAGTCCTGATATTGGTATTTTGGACTCTGAGTTCAAAACCTGCTGTTGCCTGTGCCCATCATGTCCCTGTGATAGGACAGGCTTGTGTGCTGCTGTCTGTCCGGGCTGTAGGTCTCAAACACCATACCTATCTAACTCTTCTGAAACTGCAGGCTCCGGAGAGACCCTGGTGAGACTGTGACTTGCCTGACATTTCTTTTTGGCTCCAGCGGCAGCTGCTTTGAGTTTTTCCTTTTTTTTTTTTTTCCCCCCTAGGTTATTTTTAACTTGGATCAATTCCATGATCTGATTCACTTCACAGTCACACAAATAGTTGTACTGGCACAACTGAGGGAGCAGCAAGAATTAGCAGAGGGAGCGGTGACTGCACACAGCAGCCCTCGTACAAGAAGAAAAACACCTTAAAGTCCTCTATACTGTGTCAATTTGAAGTGCCCTAATTCTTTCTCTGTTATAGGGGGTTTTTTGTTGTTGTGGATTTTCCTCGCTTTGTTGCTACACAGTGGTTTTTTTTCCCCCTATACAACATGTTGTTTCAACTCTGCCAGTACTCATCTGCCATCTTGTTAGTTGCCTGCTGACTACTGAAGCACTTAAGAAAAAAGAAAGAAAAGAAAAAGTCTCTGTAGACTTCTAAGCTGTGTTAATTGAAATTGAAAATTAGCAGTTAGATGAGCATCACCTGGTTTTCAAAAGGCAAAAAGAATAATCACTTTCCTGGTAACCAAGCAATTCTGGCTAGAAAGCTTGCTTGCCGACACAGTCACACATGCAGAGTGATGGTACCCACTCCTTGAGGGGCTCTTCCCCTCTGCAGTTAGAGAAAGAAGGGTTTGCCAAGCAAGCCAGTGCCAGTGCTTGCTGCTTTCATGTTTTCCCTGGTGAGACTTTGTGTTATCTACAAGGTAATGTGCAACAGCATATTACTTGATGATCTTGAAGGCATTAATTATGATTGCTCCTGGTGCTCTGTTGTTTGGCTCTGTGCTCACACGCTTTTTTTCTTCCTTTTTCCATGAAGAGAGGTTCAATTACTTGGAAGGCTATTCTGCTATCCAATGTCATACTTCTCCATGTCAGTAATCATTCTTGATATAACCTTCTTAATTTATCTGAGATCATGCTTTGTTAGTTCTCATCCTCGATTTTGGGAAAGGGGAGAAGTTATTCATAAGAAGTGAAAATAGATGTTTGACTCTTATGTTCACTAGATTTCAGAAAAGATTCGTAGTTAGAGCTTGACTCTTCTTGAACTAGCCGCACCTTAAGTCACCTTTTATACCACTACAAAGTGAATGCAGGACATGATCTTGCCTTTCTTTTTCTGTCATTTGAGAGTGATATAATGAAGTGGAAGATGTACAAGTACCATACCTTATCCTTACAAAATACTCTAGTAAAACACAGATTTGCTGCAAACTCCAGCACTCCTGTTGCTTTTCGTTGTCTTCTGCTTTGGTAATATGTGGATTCTGGGCAAAATGGAGGTTGTTTGGTAGCTGTGAAAAACAATTGATTTATAGGATTTATAGCTCAAATTGTGGACCAGAACCTGGGCTCCATCTGAATTGTACTTGGAACTCTGCAATTGATTAGGGAGCTTGAAAATAGTGGGAAAAGTGCTCAGTTCCTTGCTATGTCCCAGCATAGAGCAGAGAAGCTATTGTTTGTTTCTGGGGCACCGAGAAGCCTTGCTGATACTTAATGTCCAATAATGTGTTCACCAGGAAACCAGAAATCAGTGCTGTAGAAGCTATTATAGTTACCCTTTGTCATAAAATGATAACTTTCAGCAAAGGGAATTTTTATTCAGCCAGATCCAGTAGATTACAGACTTGTACCTGAAGGCAGAGGAGATTTGGTTCTTTAAGATATATAGTACAGAAAAGAGTGATACGGTTTCCACCAGGTTAAGAAAGTGTCTAGAGACTTACCTTTGAAGGAACTTTTTTCTGCTTTTACCCATATAGGTCTCAGGCAATTAATCAATAAGCAAGGACACAGGGTGAAAACATATGGTCTTTGATATTTAATAAATGGATTAACAGAGTCCACCGCTTAATATTCAGCCTCTGCCTTAGGAGTATAAATTAATAAGCATTAGGTCCTTTTTAATGAGGAATTTTCCCTTTTAAAACCTGAATGAATTATCAAAAAGAGCTCTGGCAGAATTTCAAAGACATTTTCTGACCTTCTAGTATTCTGGTCTGCATGAATTTTTAACAAGATTCTATATATCTGGAAGCTCTATTAGAATTTGTCTGCGTGAAATCTATCTGCCCTCTAACCCCTCACCCCCTTTTTTCTTTTTTCTTTCTTTTTTTTTTTTCCTTTTTTTTCCAGACAACTAAAGAAGAAAAAGGAAAAGTATCTATAAAAGCAAGGGAATGTTTAATTTATGTAAATGAAATTTTAAAAAAAGAGTCCTTATTTGAGTTAATAAAACCCCACACATTGCTTTTAAATATTAATAGTGGCTGGCGAAAATCTTTTCTTTACAGTGACATTTTCATTTATATTCATTTTTGAATAGTATCAACAATGTAAAGTGTTCCAAGATCTGTTTGAAAATGCATATTTTAAAGTGCATAACATGCATAACTTATAATTAAATGCACACAGCTATGCTTTCAGTCCTGTAAAACATTCTTTTTTTGACAGTTTCTATTCCAGAAAACCTTTAAGAAATCTTTTTGATATCTAAATCTGTTCAGAAAATAAATGTAATAGACTGAAGCAGATGTTTTAAGTATTTGTAGGCTGATTTTCAGCATAATGAAGAAAGCTTACTGTTGTTATTACTTGCTTTATTTTTTACTTTTTAAAGGGTTGTTCTGTGACATTTTCAAAATGTAGAACACCCTTTTTCATAAAAGGTTGTAGTTATCTATGCAAATTTTTACTGATGATGCTTCGTAACCTAAATGCCACTTCAGAAAAATACTGTATATGTTAATGAAAACTGAACTGTTTCACTTCTCGAAATTACAGTATCAGTTGGTCCTACAGATGGGATAGTCTATTAGCAGGCTATTGCTCTGAATCATTGTAGCACATTCCATGCTTCAATAGCTCACTTCTAGCTTCTATTCAGTACCATGAATTAGACACCTCCTCCTGGAACTACCTGGGGTTTTTGATCTTACCCACCTGGAATCTGCTGAATAAAAAGCACTAAGGAACAGCTGTTGCTCCCGGAGGTGATTAACGTGCTGGTCGTTCACTAAAGGATCAGTGCCTATGTGTGCTAGGAAAGAAGCAACCATTAGGTTTTAGTAAACAGATTATTAGAAAGTGGTTGTCTTTAGCCTGTTAATCAATAATGGCAGGAGCAACTAATAGGATTTCCATGTCACTATTTCTTTTATTTCACTTGTTTCAGGGGAGAGTTCCCTTCTGAGTTAATCCTTTTGAGCAAAATACATCCCCAGGGTAAATCCACAGGAACCATTGCAGTCGATAGAATTGCACCTCAGATGGAGCTGAACCACTGAGAGTCACTGAACATAAAACTGGGAAATTCAGAGAGTGCTTTACAGATTCAAATGCTAACTGGTCTCTTGAGTCTGGGGTTCACTGACATTCCCTGCCCTGGCTCTTGATTAGGACCACACGAGAGTAGAAAATGATACTAAAAACCATGACTAATTATTTGCTTGTGTTACTTCATCAGGACAGCTTAACTCTGGAACACCTCCACCGTAGCTTGGTTTTCAATAGGCAGTGTTGAGCAGACATATAATGTTTCTAATTTTTCTTTGTGAGGATGATGGAGATGCACAGTTTTAAGGTTGTATTGGTTTAATTGTTGAGACTAAGGCCTGCAATAGCTCATGCTAGTACTTGTCTACCTATGTCAGATACTTTCAAGGACACAAAGCAAAGCTGGATGCATCACTGTTATCAGAGGGCAGTAGGGGACTGTATCCCTGTTGTACCTTTCACCTTGTTGTCGTTGGCTCTCTGTCTTTCATCCACTTCTGCGCATGCAACAGGTAGCTTTTCTGAGCTCATTGCCTTCCAGCGGACAACCTGACAGTTCTCTTCCAACTCCCTGGTGGAGGGATGACAGGGAAGTGAGGCGGCACTCTCCACAAAGTATTTTCCACTAGAGCAAGGGGTGATACCTGGTATGAGAAAGAGACTCCCATGGGCGCCCTTTATGCTAGTTTTTACATGGAACTCATGGGTGCAAAAACAAAAAAGGCAATTGGACTGACAGGTGAGGGACTGCACAATGACATTATCCCTGAAAACCAAGGTAGGGAAACTAGAAAGGATCAGAATAAAGTCCCAGGCAGGTAGGTGGCAGGAGCCCTAAATGTATGTAGTAATGCAAAAGGGAGACTGCTGTCTTAGACTTTCTTTAGTTAAACCCATGGTTTTTGGTTTTTAAAATTTATCACTTGATCTTTCTTTGCTAAAGCTCAAAGTAAAATAAGTTTGAGACAGCTAATAACATAAAAGTGCTTTGATATGTGCTCCTCATTCAGTACCGAAAGGGTACATCAAGATGATTAACGCTTGTACCTCAGACTGTTGTACGGGGCAGGATGCACGACACAGCATAACGTTGCCCAGACAGACTGGCAAGCAAGCCTTTGCAAAATTCATGCTAGAACTGGTATACGTGGTGGTCTGGAGGGGACACAGATGCTCTGGGACATACACTGATGGTAGAGAAACAAAGAAACAGAGTTTCTTTGGTACACTGGAGATCAGGCTACTCAAAACAGTACTACTCGTGGAGTGGTATTGTGCAATCAACATGAACAATCAGTTCTAGTAATAAGGGTTGTCATAGGCCTATGTTTCTGACTTTTTAAATTTCATTTTCAAATGTCCTCACACTTAAGAAATAAAGGATAAGTGTGCATGAGAAGATGAGCAAAGGAATAGTAGAACTGAAGGCAGGGTCCGTATCTCCTGATTTCATCCTAGTGAAGTCTGTTAGACTAAGCCATGTAGAGAAAATAATGATGGGATTTTGAAAGACACCCAGAGATGTTAATCACCCAAATGCCATCAACAGTACTTGAGAAATACTTCCACATGCCTCAATTCAAACAAAAAGACCATCAATATCTACTTAATTAAGCTGGGTCTCCGTGACAGTGCTATTGACCACAAGGGAGGGGAATGTGCTACATAGATGATAAATGGTGGAATAAATAAGAAACTGTTGTTCTTCAGACAAACTATTGTATTCCCCCTAGAAAGCAATAAATGTGGGGCCTTTTATGATGGAAGTATTTTCTGAGTATGATATCAGTGGATTACAGACTGGAAAAAGGGATAATTCTGTGAACCATCATGCTTATCTTTAAGAACATGAAAATAAAAATATACTGTGCCTTACATCTGCAGGCTGCATAGGACTGTAGTTTCAAATGATATTTTTTCTGAATAAGTCACTTCACTTGCAAGGACTAATTTGCATTATGTGAGTTAAATGCACAGGTACCTGCTTGTATGTGGAGAACATACACCAAAAGGAACTGGGGAGTGGAAAGCACTGACATTTGCATATTGAGCCAACATTTCTCAGAGGTAGCCAAGTTTATAGCTGAGCATAAACAAAATTAAAACGGTGTTTTCAGGTGGCCAGCGCAGCTGCTACCTTTGAGTTTGCCTCTGCCTTTGTCCTCTCTGCTGATTTCATAGCATTTCTTTATATGGCATGACTTCTGATTTATGCCATGTGACAGAGGGCCTAATTGGTTTTTCTGAAGTTTAATATGGCTATCGGGTTGCACGTTTGAAAGAGTAAATAAAGTCAGGTGGCACAAAGAAAGCTGCCTGCAGTCTGTTGTCTCAGCTGCCCTTTCTGCAAGGCAGTGGGAAGGAGCTTTTCCTAGGAGCAGCTGGGCATGCTCTTGTGGGGGTAAAGTCTCTGGGGTGTTGAGGCTGGGCTGGTCGTGCAGGGCACAGGGTGGGCAGCAGCACCCGTCAGGGACTAGACCTTCCTGGGTAAGTGAGACTGCAAGAGAGGGAGCCAATGCTGCATGACAGAGAGGAGAGTAGGGGGTGGTTTGTTTTACCGTAATTTGACTTGCTGGTGGTCTGAGTTTTCTGTATTGAAAGAGGTCCTCGTGGAAGAGAAAGGAATAGCTTCGGCTGCTTGTTTGGGGGGTCATGCGGCACTGCCCCGAAGCCACCTGGAGGGAAGGTGTGTCGGGTAAGGCAGGCCAGTTTTCAGGGGAGTCCTCAGTGGCTTAATGCTGGCTTTGCACTTCTTCAAGTTTTAGTTTTACCATCTACGGTGAAAGGCTGATATCGTCATTTAATCTCCCAGCACTGTCCTAGAGATTTCAGTAGTTTAATACAGGCAGGGAATTGCACATTCTCTAATCTTTTTCAAAACGGTGAGTTGACGGCTAATTGGGTAAATGCTGCTATTGGAAACTCTCTAGCCACTGGATTTCTAGTGCTCATTTGTACTGTTGGATGAGTACAGCTATCAGTTGATTTAGATTTCTGGAGTAGAATAATGAAATATTTCTGGAGGGCATATCAATAAGTACACATTAGAAGAATAAACAGTGACCAAAGGAAATGTATTAGCTGTTAAATGCAGGAATTGAATCCCAATGTTTTGGTCAGCTATCCTGCTTTCCAATTTGTTCTGAAGTGCTGCAGGGGAACAGTGCAGAGGGGCTCTGCCTCTCATATGTAGCACAGAAGTGTTCAGTAGGCTTTGTACAATGAAGTATAAAAAGTGCACGAAAGTGCACTCAAACGGCTGTACTGTCCCTTCCAAATGTGGAGAGACAGACTGCAGTTATCCTCTCTGCCACACAGTGAAGGCAGTGAGTACAGGTGCAACTGAAATTGTGTGAGAATCTGTTGTAAATCCAGCATCACCTATGGCCTTCCCACTGATGACTTAAGACCTATTGTCACAATCAAATGAAATCACAACTGCATGTTACCTTTGCATTGTGTGCTGCATCCTTTTATAGACTCTTGCGCATATTTATCAAAAAGTATTTATAGTTTGAAGACTTAGATGTGTGTTCATGCAAAACGTTTGTGGGAATACATGTGAAGATATAATTTTGTGCAAAAACTTCTATGTGTCATAGTTTATCATAGTTTATTTCTGTGGCATGTTTTAGGCCATAGCATAGTATCTCTGCTCATTTATTGCTGCCTGTTTTGTTTCTCTGGTGGGTTTTGGCTGATGCATCTGTCCACACAATCCTAAGCATTCATAATGAAATTATTTTGGTGGAAAAGAGCAAGTGCATGTTTAAATGCTTACAGAAACATATAATTTTTTTTTTTCTTTTTTTACTTTTCATCATATAGGCTGACTCTTGTATCGTCCCAGGATATTTGCAATGCATGTTATAGATTTAAAATTAATGATATGTGATATGAATGCTACTGAAAATTTAGGCATACCTGAAGGGAGTTGATTGCCCTGTATAAATAAGGTTGTGTTAAATATGCAAGGAAGACTAAAACCAATTAGCAATAATTGGATATCTGTGTTCTGTGTGCATGTAGTAGGAAGAAACACCAATTTTATGATGTTAGGAAAGAGACTGGGAATGACAAATTTCTGATTGTGACTCAATATGTGTCAACTCTGAAGCCATTGCATGTCTCTCAGACAGTGCAAGTCATCATCCTCCCTCCCTTTTTCCTTGCCTACATCTACAGGGCAGTTGAATACTGTGATTTTTATTTTTTTTTGTCTCTTCACAAATAATGATTTTAATTTCAAAAGGTTTTGCTATCACCTTCTTTGTTTTTGCTTTTTGCATATGTTCCATGATTTTGCTGGCAGGGAAATTCATACGCAGCAAGTTTTAAATAATTAGGCAATATTAATAGAGGGAGAATTTCAAATTAGTATATATGGCATTTCACACAATCTGTTCTAAGTCACATGCTCTTCCACTCATGAGCTAGAAATATACTGTGTAATTTATGATGTATATCAAATGGGCTACTTCACAGAATTTAAATATCAGCTCATAAATTGTGAATACTCATATTCACAAATATTATTTCTAGAAATTAATTAAAATTAATAATAGATTTGTATACTAATTGTTGACCTCTGGTGGCCAAGACTATGCATATGGAAGAAACATTTTTTCTAAATGATTTGCTGCACAATTGCTCAAATAGACACTCTGGCTACAAACTGGAATATTAAGGCCTAAATTAGGTATTGAGTATCAAGAACTGGGAAGGTAGGAAGCTGCATTTTTTGTTTTGCACTGTGGTGACAAGCATGCCACTTTTATATATTTAGTTCCAGCAGTCAACTGCATTGAAGAAACACTAAATTTTCCATGAAAACATAACCGCTTTCAGGAATACAGTAGAATGGCTCCATGCTAATTAAACAAATGCAGAAATTCACATATAAATGACTGCACATGATCTTTCATTTATGTGCATTGATATATGATTATGTAAACCTTAGATTTTTGAAAATTCTGATCTTGATAAAAATTACTACATTTCTTGTTTTTCTTTTCCAATGCAGAAAAAGCCTATAACCTTATCAGATTACAATTCCTTAGCATTATGAGCTTTGTTCATAATTAAAACAGTCTGTGTATCATTTGTTTCTTTGTTTCAGAATGCAGTTCAACCTGATTTCTGTTATATCAGGCATAAACAAGGCTTTACTCTTCAAAACTTTACAACTGAATTTAAATGGTGCTTTACCTAAGAACTGCCAGACTTGTGTACTGCCCATTTCTGCTAGTGCGCTTCTCTGATTTTACTGCATTTGGTGTAGGTTCTGCTGTATTTTAATTGGAAAGTATCAATGAAAGCATTAATCCCCTCATACCTAGGGAGACTTTATGCATTTCCACACAAATAATTTCTCAAGATTAAGTGTAAAGAAATTAACTGGAATTGACATGAACAGAGTAAGGGGAAAAAAAAATTAAAAATCCCACAACAGTAAGTCAAACTTTTTAGTGAGATTTTTATGTGAAACCTCCGTTATCTGCTGAGAAGCTGTATCAAGTCTGTCCTTGGCCTCCATTTTGTGTTTGATTTAAAAAAAAAAAAAACCCAAACAAACAAGCTTTTCAAATTGACACATGATATTAAACATGATTTCAAAAATTGTTCCATTAAATTAAAAAACACTTGGGACATAAAGGGACACACATTAGGCATTAGGGATAATTGCAGTACATTTGCTACATAGAACTGTGACAATAAGACCAGTGTAGCAAAAGCAGTCACCATGGCTTAAATTTGGTGAGTGCAATTTGCACACGTAGGATTAAAACAACAGCTAACAAAATTTCAGTTCCCCAAATAGTCTTGTGCTTTCTGACATAGGTTTGCAACAAAGCTGGGCCTATATTAGATTTGATAGATCAGATGCCTCAATGGTTTAAGAAAGCAGTTTTCTAACCCAAATAGAGATGTAAAAGTATCTAAAAATGTCCCTATTGAATGAACTGGCAAACCAAAAATTCAAGATCAGATCAAGTCAGCCAACAGTTTAACTTTTTAATTAAAATATTCACTTTAGTGGTTTGACATACTTCTTGCTAATTTGTTCACTTTTGAGTTCTATCTCTTGTGTGTTGGCTGTTAGGGTGCATAAATTGAAAGACTCTTCAGCCTATGGTCACACGCAGGGTGGTAGTCAAAATGTTTCTTTTGACTAGTCCGCAATCTTCAGATGTTCAAAGTAGCTATTCATACCAAGGTAACTGGGAGAACTACGTTTCTTCATATCCCTTAGATTTGGGGCTGGAGTGAAGGAAGTAGCTTATGATTAAAAAGTAAGTGGGGGAAAAATGCATTCAAAATAACCACTTTAAACCAGGTTGAATAAAGTATCAGGTGCTTAAAATAAGCATCTCCCTAGTGTGATCCAGGACAAAACACAATAATAATAAAAAACTCTGAAAATAGCTCTTATCTCTGAGCCATTTAAACACAGGCAGTGCTCATGACATTTTTACAATAGTCACAGAAGATCCTGTGTGCCTGTAGTCAATTCACATCTTAATACAATAGTCCTTGATCCTCTGTTACTCCTAAAGTGTGTCACAGCCCACCTTGCAATGCATTTGCTAAAAAGGAGGAAAGAAAAGGATAAACTACACACCAGTGGATGCTTCCTATCTTTCTGGTATGGTTATATCAACCTGTGACTCCAGGAGAAACAAGATGAGAAGGGCACTGTAGATGAGGAGTGCTGGAATGTACAACCAGTTGACTTAATGTTTTTGTTCCCTGGGGTTACCAAACCTCTCTTGAAGAGTTGGAGTTGAAGAAAATTCAAAGAACTATCATTTCTTTGTCCTACCCTGTTGCCTGTAGGATGACTTCTTAGTTTGGCTAAGTTCCTGGAAGCTAAAAGTCACTTACACAGACAATTTCTGTCAAGGACATGCTTAATCAGCTGCACTCATGTGGGAGGTAACAGCGGCGCTCTCTTGGGCTTTGTAGTGAGTCCTCGTGTAGATAAGCAACACGGTCCACTGGCAGCTTAAAAGTGTCTATTCTGTTTGAAGCAAACTCCATGGACTCTAAGCTATGTTCAGAGTTACTTTGATAAATGCATAGCTTAAATATTCTCAGCCAGAGAAAAGTTTTTAAAACTGGTGGACCACCTTCCCCAAGCTAGTGAAAGCTTCGTGTCATTTGCCTCTTATATTTCAATTTTTTGCCACATCCAAGGCTAAAGGAATAAAGCCCATTATACTTCAAGAAATGTATTTTGATTCCTTTTATGTTGTCTTCTTTAAATATGGTTGTTAGATGACAGTATTATTGTAAATCTGAGAGTGATTCTCTTTCCTTTGAAGCTGAGATCTATTCTTCATTTTAATGTGTCTACTAGCTTCACGTTGCCTGCTCTGCAAGATTCCTGTGAAGATGCAGTGCATCTGCTTTTGCTAACTCTGTCACCTTCTCAAATGTAGAGTTGAATTTAACTTTGATATGAGAAGGGCTTAGAGAAAAAATTACTCTCTGCTATGGGAAGTCCTTCTAGTTTTTGTTAGTATCCTTCTATTTATAGTCTGTGTTTTAGTATTACTGCATTCTGTTTGACTCTTGAATTTTCCTCCAAGGTGTAGGTAGTTGTTTGACTAACTTTGAACAGTGCTTGCACTTAAAATGTTACTGTGTCTTCATAAACATATCTGGGTAACGTAGACAGTGGAATCTTATTCTTTTCCCTTTCTTCTGCTTTGACTAGGAAATATCACAGGATCATTACTTATAACTTTGTGTATATATCGGATTTTTTATAACAAATTCTGTGGGCTTTTTGATTTGGTAAACTTATATCTGTTAGGCAGGATTTATTTAATGATCTGATTATTTTGGCTTCATTGATTCCCTTCACATTTCTCTAATGCTAACAATTTTTATTGAGTCTACCAATTGCTATAATAGCACTACAGTAAATGTGGGAGTGAATAATTCTATTGTTTACTGCCTCAGGACAGTCCCTCTCCTCCATCCTGAAAAGCTTGTCTTCCAGAAAAAATACGTAGGTGGGAATATAAACACATTGATGATGTATTTTCTGAATATACTACTGTTATTTATCTGGGGGGAGGGTCAATGAATTTGGAAAGATGTCTTCTAGAAAACAATTCAAAGCAATATATTAACTTGGGCCAATTAACTGAGCTTCCATGTGTAGGTATGGATGTTGTATTGTATGCAGTATCGCATGGGAAATTGCTGCAACAGAGACCAGTGTGATGTGCTTTCTTCCACTGCTTCATAGTCGCTATGTCTCAGGCCAGATGAAGCCAAAATGTGACGTCCCTTTGTAGTTTAGCAGCTTGTCTTGGAAATGATGGAGGCATGAATCTCTGTGCTTGGAAGATTTGGGATAGCTTGGGTAATGGAAACGGGGGGCTTTGGAGAAGGAGAGAAGGTGGTATCTCAGATCCACTCTGCAAATAGCAGGTGAAGTTCCAAAACCAAAAACACTGTGGTATGTGCCTGCCTCTCTTCATTTTGGGGTGATCTCTTCACAGGGGTTTAGTGGCAGTTGTTTCTCCCTGGCCTTTTAAATCCTTTAACCTGCTTATCTAATCAGTCTCTGCTTTCGTTGGGTTAACTTGTTTTTTTCCTCACTGCTAGTATTTTTGTTGGGATGTCAGCTCTCCTAGAAGAGTACTGCCTGCTCTGGATGATGAGGTAGTCAGCCACGTAACATGAGTGTGTTTTTGACACTTTAACCTCTAATGTCTCACTGTGCCTCTACTAGTTTGATAGAGCTGTCAAAAAGAAAGTAAGAAGGGGAGAGGCTGATCCTGTAGTGGGACATCCACCATCAACAATTTGAAAGAATATTTATCTATGCAAGGAACTGTTCCAGAATATCTCTTTCTTTCTCCCAATTAACTGTGTTTGTGAATGGTTTTATTCCTTTAACTCTAACTGTTCCTTAATCTGAAATGCATTCTGCTGTAAGCAAGCCATGAGCAATAATATAGTTGAATGGTTTTCCTGAAATTTTTTGAATTAGATGGATTGGCTACAAATGCCTATGGTAAAATTATTTTAAAGAGTTATTAGAATATCTGCCTTTCTCTGTACAAAAAAACTTTTGCTGTATGAGTTTATACTGGCCTGAAGGCTTGTCCCATGCATTGAAGCCAACATTTGACTTTCCTTTCCTTATGTATAATTCATTTGGTATATCTAGTCTTTGATATTGACTGTTTTTTTGTTTCTAGCAGATTATGGATTTCAACTTTCATGGATATTTTCAAGAATTTATCTTTCAGATTCACATTCACGAAATGAAGCTCACAGAAATTGCCATGAGAAGGAAATAACTAGTATGTGAAAACTCTTTAACTTTCTTTTTCTGCTAACATAGTATTTAAATTTATTATATAGTGCTCATTAGCCAGTAACTGCTACATTTTGCATATTGGCAATTAGTCAATGTCTGTGATTCGGTGTTTAGACTTTTCTGTCAGGTGCTCCTTTGGCTAACTGCAGTACACATTGAAATTCCTCATGGGTAATTCTCACATGTGCTGTATTTTGCAACAGTGATTTAACCTGGTGGTACCAGTAGCCAGCTTCAGGCTTATACTGAACTATGCTCATTCCAGTCTAGTAAAGCTCCCTACCAGATATGCATATTTGAGGCCTGCTAATTTTTATCCTTAGCTCAAAAAAGAGTAGCGTTTACTTTGTTTAACCTACAGGGCTATCCCCCCTTGGTGGAAAAACAGGTTGACTTTTTTCCCATCAGCCTTTTAACTCATTGTCATACTTGAGCCTGAATATTCTTTTGATACTTTTGCTTTGATGAGAAGACTTGTATGTTAATATTAGCAATTGGCAACAGCTAGTAGTTAGGGATCAGTGCTATTGATTGATCCTCTTAGGAAAGTTTTAACTGTATCAGTCAGGTTCTCTAAAGCAACCAAAATGTGCCTTAAACCATATTCTAACAGAAGAGGTAACGTGAAATAGCAACAAAAATCATCGTGATAGATTACATCTTGTTACTACTGCAGGTATTATGTCCTAGCCTTCTGACTTATGTAGTAACTTTCTATGCTTTTGAAGAGTTTTGCTCAAACGTTTTCTACCAGCCTTTTAGGATTTAAGCAACCAAGAGACTAACTCACTAACTTCAAACCACCTATTTATTTCCTTGGATACAGAAATCCATGCAGGGTTTTGAAGTAATTGGAAACCTTTTCTTTGATTTCCTCAAACTTGCATGAACTCTTAATTTGTAATTACAATCAGTTTAAGTTCTGTACATGAATCTCTGTCAAGCATTGCAGGATGTAAATGCAGATGCACTGATGTTGGCTTACCACCTGGAAATGCTATTAACTGATGGTACCCATCAGCATTGGCCCCAAGCAGTGGGGATGGCAGTTGATAGTTTCTACAGTTTGGGTTCTGCTGCAGGTTTTTTGAGGCTATGAGCAAAAAGGGGTCTGATCCTTCAATGTGCTGTGTGCATTACTCTATTGTTGCTGGAGAAAGAAAGAGGTTATAGTAATATCAGCATTTATTATAGCTTAACTGAGTTTAGTTTCCTGAGACATACAGTAGATACAGATTGTTAGATAGTATAAGAACAGTCAAAATATGTATAAATTCCTTTGATATCACCTTTTAATGAGTTATTTATTGCACTTTTCATTATGTAGGGATTTCAAGCTTGATTTCATTTATGAAAAGTTATTATGATACACATGTTGAACTTGAGATTTTATGCTATCAGAAACTGATGAAAACAAAATAAGTTCATAAAAATGGTTGTGCTTTTTTCCATCTTTGAACCATTTAAATGCAGATTGAGATACTACGAAAATAATTTGAGTATACTAATTAAATCATAAGGGTATTTTATGTTTTTATTTTCAAAGCAGTTTGGGCCCTGGATGTTATAAAGTCATTTCTCTCCTTTCCATTACTCTTGGTTTATGTTTGTACTTCTTACGCCAATGCCCCTTGTGAGCATTTTATGCCTGGTTTCATGTGTATGACTTCCAGGATTTCAGCCTGTGTGAGCTGTATGTCACTCAGAACAGCCCGCTGTCCAGATGAACCAGTTCTGACTTCTTTTCCTATTGTGTGTCACCACACCAATACAGATCAAGCATTTATAAACCACATTTTGTTGCATATAGGTAAGATAGACAGAGGGTGACCTTTGTGTGTCTACTCTATATAACTTCTGAATACAGTATTTATGTACAATGTGCTTATTGGGACGTTTACCTGTCAAAACACCGGAGTTGCTAGCAGCTAGGCAGTAAGGGAAAATGATGGCTTCACATGATTTGTCACAGAGAGAACACTTCAGTATGGTCAAGAGATGATTCTGACCTACTGGTTGGGACGATTCTAGCCCCAGAGTCCAATCAAGTTACGAATTTTTTTTTTTCCCTAAAAGGTCTGTGCTGGGCGTTAACAGATCAAAGGGATTAAAAATTATTAAAAAGATTGTCTAGAAGAGAGGCAGGTGTACTGGGTAGCTGTTTGTGGCCTCCTTGCATTTCATTAGAGGATGCTATCCTCAAGGTAAGAGGTGTATGAATATTGACGATTTAATTTTTTTTTTTTTCCTGTTGTTCAAGATTATTCACTGCTCAGGATTTTTAATAAAGTATCTTATAACCACACTGAGTTGGTTGTGACCAACTTGTTGGTCAAATTTGACTTTGAGAATTTCCATGAAATAAGTCGAATTATTTGTATTGGTGAGTAGCGGGTTTTTTTGTGGTTGTAAAATTCTTTATGTTATTGTAAACATATACGAATGCAGAGTCACTCCCTTAGCACTTCTCAGATTGCCATTTGGTATTATGAGGAGTAGGGTTTTGTTGAAAAATAAGAAAGCTTTTGGATTATTTTTAGGAATTCTAACTAAAAAAGTCTTTCAAGTAAAATCCAATCTGAACTGTGTGATGAATGTTCTCCTGTAAATAATTATGCTTTTAAAGCACAAAAATAATTAAAAAAACCCCACAAAATTTAACTCCACAAGAAACCTTTGATAAAAGCCAGTGTAGGTTATCGCTGCAATGAAAATGTAATCTATAAAAATGAAGCCCTAGAGAGCATCTCTTTGTATCAACTTTCTGTCATGAAGTTAATTTAAAAACTAATAGCTTCTTCCTTTTTTTTTTTTTTTTTTTTTTTACATGGAGTAAAATACTTCCTGTATTTTGGACTCATTTATAATGATAATAGAGTTCAGTTCACAAATTTGTGGTGGTGTTTTTTTTTTTCTTTCTTTCTTTTCCTATGCTACAGGGGTCTGGAAGTCAATAGTTATAACAAGTGTTAGAGAGTAAGATTCACATGCAAATAATGGCATTTCAGTGATAAGTGGTTCAGTTGCCAGTATAAAAATAGAAACTTCCTTATACCTTTGTACCATGTAATTTATTATTCTATATTAACATCTGTGAAGTGTTATTTAATGATCTTCAGTGTTGCATGTGCGGCAAAGTGGCACAATGAGCCAGAACAAACTGACAGACCTTGCTGAAAAGCCAATGCTTAATGCAGTATCCCTGAAAGAAGCAATCAACAGATTTACAGAACAACACAACACACTAACTTTTACTGCCTGTCCCCAAATCATAATATTAAATTATGTGTTAAAAGGATATTAAGAGCACAGTCTTCAGAAGAATCCGACTTGCATCCAGTTTGAATTAGCATATAGATGAGCTGAAGTCTCAGATGAAGCACAAACTAGATGAGTTTTCTAGCATTATGCTCCTTTGCATGTTAGCTCTGTCAAAATATAGCTTTGTAAATAGAGCCTTACACACACACATTTTTGAGATGTTGCATAGAAAGTGAGGAAAAGATAGCAGCAGACACGAGGGAAGGCATTCACCTGTATTTCCATGCTTCCTGTGCCTTATCAAAACAGACTTGATACACATGTATGCAGCTCTGCATCATACAAAATACTTTCCAAGAAAGACAGATCTTGTGCTGGTTTTGGCTGGGGTAGAGTTAATTTTCTTCATAGTAGCTAGTATGGGGCTATGGTTTGGATTTGTGCTGAAAACACTGTTGATAACACAGGGATGTTTTCGTTACTGCTGAGCAGTGCTTACACACAGTCAAGGCCTTTTCTGCCCCTCACACCACCCCGCCAGCGAGTAGGCTGGGGGTGCACAAGAAGCTGGGAGGGGACACAGCTGGGACAGCTGACCCCAACCGACCAAAAGGATATCCCAGACCATGTAACGTCATGCTCAGCATATAAAGCTGGGGGAAGAAGAAGGAAGGGGGGGACGTTTGGAGTGATGGCGTTTGTCTTCCCAAGTAACCGTTACGCGTGATGGAGCCCTGCTTTCCTGGAGATGGCTGAACACCTGCCTGCCCATGGGAAGTAGTGAATGAATTCCTTGTTTTGCTTTGCTTGCGTGGGTGGTTTTTGCTTTACTTATTAAATTGTCTTTATCTCAACCCACAAGTTTTCTCACTTTTACTCTCCCGATTCTCTCTCCCATCCCATTGTGGGGGGAGTGAGTGAGTGGCTGTGTGGTGCTTAGTTGCTGGCCGGGGTTAAACCACGACAGATCTGTAACCTTAGACTGCTTTTATTGTCACATGAACAGTATTTAACCATTCCTAACATAGAAACTGTTAGGTACGATGTAATTTTTGAAAACTTTGGTAGAATTGCAAGTGTCCTTAGTTACATGACTTGTAGATGTTCAGCTGGAATATTACTCTCTATACCAGTAAGCTAGGGCCTGGATATTACCTGGAGAATATTCTAAAAACTTCTTCAAATTAAACATAAATGAAACATAAACACCTATTTATGAAAACGGTAATATTATTTCTGCAGAGTGAACAAATAGCACAGTTTGGAATTAGATAGGCTTGAATTGCTGACAGAACCTAGAAATGGGGCTGTTGGGCAAAATGTGGTAAATTGTCCTTTGGATAGTGTAAGCCTGAATTGTACCTGGCAAAGCATTTAAATAATGTTATATGATCTGTTTGCTTTGTTGCTAGTTACTACCAGTCTTGATTGTGCAATTTAAGAAGTATAGTAGAAATGTGTACTTGGACTAGATGACCTTTAAAGATCCCTTCCAACCCAAACTATTCTATGATTCTATGAATGTTTGACATAGTACTAAAATTAGTGGGGCAAAGATGGCTCTTCAGTGCAACTGGCATCAGTTTAAAGAGTTCATACTCTAATGAAATATTTTTTTCCCAATTTATTTTGTGGCTGCAAAGAACAGAACATCTTTGCACTCCACTGTGATCATTATTCAAGCACAGGAAAGGGGCTTTCTCAGAAAGGCCTTCTCCTACCTGGCTATTGTGTGTTCTCTTCCAGGCCAGATATAAGCAAAAAGATATGGATTTCTCCCCACATGGAATATTGAAGCAAATACCTGGGTACTATCCAGAAAGGAGGTATAAGAGAGGCATAATTATTTTTCTGAGTACTGTTGGCAGGCAGAAAGTTTGTATTACTAGCTTCACATCATCACAATAAGAGTTAGAGAAGAATTATTAGGTCACTGATAGCAGTGTAATGAATTATTAATACCAAGCAGTTTATAGAAAGGAATGTTTACTTATATTTGAAGTTCTCCTCTTTGAGAATGTGGGTAAACCAAAAAATATCTTTGCTGATTCAAGACTAATCAATACCTGAGGGATCTGTTAAGGTCTTAGTGCAGACCATTAGGGTTGTTTGCAAGAGTCTTATTGAAGTCAGAACATAGTATCAGACTATCTGTTGGTAGAGGAGACCTATTTACTTGCGTTTACTTTACTTTGTTTCCATCAGGGAAGTAAATATGACTTTGAAACCATCATTGCTTCTCTTCCCTCATCCTTGCAACATATATTATCAAATCAAGCAAAACCAGTGCTTTCTGCCTTTTCCTCTTACTTAAAAATTACAAACAAAAAACAAGGAATGGAAAAAGCCAGCGTTGTTTGCATTTATTCTTTTAAAAAATATATATATATTTATCACACCGTTCATCAAGGATTTCAAATGCGGCTGTGAATGGATTCACATCCATGAAGCTACATTCTGCTATCACATATTTCTCCACAAAGAGTCCAGTTGACTCAAAAAAGATGACTGTGCCTCATACAAGTTGTAACAGTTCTAAATCTAATTAAAAGCCTAGAACTTCCCTTGTATCATATTGCAAGGCTTGTAAGTAGCAAAGTACTGGGGCTTCACTGCCCCAGTCCTGCTTCTCCGTGTGTGTGGGCAACCACTGGGAAGGATCCCAAGAAAGACTGAGACTGCTTGTTGCTAATCACATTTCAATTGGGTCAGGCTTTGCTGCCTTCCAGGCACTTACGTATTTGAACACCTGTTGAGAGAGATGGGATATCTGGGTGGGAATTACCATTGAAGGGGACTTACCATTAGTTTGAGACACACATTTTGTAAATCATAGTGAGTATTGATGGAATTAGAATAATGGATATTCTTACATTGTGTTGACATTCTTACATTGTGTTGACATTCTTACATTGTGTTGTGTTTTTAAAAATAGTCAGTTTGCTTAGTCCTTGATCCTTGAAGGCATTTAAGTGGCTAACAAGTAGATCAGAGCAATATATTTCACTCATTCATAGAGTAAACTTACTTTGACATGCTGTGGTGCAAGTTTAAGTAGAATGGAAGGTGAGGAAACAGGTGTTACCCATACAAATGTTGACAAAGAGCAAACCTGTTTTGTATGTCTTTCTGTAAAATATAACCCTTAAAAGAATTTGAGTTCTAGTAACTTTCAGCTGCTTTTTTCCAGAAGCACATAGCTGAATTCTGTCATGTATGTAGAAAATCCATCTCTGATTCAATAAATGCTCTTAAAAATATTGGGTGGCATGAGGAAAAATTAGCAGAAATTTTTGTAAATTGTATTGAGTCTGGGTGAATGAGATGCTGGTCTGACCAATGCCCTAGACATCCATTGTACTGACATGTTTTATCTGAATTTTAGTGGGGAGCTTTTTGTACACTTTTGCATATATAGCTTGCCCTGTAGATACAAGAAGGTGTTTGTTCCACAAAAAACAATAGCAACCAGAAGTGGAAATTACTGCCAGCTCATCAGGTGCAATTGAATAATAATGAAAGCTAATGCAAGACAACATTCAAGGTTATTTTAAAATCTTTGTAAAGGTCAATGAATTCAATGGTATTCAATTCCAACTGCTGAAAGTGTTGCTCTGTTTAAATATGATGCCCTTGTTGTTTAGGAAATAAGAGATCCTTACTAGGAAGGGTAAATGGGACAAAGCCATATCTATGTCTTCTCATCACATAATTTAGGAAAACAATTTCAGAAGTATCAAACACTGATGATTACTTTCAGTCTCAGGAGCTTGTGTACTTTTTCCTCCATCTCAAGTTGCTAAGTTCATTGCCACAGAAAAAGCAAGGTGCCTCCCTTATGGACTTTTTCTACCCTGGGTAACCATAGAAAGCAAAAACTGCCTCATGACCCTGACTAGTTTAACCTCTGGAAGCTCTGGAGATGTCATTAGGTAATAATTTGGCCACTGTAAAAATGTCACCATGTAAACGTTGTAATGTTTATGGTCTTTTGTAATCATGACTTCTGTCCTCACCACTTTTTGTTGTTGTGCTAGTAGCAAGAGGAAAAAACCCCAACACTCAGAAATGGAGAAGTGAGGAATAACAGGAGGGGAAAAACAAACAAACCCAAAACACCGGAATGGAGGTATTGACTTTAGGAAGCTAGAGGTGTATACGTCATCTCCTTTATGTTGCTAATTGTTGAAGAATATTACAAGTGTGCTCCACAATATCATATAGAAAATGCTGCCAATGCATCTCAAGAGGGAGAAATGTGAGCACGGAGCATCATGAAAATTGAGAGTTCCCTCCCTGTAAGCGGGATGCCACAGGGTATCACAGCATCTGTATCAGTGGCAATAACTACAGTACATTGCTGTAAATGAGATACTTGCTGGCTAGGTGATCGTACAGCCAGAAAACAGAAAGGCAAAGGAAGGCAGAGGAGTGTTGATATGGGACTCCATAGATTTTTAACTTTAGAAATATTTATTCTCAAGTTTATGATTTTTCATTTTCTTTTTGTAATTAAAGATAATAATAGTGAAGTCATGATTTATATGATTAATGAGCTAGAACAATTTTCCTGGTGGGAATCTCAAACCTTTCTATTATCCAGGTGTTCATATTCTCTGTTATACACGTTGGGCTATTCATACAGCCTTTCACATATTCATTTGCAACTCCATTTATTAAAGGCTAAGAAAAATTATTACAAAGGTAACTTAGCAATGTTAAACTCTCAGCAGATAATGCTCAAGTAGTATAAGTTTAACTAAGCTCCCTTTGAATAGGAAAAATGTTTTTACATAAAGGTTCAGTATGTCTTTGTACAGGCAAAACAGTTTAATACATAATGCCTAGAGACAGCTTTGCATAAATATTTAGTTACCAGACTCCTTTTTCCAATGGGAGATAGGCATTTAAATGCTTTTGAAGATGTGGACCTTAAGATCATCTAAGAAAGTCTAGTCATTGTACAAACATGCTTCTTCCTACTGTTCAAATAAACCATCTGGGTAAAGGTGAGGGGCAAAGAAAGAGACTGTTCAAGGACAGCTAACAGCTGGATGGCAATGGTCATATTAGGTCTGTAATTTTTTTCGCAGCCCTTTCAAGTGGAGTTGCACAAAGAGGTCAGATTGAAGGAAAAGAGGAACTAAAGGAAGAAGGTTCAGAAACAATTGGCTGAAACAACAGGCAGCACAGAGGAGACCATTCAGAGAACAGTTTTACTACTGTGATGTCTGTTAATGTGTGCATTGGATTTTGCTGTGCCTTGCTGTAACATGTCTGGTTTTGGTGAAGAAAAACGTTTTGATTTCTTGGATATGCCAGGTGTTATATATTTCTTTACGTCCACATAGAGGTAACTGGACACGAAACAAATAAGTAGCAGATGTTTGTTTTATAATTTGAAAGAGAGATTCAGAAATTAAACTGGAAAGCATACAGGAATGTTCAGGGGTCCTGATGTCTCTTTGTTTCCTTGTTTGAGGGAAACTCTCATGAAATAGCCAGATAATGCAATAGGTGTGATATGTAATATTGCTATCCAGTATCTCCTGCTCCTGGGAGAGATGAAGCTCAGGTACATTTATTTAACAGCGCCTCATTTTCTTTGCTGGGCAGTTTAGGCCAGTGGGTGCTTCACAGCTAGTCTTTCCATGTAGCTTAGGAAAGTTTGGTGCTTCATTAGCTTACCGGGAAGCAATTATAATTAAAAAGCAAAGAAAAAAAAATACTCAGAAAAGAAAGTTGAGATCCAGAAGCAAGAAAGGTAGCAGCTAAAGGGAGATATGGCATTCAAGGAGATCTCTAAAGATCTCTGAACAGAGACACAGTAAACTTACCTTACAGCCAGGGGGATGAAGGGAGCGGGCGGTGGTTTCCATACTAGAGGCTTTTGTTTGTGATTAGAAGCAGCTTTTCTTCCAGTTCCTTTGTCCTTTTAAGGAGGAGTTGAGTCAAGACTAATGGAAAGGCAGGATTTTCAACAGCAGTAGAGAGAGTGTTGTCCTCTGACTTATCACAGCTAGAAAGTCCCTGGGAGTTCTTAAATCATGGTGTAATCATACTGTCTTGAAAGTATGCAAATAATTGAAAAAAATTCTCTAGAAGTCCTTTTAAGGACCATTGAACAGAGCTAACTTACAAATGAGATCAAAATATGCTTATATGCTTTTAGAATTCTTGGAACTTATGCAGTTGGGTATTCATTTTTGCAGTTTTGCTTTCTCCTGGCTTGCTAAAGCACATGTGCCTTGAGACCACTAAACTAATCATGAAAATTGCTGAATAGCTTCCCCCCACCCCCATCTGTGGCTGACTCTCTGCTGTTTTGTTTTCCCTTTGTTTGTATAAGCTTCTACATTTTAAAAGAGACTATATGGATTTATGAGAGCAGTCTTTTGCAATTTGATTGGTGTTTGAAAAGATTCCTTTGTTTTAAGAGGTGCCTTAAGAAGCATAGTTAAAGGAGCTGGTCAGTCTGGGAGAGCTACATTGGAAATGAAACTGCAAGGAGAATGATCAGATTTGGATTCTAGTTAATTGAAGGTTTTCTAGATCAGCCTTCAAATGAGAAGTTAAGAGAATGTTTATGAAAAAGTGTCCCCCACAAGCCAACTCTTTGGGCTTTTGTCTTTGTCAGGCTGGACTTCACTAATTTGTTCTAGATTATACTGAAAAATTCTATTTGAAGATACATGAGTAATATTGAACGGGTAACAGAAATTGATCCAGAAACTTGAGGGAAAAATGAGTATGAAGGTTAGAAAAGATGGCCACTGAAATTTGACTCCAAAGTCCGACACATTTAAATGCAAATCTCCTACATCCTTTATGCATTTGTATCCTATTGAAAACCCTGCCCCCTTTTCCCCTTACACTCTTTTAATTATGCAGGGGCCCTGGGAAGAGATGAGGTTCTGCTCCTGACTTTGCCTTTGTTCAAGTGTTCCCATATCAGATTTCTTGAACTCTGCAGTGTTCCTTCAGATATGAATTTTGCTGGGGATATCTTTTTTGTCAATGTAGCGAGGTGTGCTGGTATTGATGATGAAAAGCATTATGCAAACCTCAAATATTCTTATTAATGGAATTGCTAACTCAGCTTGGCCAGTTATAATGTCAACAATGGTCTGGAGAAATTTCTCATCTGAATCACTTATGTCCTGGTCTATGATAATGGCAATATCTTCATCGAGCTTGATTTCAACTTTTTTTGAGATACTACATCCTAAAAACTGATCCCAGCTTGAACATAGCTGTGCAAAAACCGGTATCTCGCCTAGCCCATAAATCAGGAAAACTGTAATGAATGAAAATGCAGTTCTGCTGGTTATATTTATGTCTTGCAGTGGGGCTGCAGTCTGTGTGCTTGTATCAGCTACACCAGACATGGTGCCTCTTGGCAGAAGCCTTTGTGGCAGAGGCCAAGGGTCTTTACTGCTTTTTTTTTTTTTTTCATTACTGTTGGTTATTAAAACTTCAAATTAATAGGTATGTGGAGGTATGCTGTTTCAGCACTAGTGCACAGATACCAGACCTGCATTTACTCTAGGAGATTTAGAGTCGTATTAATGGCTGTCTGCAGTAATAAATGCTGGAAAGGATGCTGGGTGTGCCACCTTCTGCCATATAGAGCTCCATGCCGAAATGGAGAGAAGAGTGCTAGAGGTTGTTTTAAAGCTGATGTGATTCCATTGGTTGCTACAAAATGATTATCACCAATTAACTCGGGTCCAAAGAGAATTTGGTACAGCATTTTTTATGTATTTGTCTGCAACTTTCTTCCTGTATCAAGTACAGCAGTGTGAAAGAACAGCATCGTGTCCTTAGAACCTAGCAGTAAAGAGAAAGTATTTACAACATGTCTCTGAACAGCACTGCATGGATGATGGAGCACTTCTAAAAGAATATCTGTGAAGGAAATAAACCTATTATTTGAACAGAATTATTGCGCACCAAAGCTACATGTTTGAGAGGTCTCTACAGTATTCAAATAACTATTGAACCGTTTGGCACATCCCTAATAAAAACCTTTATCCATTAGCCCCATTGGTGCATGCTTAAGCAAACTAACTCTTTTATATGTAGATCTAAAGAAAATGGTGTGTTATAATTAAATGATTCTTTTGGGGGCAGTAAACCTCTCTTCAAACAGCTTGAATATTAGTGCAGTCGTTTTTCTTTCAGCCCTACTAATCACAGCAAATTTAGCTTGCACAGCCAGAGTCAGGGTGCATGTTACAGGACATTCTGGCAACGGCGATGAACAAATCCCGTAAGTACTGGCATTTGGTTTATAAAAGGCTTTTATCTGAAGTTAATGTAAATTTATCTGGATTCTTGCTGTTCGTGAAATCGTGTTGCTGTTTAAGATGTCTGGTACTTAAGATATGTGTAGGTCGGAGCCCACCCGATAGAAGCTTGTGGTATGACTTGACTTTGGATTTGAATGGGAGATCTAGAGGATAAATGGCAATTGTAGTCATTACATTTAAAAAAAACCCACCATCCCCAAGTCACTCAAGGTTTTTCTCCCCAGTTTCTAAATCATTTGAAACTTATTTGACTTAGGTGAGATTTTGAACAATCCTTATGCTGGATGGAAAAGGCACCAGATACTGAATCATAATGGAACAGACCCATAGTTGCCTACATGAATATTTAGACCAGGATTTCCTGATGTGACTACCGATCGCTAGGATCTGGTACTTTGAACTACGCCTCATTTACTGGAATTACTGAATACTTGTTTTCTGAAAACTGGGCTCTATGGGCATGACCTGTTCTGACTTTTAGTTGTAAAGCTAAATGTACCACATTTAAATGCTGTAACCTCCTGAGACCACTTAAAGCCGCTTCCAAAAAAACAAATGTATGAGTTAGGACCTTAGATTTTTGTCTAGTATATAGAAGGCAGTCTTTATATTATTATCAAATTTAGCCTCAGATTTCCACAGATATCTACTGGAATTAACAGGATGAAAGATGTATTCATACCTCCTTTTCTTTACTGTCTATGTCTTCTATTGTCAGTCTTGTGGGTGTGCTTCTGTGGAGTGGGGCAGATGACTGCTCTCAAGCAATTCCAGTGCAGTTAGTTTGGATGGCTGCATCTAGCACAGTCCTCTGTTGGCAACTACATCATGTTGTTGGCAATAAGGATCTCTCTTTTTTTTTTTTTTTTTTTTTTTTGAGAAGAGCTTACAAGGACTGCAAATGCTCTGGTTTGCCTTAAAGGCCCAGCTCTGCCTGCATTTTTATGTTCTTCTGGAGATTGGTGGGCTCCCACATGAGCCAGTGTCCTCACCCAAATCTCCTTTTCCCCTGGGCTTTCTGAATTACCTGGTAAGTGTCTTGGAGCCTTCAGCTATGTAATGACTTCAATATCCGACATCTGAGGTCAGGAAGCTTGGCTGTTATCAAAGTAGAATCATTTAAATAGGACTTCTGATAATATGGAATGTAAGTAAGATTAGGAGTGAGACGTGATTAAAATATCCAACTCATTATGGACACTGCAGTTTTAAATTCCAGTACGCAAAGCAGATTGCTTTTTCAAATTATATGCTGCAGAATATAAAAGAGCAAGCAGTTTATCTCACAGGACCATGAGTTGCCTTCAGTTTGCACATGCAGCCTACATCAGTGGGAGTCCCAGTGTATTCTGAGGGCATGATATACAGTCCAAACCTGACAAATCTCTTAAGGGGAACAGTGTTCAAAAATGAGCTATCCGTTTTGTTTGGCACTGCTTTAAATTGGAAAGTAGCACACTTAAAATGGCTAAATTCAGCGTGCATGTGGATCTCTCAGGCCGCTGGTATGGATTCTGGAATATGATATGCATATTTTCTGTTATTGGTGTTCCCATTGTGCCTAAATAAAAAGATCAGTTACAGTGCCCAGGCTGTAACTGTCTTGTAAAGTGTCTGAGAAAAAGCAGCGTCTGTCTGTTCTTTCCCTTAAGGTATCATATTAGTCACCTCTAAGGCATGTACAGCTTTACTGAGAAGAAGAAAAAACACCCCTGCAATTACAGTCTCATGGCTGGCACTAAATTATGGGTAAGCAATGAAGTGTGATGAGAGCCTAAAGGGTGGCTGAGGTGGACACCTACTTCCACTAAGTCAGTGAAATTACAATGGTTTATCTCATGTATGATTCGGTCCCTAATTTAATACAACTTTAACTTCTTTCTAAGCCCTTTATGTGTAAGTCACACTGTTTTCAGTGTGCATTTACATTTCTGCCACCTTAGACTTTCAGGATTTTTATTCCCAGCTAGGAAGGATGATGTTCTCTTCGCTCCTGGTTAGGCACTGATTAACACTGTGCACTGTTTGTAATTGGTCTGCCTAGACTTTCCAAAGGTGGTAAGAGACATAACTTCTAAGAAAACTTAGAAGGTGTTTCCTTGTTCGTTGATTTCATGAGATGAAAATTTATCCATTATGGATTTGGTGAAGGTTAGGAATTGCAGAAACATTATTATTAGTCAGTAATTGATTTATTTCAGTGCTCTGTGTTTGTGAGGGTCATCAGTTCATTTCCGGGGAAGCACAGCTTATCTCCAGGTGTAATTCATAACCATTGCTTCAACTCTTAGCATCAGCGGGTTGTTTAACCTTGAGGCTACTTGCTGTATCAGTGGTGATGCCCAATGTGCAAATGTGCTATTTTGTAATGCAGAGATTGTACCTCAAATGTCCTACCTTACAGACTACATTAAGTTTTCTAGAAGGTGAAGCATTATTTTCCACATCTCTCCTGGGATGTATAGAAAGCCTACTGAATTCTTTAAAGACTTGGTATTTAGTTTGCTTACCAATCGCTTGCTGTAATCAGATAGCAATGAAAATACATAATGTAACACACAAAAAAGAAGTGATGTTTCAGCATTATGTAAAAATCGCCATTGTTCCACTTACTTTGAGATGTTTTTTGATTGCCAAAAATGGTCCTTTGGCATCTTGTGTAAGTCTTATTTTCCCCATCCAGAAATGTTTCTTGGTAGTGGGTGGACCAGACACTGTCAGGAATCACAAGTGCCAAAATGTGGGGTCATGGGTCTGACTTGAGAATGAGTAATTTCAGACCCAAAGCGGACTAGAAACCTTTGGGATATTCAGAAGGAGAAAATAATTTCTTCCCTTTTTCCCTCCTCTTCATCCCCCAAAAGAAATAGTCACCAAGTTCTCATGGAATTTCACAGCTCAGACACAGGCAGTGACCAGGTTTTACCACTTCACAGTTCACATTGCACCAGCTGATGATGAAGAGCTACAGCAGTTTTAACTGTTCTTAAAGTGACTTTATATTCTACCTAAAAAGTAAGAAGCAGCTACTGTTAAACTGGCTGGAAATTTTCTGAAGGCGTATGTCTCTATTTAAAATGAAGGTTTGTTGAAACTGAAACTGTGGAAACCAGTTGAATCTTTCACAAATTTTTCAGCATGATATGAAGGTAGATTTTAGGGTCCTTGAAGCTGTTAGGTTCCCTACCATCTAGTTCCAAGCTCTCTGGTTTTTTAGTCCCGTTGATGCCTGCTGGGGGAATAATTGTTGCAGTGGTGGGGAAAGAGGGACTGAACTCTTAAAAATAGCTTCTCTGCAGTTCTTCTCTTTAAAAAGTAGTTCATATTCTGCCTTCACCTTGACACCCAAGAAATTTTACACGCAATTTATTCTAAATGTGAAATTTTCCATGTGGGGGGTAATTTTGGCACAACTTTAGACTTTAACTTTCTACACTAATTACACAGTGACTTTGTTAGCTTCCCATAAACTTTTTACTTATAAGTGTTTTTCAGGGTAATTAAACTGTTTAAGTAATTCAGCTGATACTGTACATAGTCTTATTTACAATGTAATTAGGACCACCACAAGAAGACTGCAAGCAATTAGTGATTTAATCCTAGTGAAAAATGTTTTAAGTTTGGGGTTTTGTGCTTTTAATCCCTCCACACCTACCTCTGTAAGAATGAAGGTAAAGGAATACACAGTGTGTTTATGATTATTTCAAGGGGAGAATCACAGTTTGGGGGGCAGAACTGATTTATATTTGTATAGGTTGCAAATGGAATAATTTTTTTCCACACTGAGCAGTGTCACCTTGTCTTTCAAAAGGTACTTGGGATTCCTTGTTTCCTCTTCTAGCTTAGCCATTGATTCACTGTCTGGCCTTAGATAATCTATTATCACACTTTCAAATTTATGTGCCTGTAGCTACATTCAGATACTTAAATAAGTGACTTGAGGACTGTCAAAAAGCAAGTAATTTATGTAATTGTGTAACTATGGAGCACAACCCCAGTTCTGCAAAAGCTAAAGATATCTAATTTTACACTGATTAGTGCTGTTCACTTAAACATTTGCATAACTCTTAGTAGGAAGGGGAACTGGGTGTCTAATTTGATGTAGTAAATTTTGAATGCTCTGTCATTCTCTAAGCATGTCAGTTTATTTGTGTGTAAAATATTTCCATTTCTACCATATCTCTGATTCTACAAAGATTGTTTTTTCTGTATTAGCCCAGTCACCAGCGATCACAATGTCTATTGTGTGTGTGTGAGTAGAGAAAAGTTGATTAACTAATGAAATGATGCTATAACAGTTATTGGTAAGAAAAAGTAAACAACAGTTTATGAAAGATTCTTCAATGAAAAATGTATAAATATTTAGGTAACAGCTACTTCTCTTTAATGAATAACCTTTTGGAAAAAAGACACCTGTATTAAGTATCCAACTCCACAGCTCCCTTGCACTCACCCTAACAAAAAGCATTTAGTGAGATGTCAAAAAATTCTCCTGCAGACTAAGAAAAAACACACTGTGGACATTTCTTACATTTCTGTAGTGGGGAGAGGGGTTAGAATATGTGTACCTTTATATCTATATAGATAAGCTTGCAAGTGATTTTGGTTTTATCCTCAAGGTAAATAAGTGCTGTAGACCAAAGGTGCTGGTGTAGACAGGCAGGATATGTTTCTGAAGCAAGTACTTCTGGGATGGAAATAATGTCCTGTGACAACTGGACACACGTCCCTGTGTGAACAACTTTGAGTGATTCCATCCATTATGCACCTATTACAGTATACGCAGCTTTGACTGCAAATTACATATATGTCCTTCTGTAGTCTGTATACCCTTTGTTCCCTTGGTTCATTTTCAAGAATAGCTCAGATTTTTCCAGGCTTATGTAAAGAATTAATTTATACTTTGAAATGATCAGAACTTTTCTCTTAAAAAATACATGACTTGATTTAATGCTGTTTTGTGAAGTAAGTTAAATGTGGTTTCCTGCATATTTAAAATGATGACCCTTTTAAATTGCTTATGATGTTTAATCAGCAAATCAAGACAAACTTCAACTCTAATTAAACCCCAGCAGAAATGCAGAAGGGTAACAGACGTAGGACAGGCAATCATCTGAAAATTGAAAAAGTAGTACATTACAGAAAATGTTTATGGCACATTTGCATTTTCAGAAGGCAGATACAGTTGTTTCTGCTGCATCAGTTATCAGGAGTTTTAATAATTAGCTGCAGTATAATTAACCATTAAATCAAGGAAGTTATAGTCTTGCTTCCTTGATAAGAGGTTTCAGTATTTCTGTATTCACAGTATGAAACAGCTATATCTTTGTTTTAAATTACCATAGTAGACCTTATTTACATTCCCAAGCATGAGTAAATTTTACAAGCCTCAATATTACATTCTTGCTGTTTCATATGATCTTCATTCCAGATTCTGTCAATGAAATCCTCTTAGGTTGGGTTCTGAGTCATGCTAGCTCTTTGTGCATTTGGCCGGGCCAATCTGGCTAGAAGCCATCTGGCTTCATGTAAGTTGTGCCATTCACAATAGCTGAGTGTCAGGCCCCCTCTATCTTTTCATAAGTCTTGTTAAATGTGTTTTTTTGGCAGTTCTAGATGGTTCTGAATCCTGGAGTTGCTGCTACTTGTGCCCTTGCATTATTAGCTGTGCATCTTTCCCCGCCTCCCTCTCCCCCCTTAATTTTTTCATTGACTGCATGATTACAGTAGCAAACATGGTGAAGTATACTAGGCTGGATTTGTTGCTGGTGTAGTTTCAATAACTTATGGGTTTTGTGAATTTGACACATGATGCAGGAAGATTATATAATGATTTAAGGGGTGGGAGAAAAAAGTTCTATTTCCACACATGTATGTTTACATTTAATAAAGATCCTGTGGGACAGGTATGGTTTGTTAGACAAGACAAACAGAATTTTATTTTATAAGTTATCGCAAAAGGAGGAGTGTAACTGATCTCCATGTATATACCATATGTGAAACAAGTATTGCAAACTGTTTCCAAATAATTATTATTTTTTTCACAATCTTTTTTCTTTTGGACTTGTATTGATAATATATTGTTCCTGCTCAGCAATTACGTCTTCTTCCTCCCCTCCCACACTTCCCTTCGGAAAATGTTGACAAAATCCTTTTGGCTTGCGCCAAAGAAAACCAAAAATTTCTCATTTATTGCCTATGTGTTGCATGCACAAAACAAACAAAAGATAACCACTGAATTTAGTTTGAAGTTAGAATGCATTCAGTTTTCAAGTGAACCATACTGAGACCTGAGGAGACCGGGCTCTGCTGTTGAGTGCTTTACTGGCTCTTTCTGGTTGAGTGGTAGAATTCAGAACTGGTGCAAAAAGCCGCCAAGATGTCTACTCATGCAAGGTTTGATTCTTCCCAATGCCATGCTAGGCCAAGTGCAGGAAGTCCTGAAATATATAATGTGTTATAGAAAAATCTTATTTTCTTAATTCATGAGCTAATGAGGTTTTTATGATAGGCTTCTGTGTCTAAATTAACACTACTCTCTCATAAAATTTTCTCTTTCTGTAAGATCCTTGCAGCACTATTCCATTTGATCAGCTTTTGATTCTGGATATATCTAGAAGCTTGACAGATGTGCTGCCTGGTGCACAAGGTGCTTGCACAAGCACACAGGAGATTATAGTCTAGTTTCAAGCTCAGTTTCTGACCTATTGGATGATTTGAAAGATGCTATTTCTGGTTGGCCCTTTAGTTAAGTGGAGAGGATGCTATGAACTTTGTAAAGAGTTATGGTTATCTGTAGACAAATAGTACTGCTTCCTAGCCATTTGTTATAGCTTTCAGGGTTAGGTAAGCCTGATAGTAGGGGATGGGTAGCCAAATACTGCCAGTGAGAGAGCCTGTTGCCCAGGAAAGAGGTTGCATGCCAAGTCTTTTTAGTGTATTAGAATTATAATAAAAGGAAGATACAAGTAAGTTTTCAGAGGCATTTTGATTTCTAAGGATCTTGCCCAATTTGAAGATTCTCTAATAAAGTAAGACATGTTCTCTGCATGCTGCTGGAGATTTTGGGCTTTGTGTTGGTGGGGTTTTTTGTTTGTTTTTTTTTTAGTTTTGTTTGTTGTTTTTTTTATAATGAGATCTGCTGTTCTGAAGTTCACTGTCTACATTAGGTATATATTGCAGTGAATGAGAAGAATATTTTTGCAAGAGATATGTGTGACTGCATATAAACCAAGAATTGCCTAGCACTTCCTATTCATGAGTATGGTTCTAAAGAAGATGTTTATATCTTACTGGGGGGGAGAGGGCAAATAATGAAAAAAACCCCACCCATTTTTTAAGCAATGAAAAGCAGGAAATTCTTGAGAAATAAAACATCCATATTTTTCTCAGCTCTTAAAAATTACATTATTAACAAGAAAAAACATTTATTGACTAATTAAAAATACTAATGAATAAGTTTAAGTTAATGTGAAATTCATTCTTGAAATAATTTGATAACTGCATTTCTTGTCAAACCATCCAAATTCAAGGAGGATCTGACAGTTACTAATAATGTGAAACTTGTGTTTAAATAAACATGAGGAATTAATGTCTGATGCATATAAATGTAATTCTGAGTGATTTCCTTCTGTTGAAGTTAGTTCACCAGGAATTTTGCTGGAATTCAGGATTGATGCCTTCAATTTATCTTAAGTTGCAGAAAAGTTGTATTTAGCAGATGGCAGGGCTCTGATGAATGCAGCACTTGGTTTTTCTGCTATCCAATAAAACTGGAATGACACTGTGTGAATCTAGGAGCTCTTGTAATCTGTGAGAAGTCAGGAGAAATTGTATTACAGTAATTGACTTCAATAGGATCGAGACTTTCTTTAACAATTCCACGGGGCTTTAAGTATTTTTGCAGTCTATTTTAGACATGTGCACACTGGTGGAAGTAGTGCTTCTAATCAAAATGGGCTATATTTTATTCAGACCTTGGAGACCAAGTAGTAGAGCTAATTGGCTTATAACTGACCTGTTTAAAGGATGTCAAAATTGGCTGTTGGCTGTTCCTTTATAACATTAGTTTGATTGACTAAAAGTCTGGCAGCAAGAGATGAAATATTATGAACCCAATTCATTAAAATTGTCCCCATTTTAGTTCATTACATATTTTCAGAACAAATGGAACATACTTGCAGTATAAAAGAAATATAGATATGTAAATTACTGACTGATCAGCTGCCTCCTTCTTCTGCTCCCTTCCCTAGAATAAAAAACTCCAGTTGATCATATGAAAATAAGGGGGCAGCAGTGGAACTTAATTTTTTCCTATGGTATTATGCAAAATAAGTGTCTTTTAAAAAAAAAAAATCTTTAAAAAGGAGTATCATGGGCTTGATTTCCATTATTTATTTCAAAGTTATCTAGTTGCCTGTTGTGCTGGTTTTGGCTGGGATAGAGTTAATTTTATTCACAGTAGCTAGTATGGGGCTATGTTTTGGATTTGTGCTGAAAACAGTATTGATGATACAGGGATGTTTTCGTTATGGCTGAGCAATGCTTACACAGAGTCAAAGCAGCCATGCTGCTGCCTCTCTCCTGTTGCGGGGAGGAGCACTAGGGTGCTTGCTACTGTGACTTTAAGGGGTGCAGATACAGCAATCTGTCCTTCGGCCAAAGGTTTCTGGTTTTTTTTTAGTGTAGAATTGTGGCACAGACACAGCTAAAATAATACGTTAAAACATCCATTGGCCACCTAAAACTGTTACACACAACACAAATGATTTATAGTGGTGCTATTCCATGTGCATTTGAGCTATGCGTCTTACCCAAGCCTTTGGAGTTGCTCATTAATATATATTGTTGTTTGTTCATTTTGGCAAATTCCAGAAAATCCTGTAGGGGCCAAACCTAGCTGAAATCCTCATTAGCTCTAGTAGCAAATGATGTATTCAGCATCTTTAAGCTGAAAATCTTAGTCCCTTTTTCTTTCTTACACATTAAATAGCTTTTTCAGGTTCTGCATTTGAGCACAGAAGGCACAACATAATGAGTACCAGTCTTCTGAAAGAGGCAATGTGCTGGGGAGGATTTGCCTTTTGTTGTTTTGTTTTTTTGTTTTTTAACTTATGCTACATTGCAATTCCAAACGTAGTGAGTTTCAGAGATGTTGCTAGATGCTTATGTCCATCTGTGTGTTCCTTAGCAAATACTTTGACAGTTGGTAAAGTGAGAATATCATTCTTTTGTTGTTACATGCTTCCTCCACATCAGTTACCCCACGCACAAAGTAAAAGTCACAGTCATGCTCCATTCCCATTCTTCATGTTTCAAATCTCTGTTGGGATGTAGGTGGCTCACGTAGAAGTCTGGCATCATTTGCAGGAACCTTGTAAATATTATGGGGTGGAAATAATAATATAATAATAAAATAATGATGTTTCTTGGAAATCTAAATTTAACCTCTGGTAATGACCAAAAAGTTGTTGCTTGTCCTCCATATTCTGTGTTGAAAGGTTTTCATATTGTTCTCATCCGCAGTGATCAAGGAACAGATTTTAAACAGTCACAGCAGCCAACATTAAGTAATGTGTTTTTTAAAGAAGGAATGATCTCTTGCCCTTCTCAGCAAAACTTCACAGCACAGTGAGGCCTTCGTTTTCCCTGACTTTGGCTGGAGATACACTTAGCTCTGCATTGAGCCTTGCAGCCAGGCTCTGGGTGACAAGGGAGGATTTGAGGCTTTGGTAGATGCTGGTTAGCAAGCATTTCAAACTGCCCATTCTAGTGCCTAAATTAGTTGCAGTTATGACAGCATCATAGTTAAGAAGAGCAATGCATGATTCAGACCATCTCTTACATGCAACTACTGGGCTTTCTCATATATAAATAAAAATACTGTTAATGGATAGAAGAAGAGGGTTTCTTATGAGCATGTAAGTGTATGTGTGTATACGATGTATAAAGGAAATTCATAGTAAAAAGCAAGGCTTACCCAAGAGTAGTGAATTGTTTCAGTCATTTTACAAGAAAAACAGATTATAAGAGACAGGAAGTTCTCAGTTCTATTTAGTGCAGTCTTTAAAGAAAGATGAACCATTTTATCTCCCTGCATTTCATCCAACCTTTCCAGTGCTTTCTTTTACTGGTGAAAATTTAGATTCTTTATTTCATTCTAGTGTACTAAATGCTCCTTTTCTCACATTGCTAACAGTGTAACACCATTGGATAGATGATAGAAAGCACAGTGATTTGCCTCGTCTTTCTTCTGTCCATCTAAAGTACTAGTGCACAATCTGCTTCTCTCTATGTCAAATTCATGTTGTTTTCCATTATTTACAAAGAGTAAGGACCAAAAATCAGGTAAATTTCACCTATTTGCATTTTATGCTCCCTTGAGTTTTTCTTACTCTTTTGAGGCCTTGATATTAATCATTATCTCTCAGTATTTCTCCTGTCTACTCCCTGTCTATCTACCATTTTCCCTTTCAAATTCTGCTGAAAACTCATTTAGGGTTTTTTTTTTACCATCTTTTCTCCAGCACTCTGCACATCCTGCCTTAACCGGACTGTCTTTTTTTCATTTGTCTTATGTATTTATGGATTGGAAGATGTCCTTTACTGTGCATTAAATCCTTTGGTGCTCCCTAGCCAGCCTTGACTGTGTGAATTTAATGAGGGTTGCATAGTGGTTGGTGTTGTAAGTTATCTTAGGCTGATTTTTCAACTGTCTGCTGTTGGGCTAGTTTATCACTTTTCTGATGTGGCATGCATAAGGGTGCCCTGAAGGCCACTACTTAGAGCAGCGATCTCATTCTCCGAAGTCTATGGCTCATCTGGATGCAGGGCTGTAGCTGCTTTCCTCTTAGGTATGCTTTTATGTTACAGGGTGGGACGTAGGTAGTGGAAAGAATGTTGAGGGAAGGCTTGTATCTCCTGAGCATCTCCAGAGTGCAGGGAGAAGCATCTACTAGCAGAATATTAGAAGCATATTTTAGAGCTCCAAGTAGTCTAGCCCATTTGCAGACTAAAGAGAGGTTATGAACAGGGGTGATCACGATCCCAACAGTTCCTGTACTGCTGCTTTCAGTGTGGGGCATGAATAGCATTGCTTTTCTACTCCTGTTGAGTGATTGCCTCTTCTCAGGAAGAGCTGAGGTTCTTCTACAGTCATCAAAACTCTTCCTACTTACAAAATATGGAGGAGGATCAGAACTGAAATTTGAATTTTTTTTAATCATCAGGTAATCAAACCTAAATTGGAAAGTTCCAAAAGTGTAGTCAGACGTAGCAAGAATCTAATTACACATCTTCTCACAGTGTAGAATAAAATCCCCATGGGATAATTGCACTTTTTTCATAACCTGTACATGTTCTTAACTTCATCTAAACTGACAACACATCAAAGCAAGTTCTTGCTGGTGTTCTACCTGAGTCCTTGACTGTGCCTTGTAAAACACGTCACACTGCTGTGGCACAAATCATTTCCAACATGCCCTATGACACTTTGTGCACATCTTGAAGGTAAGTCAGGAGACTTCTGTGGGATAATGAGCTACAGTATCTCAGCTTCAGCCAGCTCATTGACAGAATGGCCTCTTGTTTTAGCAACTGATAGTAAGAGATGATGTAAGGCACTGTACAGCTTTCTTCTGACTATTTCCAGGCATATTTATCAGGAAAACTGTGTACAGCTCCCAGATGTATAGTGGAGCTATAATCAGATAATTTACAACAAAAAGTGCTGTCCTTTCACGTATGTTTTCCTTCTGAGTTCTCTAAAGCTACTTAGTGAGACTATAGTTATATAATGTTTTTAAAGCTTTGTTTATTCTTAGTTGTGGTATGTAACACAGTAGTGGGTTACCGTGTTACAATATTATTAAGCAGCTTAGATTTGAATATGGAGCTGAAACCATATCTAACAAAAACATTTGTGCAATTTGGGTGATTGTAATGCATTTACTGAACTAATGTGAAAACTAGCTGAACTCCATGTGCTTTTCTGGGTGCAACTGATAGACTGAGACTTCAGGTTTTGGGGAAAAAAAACATTTTTATCTGAGATACCTTTCACAGGTACCTGATGATCACATAAACTTGTTGTGGTTCACTGGGGACTCCTAGTTGTTATCAGTGTTTTATGGGGTCAGCATTTTAGCAAAAAGTGTGCACAGTGTCCCTGAAAAGTGCTGTGACGTGGGAGTCTAGGGTCTGTACCTCACCCTGCCATTGACCTGCACTGCGAACGCACACAAATTGCTTCACCTCGCTGTGTGTCAGCTTCACCACCTGCTGAATAAAGATAATAACACACAACTTCCCAATGCCGTGCTTTGTGACCTCTTCTGGTATAACAGTTTGTCAAATGGTCACTAAAGATCTGGTAGTTCGGACAATTAATAATGACTTTTTCTTGAATGTCATTTTCATTTTTATCGCTTTTGAAGACTGTTTTCCTTTGTTTCTCAAACTGTACAGTATGCTGCAGTTCCCTTTCTGGGCATTTCCTTTTCTCTTCTTATCTCATAGGAGCGATATGTTGAAGGCAGTTTTATCTGGCACACGGTACTTTGTTTAATGACCTGAGCAATCAACAGAAGAAATAATTAGGCACTTAAAGTGATTCTTGGGTTTTTCTAAAGATAAAATACTGGTCAGAGGCTGGTTTTGTGATTTCTGGGTTTGTAGGGTAAATGTTTGGGTCCTTCTGTGCCCATTCTCCCTTTCGTCTCAGCCTTTTGCATGCTTCTTGTGAAAACAAAGTTCTTTGAAAAGCTGTCATGACAGTTAGCACAAGCTGTCCTTTGCTTTTAATCAATAAGCGCATAATGCTAGTTATTCAGTCCCTAAGTGAAGGAGTTGGGTTTTTTTCTCTGCTCTTGTGTGCACCCATCCAGGTGAGATTTGGATACTTTGGTCTTGCTAAAGCCTGTGGGCTGGTTTTTTTGCTTGTTTAAGACATTTTGTTGTTGGTTGTGTTTTCTTTTCCCTCTTGTTCTACTGAAAGCATTTGTTCAGAAAGATGTCTTTGTTTTAGTGAGCTGTCCTAGCACCTGGAATTCTCAGCCGCTGAGCTGCCTGTTGCTGTCGAAAGATGTTAAGGCAGGAATGGCACTGTTTCTCCACTCATTGCTGATCCCAGACCTGCTGGGGAAATGACAATGCTGAATATCTTCATCTTTGGCAGGCCAAAAGACTGGTTCACTTGAGTCCAAATCTCTTCCAAAGCAGCTTGACCTAAGCTTACTTGGAGCTGTAATATGAACTTTTGCAAGTAAATGTGTACAGCTTTCAATAAATCAAAGCATTTGTAAATCAAAAAGCCCCAGGGATTTACAGATCTTTTCAGAAAGATTTATATTTTTTTTAAGACGTCTTGTTCTTTTTACTGTCTACTAAGGTTATCTGGAAAGTCTCACCGTAATTACATTCAGCAGAGGTGGGTGGGGGGAGGCAAAGGGGGCACCTATATTGCTTTTACTTTCAGGATGGTTACTTGTCTTATTTCACGTCAGTGAGTCAAACTCTGTTCTTGACAAAATGAAACCCCAAGGTCAACCGAATATGGGTTCACAGTGTCAAGCATCAGATGCAGCACTCCAGTGGGTGCTTTCTAGAATCCATATGGCAATATGAGAATATTTCACTGAAGCTGTGTTCATTATGTGTGTTGTGGACACAGAGGTTTTGATAGACTTAAATGACAGATGCTCTTCTAAAATAATCTGGCATGACAACCTGCTTAGCATAAACCAGTAGAATATGATAAGTAGTTCTTTTATCAAGCCCGTAATTTTTAATTGAGCTAAAAAGATTTTCAAGACATCAAATGATGAAGCATCCCTGTATGCCCAATTTAATAGTTAATTATCCACACAAAATATGTATTTACATCCAAATATAAAAGGCTTATGTTTTCAAAATCTGAATTTTGTTCTGACTTTGTCTAAACAACTCTTTATGATCATGAATCCACTCACTTCTCACTTATACCTTATATATGATACTACAGAAGAACTTTCCTTGATTTTTCCAATTTGTCAGCAAAATTTGTATAGACTGAATATAGTGCTACAGGAATAGTGTCTTTATCTTATAGTATAGACTGGTACCTCTGTGTTTGCATTACTGCACCATGCTTACATATCCAGTTTCACCTCTCAAGGACAATCCATTTTACAGGCACTTAAGCGGCTTAAAATATTTTGAAAAAAGAATGGGTATAAAATGTCTGGTGGGAAATTCTGATGCAGATATTGCTACTTCACTACTGAAGCCAAAATATTGTTTCAGACAAGTTTGAAATGAGTAGTCATGTGTTTTCACTAGCTGGATGTAGAACAGGGCTACGTGTAAAATCCTCACTCTGGTGTTGGGTATGGCTTGGCAAGATCAAGGCTTGACAGTCTTGGGTACAATATTTTTCTCAGGAGAAGTTGGTATAACATAGAACAGCCCCAAATCTCTTCTCCTGACACATGAGAGGCAAAAGCAGACAGAGGGTATGGGACATTATATGGTTGTATTTGCACCGCTCATCTTAGCGGCAGCAAGCTTTATTTTAAGGATATGTCCCACTAGCTTCAGGGTCAGATCAAGACTAACATGTTAAATTGCTACAATGAAGCATGTATGATAAGAATGTTCAACTTTCCTAACAAAATTTATAAGGTGCTTTTTCTTTCCATTAATGATTTATTGAGAATTCATTTTGTTTTATGATTACTGTGTGTAAAATATACGAATAGGGATCTTTTATTCTATTACAGGTGTTGTCTCTGCCTCCCTTTGCTTCACCTTTAAATATCTATAATTATATTTGGAAAGAGAGTCTTTTATTCTTAAACTTATTTAAAAAATGGCATTTTGTTGTACATCATAGAATAGTTAGACCAATTAAATTCTTCAAGATAAGGGTGTTCTGAACTTGCATCTATTTTTGGAACATTAATGATATTCTGCAATGCTTCCTGTGAAAAATCAGAGACAGATACAAGCATTAGTGTGTGTTAATTAAAACCAAGTTAATATTATACTTTTGGTCAGAGCTCTGCAGTATATACATGGATGTGTTTGCTGGTTAATATTTTTACATTATTTAGCCTAGTTGTATTCCTTATTAATGAAATTGAATATATATCAATTTTTGTACATACTAGATAGAATTTGATTCAGTCAGGTCAAAGTTCGCCTCTGTCCGTGTTATCCAAGATCAATCTCTGCTTTATACAGAACAGAAAAAGTGTGTAGGGGTACTACTTAAGAAAGGCTGTTCATCAGAATTGTTAATCTGAAAGTCCTGTTTGTTAGTTATTTTTCTACAATTTTTCATAAAGATTTTTTCTTTTAAAAAGTCAAATCTCTCAAAATCTAAGTTTTCATCCAAAACTGAATATGCTGGGTTTTTTGGGTATTTTTGTTTTTGGTTTGGTTTTTTTTTTTAAATGTTGCTGAGATCCTTCGTCTTCGTTTCTTTTTGTAAACTTAATTCACAGGTAGGTTTTCTTATGCAGTACTTTGACCAAGTAAGTCCATGAGGCTTTATATTTGTGCTCTGCATTTCCTTTTTTCATAAGGACATCATGGAAACTATAGTGTCAGCTAGGAAGCTGAGCATATAGATGAGACTGTGGCATGAAATATTCATGCCACTGTTCCCTGAAAGTTTT
>NW_008824543.1:269212-278642 GCF_000699105.1 Pygoscelis adeliae
CATCATCTCAAAAAAAAAAAACCCAAAAAGTGGGTCAGGAAGACGCTGAACGTGTGATTCTTCCTGTTCTGCAGTGGGGCACTGCTTCTAGCAGATATGGGAAGAGAAAATCACAAGAAACTTTTTGACCAGTCTCATGCCCCTGCTCTGTATATCAGGAGAAAATGGAGGAATGGCATTTGTGCTTCGCTTTTCATCTGCTCATTTAATCTTCTATGTATTTTGAGTCTGAAATCTATTTTTAATTTCTCTTGAAATGCACTGGTGCAATTGGCTGCAAAAAGGTTTCAGTTCTGTATGTTTATCATTTCAGTAATTCTCATGAAAATTTTGACTCTTCTTGCAAACTGTTCATACAAAAATGTTGTGGGGTGCTAGATATTTTAAGGATAAATTTATTAAAATTTCAAGAAGTAAACCAGTTTTGAACCCGAGGGCTCTCCATTTAGAAAATGTAATAATGAAAATAAATATGTGAATTTCAGCACTCTCTTGATATTCTTTAAAAATTGCAATATTCTTGGTAACTAACCTGTGAATGTGTGTTGAAACATTATTTTCCACTGGAAATAAATTAGTTAGTTAGAAATTTTTTTTACCAGGTTTGTTTATTTATGGATTCTTGTGCACATGATCTGGAACTGTAACCCTAATTTACTTATATTATTCCAGACAGTGACAGGAAATATTTTGGTTTATAACATATAAATTAATTCAGATTTCCATTATTTGAGAAAAATGTCACTGTTGTCTAAGAATGCAAGTCATATGCTATCTGAAAGACCTCCAGATCTAATTGCTGTAGGCAATTAAACTTTTTAAGCTATTCTTCTAAATAAGCAAACAAGGCTTTCTTTTAGTGTGAAAAAAAAATGAACAGATATAATTATGTAATTTAGAATAATTAAGTCATTAATGGGTAAATGGAGGTGCAGGTATAGAAATTTTTGGTGGAATTTGGAAATGAACCTGGATCTCCTTGTGACTTATCTGTCCTTTTCCTCTTGGGTTAGTAAGATGTTAGCAATCATTATTTATGAACGTGTGGAAGTATGCCACTGAGCTATACAACCTCTTAGCAGAATTAGTCCAGAATTTTCCATTATCAGTTTCATCGGAAAACTTGGGAATTAAAATTGGGTATGTCACATAGTCTGTTTTCTAAGAAGTAAACTCATTCTAAGATTAAAAGGAAGAACTTTTTCACACCCAAAAGCTGCTACATGGGAGTTGCAGACTGAGTGCTGCTGCTTTCGTTGTCTTCCGCAGCCAGGGAATCTTTTCCACATTGCATTACTGTGATTTACTAAGCGGCAAGGTGGTCTCACCTTTCAGGGGACAGACAGCTGTCCAAACATTCAGTCTGGTAAAGCATGGAGGGACATGGAGTCGTGTAAGGATGAGCAGTGGCTTTTGTGCATCAGTGTGAGGGATGTGCAAAAACTTTCGGTTTTCTGGTATTTGCTGACAAGTCAAAGTTTGTAAAGGAGAAAGAAACAGGTTTTCTACAATTTCATTACGTTCCTGTTATATCTGTGCCTTGTTTGATATTCGTCTGTTTGCAAGAAGAGAATATTACTTAAACTGTTGGCTACTACTGCTGAATATTCTTATTTTGAAAGTCTGCTTTACCCTTACAAGGAAAGACCTATGTTAGTTTACTCATGCTGTGGTCCTAAACCTGATCTGTTAGATCTTACGCACTGTTTCAAGCATAATGAGTCTTGCATAGATTTTGCACAGGCAGGTTTGAAAAGCATCTGTCAGTGACAAAGTAATCAAATATTTCTTGCATCAGACCTTAGCAAAGCAGAGGAAGGATAATCTGTACAAACTGCAGTTACTGATTGCCTTCCCCTCCCCTCCAAATAATAAATAATTTACAGCTATCACGTGTTTCTTCTACAGTTAAGTATACAGGCTAAAAAAGAAACTATCTACATTTCATCATTAATTTAATCAAGCCAGTGTATCAGTAACCTGTCGTGAAACTGATTGCTGAAGAGCAGAAAGAGTTGATGTCTGGTAACAAATTATTTTGAACCTTAAAGTTTTTTAATTTTATTCAATTTTAACTAAAGCTTCTAAAAAGTATAAGTTCTATGAGAAGGGTTAGTATTTTGAAAAGACTATTTGGGAACAAAATTTCAAAAATACTCAAATACTAACGTTCCCTTGTTCCTTTTGCTTGTTGTTTGTTTGTTTGTTTCCACATGAAATAGGAATCCTTGACCCTTGGAGGAAAGGATATCCTGAAAATCCAACAACCTTGACTGAAGGGAGGGGCTGCATACCCTCAAGGCATGCTCTTGGCTGCACAGCATGGGGGCTGCAATTCTGGAGTATTTCTTTTTGTAACAAAGTTCTCTGGGTTTGCAAGTTTCTTACCATGGAGCTGAGAGCCAAAATCCAACATCTGGGTAAAACTAGGGCTTCTGGATTTCCAACTAAAATGGAGGAGTGTGAGCCAGGGAACCCAGACTCAGAGTCCCAGCGAGACAGATACCAAAAACACAGGGACATGGGACCCAGTTCAGGTTAGTCTCCTAACTAGCTAGGTGGATATGGCTGTTCTTGCATAATTATCCACCTGTATGAAAAATGTCTCTGTCCTGCTTTGGACTATGAGAACTATTTCTAGACCAGTTCCATTTTAAATAATTGTTTTAGTGCTTATGTATTGGAAGCGTGGGATGTAAGCAGAAAGCTAAAAACTACCACAAATCAGTTTGAAAATGTGAATGACAATAAAGGATTAGATTTTTTTTGTTTGGAAGTTGTATAGATACTTGTGGTCTGGAGGCACAGAACATGGAATACCAGAAAGACTTTAGGGGTCTATAAAAATATATTCACTATCCAAACAACTTCAGAGTCATGGTTTGTCTGAATGTTACTCTTAAGTACTTTGGTTTTGGATGATGAAGATGGTGGGTAACCGCACACTTCTCTTGGAATTATCACTTTTCTCTTTCTTCTATAGTCGTCTTTTTTTTCCACCTTCCTCAAGACACCCTGTGACCTCTTTTGTTCCTCTGTCTATTTCCAGATTTTTTATTTTTATTTTTTACTTTCTAGAGTTTTAAAGCCCTCAGATTAAAAAGGATTAAGAAGGCAGATCTGAAATGCTCAAGATAGTTCACATCCTGTAAAAACAGGAGTGGAAGTCAAATGGGGAAAAAAAATACGGAAAAGCACAATGCATAGGACCTAAAAGGTTTAAAGAAGGCTTGAAAAGAGACCTTCAAAACCAAACTTTCCCTTTGAGAAATATTCCATCAAAATGTTCTTTCAGCTTCTTTTATCTCCTGTGTCTTCAGTGAATTATGCTTTAAGACTGAAATACTCCCTTGAGCATACGTAAGCTCAGAAATGAATTGGGAACTAACTAGAGATGCAGAATTCTACCTTGTATCCTACATACTCTGGGGTTTTTTTTCCCCCTAACTGGGCTAGATATGCTGGATTTTTCTAGTTCAGGGCTACAGGTAATTCTGGAGTAATGGGTAACAGCTTTTATTTTCCATAATAGAGCTAATTCCTTGCACATGTTTTGATCCTTTCAGGCTTTTCTCAGTATCAAGTCACAACAGTTTGCCTCATGTTTTATAAAACTTATAGCATAAGATGCAAGAGTGCATCAAGATAATGACAGTATAATAGTTTCAAAATAGCTAGGGCATTTTGGGGGAGAAGCTGCTAGAAATGACAATGACAAACTCTAATATTATGAATTAAAATTACAGGAATATAAAATATATTGACTAAACATAAGCATATTTACAGTGTCATGAGAGAGATAGACAGACTGGTCAGGTGCAAATTCTGGGCTGCTTTACTTTTCATACAGTCTCACTAGGCCAGATTGTGACCTGGATCAGATAAACATCAAATCAGAGTAAATAGTTAGAAATGAACCAGTTTATAGCCATTGAAAGAGACAAGAATCAAAGATGTTGATGTCACTGTATCTGTATGTGATACAACTCATTTCAGACTAAATAAAACATTAAATACCTTCACGCTTCCCTCTGTTACATGGAATGCTCCAGTTATGAGTATAAGCATCCCCAGGTATGTTTCAATGCAGAAATTTATTTGGGAAAGGGCCCGGTGAGGATTCTGTGCTAAGTTATCTAACAAAAAATAATTTAAAATGAGTCAGTGTCTCACATGCATTACTGCCTTGCTGAACCTGCTACTGTATTTGGTGATGTTTGAAAAAAGACTGCATTTATATAGATAATCTTGTTTAGTAGTAGTATCAAAACATTGAAAAAGGACTGCTGCTGGTGGATAGGCTGATGGAGACTAATGGTGTGAGAAGTCAAGGGGGCACTCAATAGCTTTTAATTATAGGAGTAGGGATGCTTTACCTGTGTTGGAAGGGGTTAGTCTGAGAACTGGATCTGTTAGTTTCTGGACCTTGTCAAACGTTCTCAGTATTTTTGTGTTCACAGAAGTGATTTATGATTATTTTTATTGCTGGTTGGATTATAGCTCATTTAAAGGTCCTGCACATACATAGAAGTTTAGAATGGGGAATTCATTGTCTGGTGTCCAAATAATGGCTGGATAGGCCTTGAATTCAGAGATAGTCCTGCAAATAAGCCCACGTAAGATTTTATTTAAAATAAAAATAAATTTTTATTACTTATAGTAATTATTAAATCACTATTCTAAAACCACAAGAAAATGTCTTTTATTTTCTTCTTTACTTAAGGAGACAGTAAATTAAAAAGGCAGTGGTAAAATGCTGTGATTGAAGAAATGCCAAGGAGATGGATGAATGATCCTGATAAATTCCCCTTCCTAGCTGTTGGATAGATGTTTACTAAACACAGCCTCAGTTAATGGGGTAGGAAGCACTGGATTCCTCAGCTGTGTAGGAAACAGGAAATCACAAATATTTGTTCGGTCAAACACTTGATCTGCATTCAAATAGGGGTGAAAGAAACCCCATTGGTTTCAGTGCCTGACTTACTGAAGCCTATAGTTTTTATTTATGAAAGTTTCTAAAGCTCTCAACATTGCTTTCATCAATCTGAACAGACGGTGTGTGCTGGTGACGGCAGTACGCAGAGCTCTCCCTTCTGTTTCAGTGCAGGTAGATCTGCAGCCGCCCGCACCCTCAGCTGTGCTGCTGCGGGGTGCCTGGGCAGGCTGGGTACCGCAGACCCCTCTGGCAACACATCTCACAACATCAGTGGTCTTAGTGTTACGATCAAGGTATTCTGTCAGCTGTATGTGCAAGTAGCAATTCTGAGTGGAAAACAGAACAGAATAGGATCTCTTCACAGCTTTCTTTTTTCTTTTTTTTTCTCTGAAGTAGCTCACATTCTCATGTTGTGTTTGAATTCCTGCTAACAGTTTTTTTCAGAATTTCTTCACCAAAATAATGTATATGTACCTTATTTTAATATTTCCAAAAGGAGACCTTACTGCACAAGGTACTCAGAGGAAATGGGCAGGCAAATTTCCCTGGTGTGTAAATGAAACCTTCAAGCCAGTAGATGTCTTTTGTTCTAGTGAGGGAGTCATTTTCCCACCCCTTTAAGCACACCAGCCCTGGAGCTGACATATCCTTAGTTCTGGCAGTGAAGATCAGCTCTGTAGATTAAACAAAGAATCCCTGAAAGTCATGTACCCAGACAATTCTCCCAATATTACCTTAAAGTGTTACAGTTTAAAGCCACATTGTTCAGGAAGAATCGGAAATGTTTTTCTGCAATATTGCATTGATTCTCCATGCTACATTCTGATTAACTTCAATCATTTTTTTCCCCTCAAGTGATCACTGATTAATCTAAAAACTGTGAAATTAAGTTGTTTGAACCAGGAATTAAAAATTTCCAGCAATTAAAAACAAAGAAACAAACCAAAACTGCCATCAGCATTAGAAAGTGATTAAACATGACAACAACTGAGATGCTGAAATTAGTTGTCCTTGTTCCAAAGGGTTCGTAACTACTATGATGTTTTTGACGCTATTAAATGATAGTTAAGCTGTGTTATTATTTGTAAAGCAGCTACTTTTGTATCCCGGGCCCACTGAGTGCATGTCTTGCACAGCAGGAGACTGGAAGATAGCAAGCCTAATCATTGTCATTTTACTGTACAAGAGGCAATTTTAGAAAATGATTCCTCAAATTATAAGATCCAAACAAAGACAAGGCTCTGCAGCTGGGAACTTTGTTCTTTTCTGTCATTGAAAAGTGTCTTTCTTTTCGATTCTGTGAACTTAGGGCAGTTTCACTACTCCTAGTCTAAATACAGTAAAGGAAATTTAAAATTTTGCATATTTAATAATCTTGCTACTAGTTAATGTAAGTATAAGGATTTAATGTACTAGGCTAGCTTTGAGTTGTCTGTAGAAAGGGTACGGTGCAAATGATGAGCATGATTCTCTTCTGAATTGCTCTGGCTTGGCTCCAGTATAATTGTATTGCAATCGATAACGTGACACTGCTGTAAATTTAAAATAATGTAGAAGAGAATCAGATGTGATGAATCTAACATTTTGGATGAGAGTTTGCTGATAGCTTATATACTTCTAGTAGTCTAGACTTTAATCATTACCCCTGGTTATGCAGATGAAATCTGTTTTACTTTTGCTACATACTGTTTGAAAGGTTTTAATGTACTACATACAGTTCAGAAGCTTTTAGGGTGCTACCCACCAAAACCTCCTCATCTTAGAATCATAGAATAGTTGGGGTTGGAAGGGTGATCTAGTCCAACCCCCCTGCCGTGGGCAGGGACATCTTCAACTAAATCAGGTTGCTCAGAGCCCCGTCCAACCTGACCTGGAATGTTTCCAGGGATGGGGCATCCACCACCTCTCTGGGCAACCTGTTTCGGTGTTTCACCACTCTCAGCAAAAAAATGTCTTCCTTATATCTAGTCTAAATCTAACCCCCTTTAGTTTAAAGCCATTCCCACTTGTCCTGTCGCAACAGGCCCTGCTAAAATGTTTGCCGCCATCTTTTTTATAAGCCCCCTTTAAGTACTGATAGGCTGCAAGAAGGTCTCCCCGAAGCCTTCTCTTCTCTAGGCTGAACAACCCCAACTCTCTCAGCCTTTCTTCATAGGAGAGGTGTTCCATCCCCCTGATCATTTTCATGGCCCTCTTCTGGACCTGCTCCAACGGGTCCATGTCTTTCTTATGCTGAGGGCTCCAGAGCTGGACACAGTACTCCAGGTGGGGTCTCACCAGAGCAGAGTAGAGGGGCAGAATCACCTCCCTCGACCTGCTGGCCACGCTTCTTTAGATGCAGCCCAGGATACGATTGGCCTTCTGGGCTGCGAGCGCATATAATTCAGTGTTTTGCAGCATGTGCTTTTATTAAAAATATATTCAATTTTTGTGTGTTTTGCTCCAGTCCCATTACCTTACATTTTTTCCTATATGAACTGCATAAACTATTCATTAAGCTCCTAGTTCATTCAGACAGTTTTAAATATTTTGCCACCCTCCTTTGTACTGACTTAACTTTCACCCTTAGCAAAATGTCACCTCCGGCTGGATGTATTGCTTTTTCTAGCTTACAAAAAATGTGTTCAAAATACATGCTAGTTCTGAGGTCCCAATGTATCCCATTCTGTTGTCATTTTTCCCTCTCTGCAGTGGATGTAAATACATTACTCATTTTTATGTCGTAGCATTTTACACCCACATTGCACAGATGCAGATTAGTAATGCAAGGTGCAAGGCAGAAAGAATTAGACCTACAATACACTGGGAGATTCATGACAGACAGGAGTTGATGAAATCAGGATTCTACCATGTCTCGTTAATTCACTTTGCACAGGGCATTCCTTTCAAATGCTGTTAGTGTGACAGATTCCTCTTATTCACAAAGGCAGCATCTCTCACTGTCAGCTAGTGAAACTGAAATGAAATCCAAGGAGTCACGTGAGAAACACAGGCAAATAATTTAAGATTTTCCCTTTTCTTCCATCCTGACTTCCACTTGGTCATCAGTGTTCTCTTACAGTGATCACTGCTACTATTAGCAGTTGGTGTGTGTGAAACTGCTTGTCATCATTAGATCACCCATTAGGTATGCCGCATGACTGAGGATTTATACACCCAGCAGGTGACAGATTTGAGAAAAGATTGCGTGCAGAACACTGCAGCTGTGCACAGGGAAGAGTTTGACAGAGAAGCAGGAAGGATCAAACAACTACTAGAGTTGCTAGAGGGGAAAGTTTAATGACGAGTTACAGTGACATTTATGACCAGATTAATTATGAAGACTGAATAAATCTATGGTGTATTTCAAGAGTGTTACTGTATGACCATCTGGTATAGGGGTTGCCATGGTAAGTACAGATTTTCTATTAACCAGGAAGTTGAATAGTCTCATAAAACCCATGAAACTTGTTAGTGAATAAATTGCGTATGAGAAGCACCTCTGTTGACCCCTATGGAAATTTAATATTTTCAAACAATGCTGCAAAGTCTTTTCCTTTGTTATTTTTAAAAAACAATCTGTGGTACTGTCAAATCAGAATGTACCATTTCTGGTATTCCCCATGTCTTGGATGACAACTTAGACAGATTGGAAAATCATCACTGAGCTAAAAATACTAGTGTGGAGGCAGAAGGGTAAGAAAGTAAGTTACTGAATATTGTTAAATAGGACTTGCTTTGATACTTGATAGGGTTAAGATCTTCAGCACTGCAAACTGAGAATTAAAAAAATATATATGGACTGTTTATTACTTGATTATATAACTTGTGAGAAATATTTAGGGAGACCAGTAAAAACAGGAAAAAACATTATTGTTAATGCAACTTGAAGAAAATGAGCAAAGAAAAGCTCATCAAGCATTAAATGGTAGCTCGTGCACGTTTCATTCCCTCCCTCCTTATGCTGTATGTACATAGAAAAGAGTTCCCCTCGCTTATGTATTGTAACCCCACAGAAACAATGCAAGGGTGGAAAGGAGGGTAAAGCTATGTCATGTCCTGCTTAGGCCCAGACATGCAGCCACATACAACTTGATGTGATGTGCTGGTTGAAGCACATGTATGGTGGGAACATTGCTGTGCTATTACCATCTTCTGTATGATGTAGTGCTGCTTTCTTCTACAGCAATTGTGGTTTGCAGTAGAACCACAAATTTATTACTAAAAACTATGATTTTATTGTTTCTCACAGGGTATAAATTGGTCAGTAATTAATGATCTTGGGAAAGTCCCGTGAAATACAGAAAATGCACTGGTATTTCACTGGGCAATAGTCTTGGTTGGTGGCAAGAATTTCTGCAAAGGGTTTGATCAGATGCTGACAGTCTAGAAGGGAGTGTGTTGCAGCTGTGGATGCATTAGCTGATTTCATAGTGTATGTTCTTTACAGTAAAGGAAGGCAAAATCATCAGTTGTGTCCCTCTGTTCCTCTTTCTCATTCATACCAGAGGATGT
>NW_008824543.1:278698-295321 GCF_000699105.1 Pygoscelis adeliae
CATGTTGCAAGTGCAATTGCTCAGGCAGAATAACTACTCAGAGACAACACTGTAGTAGTGACCACGTAGCATTCAGTGAGGTCTGACTGTCCGGCAGCATGAATCCAAAGAACTGGAGTCACAGCTTTCTCTTATCTACAGCAGGTAATTTTTTGTTCACTACATCAGGTGTATTTCTCTTAGCAATCATCTTCAGTCTTGTATGTTATTATTAGCTATTTATTTTATCCATATGCTAAGTGCCTGCTCTAGTAATTAGCATTGCTGTGTATTCAGTTCATACCATATCTCTTTAAATGCTGTATGCTTGCATTTCCTAGTCCACATATCTTCCTCCAAGCAATACCACAGGTGTTTCGTTTAGACCTCCATTAGTCCTTTGAACTACAGAGGTTCAGCTTGTTAGCCTGCTGTCTCACTTCTTATCAGTCACACTCGCTTCTCATTACTCCAGTTGCACAGCTACCATAATTAGATTTTATATTTTTAGACATTCATAACACTGCTTTAGTGTACGCTGTGCTATCAGAAGCATTTTAGACAAGCCATAAGACCAAACTAATTAAAATGTTCCACAGAGACTTTTTAAAGGAGAGTTATTGTTACTGCTAAATTGGTAAATTCATGCACACACAGATGTTAAGGCCAGAGGAGGCTGATAGGACAGGTTAGTCAGATCTCCTGCTTACTGGAGGTTGCAGGATCTCACCCTGTAATATTTGCTTTCAGTCCATTGTGTCTGATGTCTTTTAGGAGAAGATAAGCCAGGTTTGGCTTTAAAGAGTTGGTTTTTTCCCCTCTGTGGTATAAGCTTCGCTTTTCACTCCTGGAAGTTCTTCCCTCTCGCCAAAGGCTATACAGAGATCTTGAGCTTCTAACTTTGTTCATCAGTACCAGGTAATCCAAAGACTTCTCAGAAACTGCAAATAGGCTTACCCACCATATTCACAGACTGCGTTTTCTAATCATTATGGGTTTGCTTAAATATTTGTAAGTAGTATTTTTGCACAGTTTAGCTTCTACTATCTTTCATTGCATTCTCTATTACTAGTAGTCTCCTGCTAGGGATTTTCTTACCAGAGGTATAATCTCTGCCTTTATTTCCTTTCCTTAGCAGTTGCATTTTCCTCCTCCTAGGAGTGACTGTTGTCTTGTTCCTCTTCCCCAAGGAGAGGAATATCTTAACAAATAATGGGCTGAGGCTGTCTTTTCACTGTGTTTAGAAGATATTTATAGATAGATTGCATACAATATGGTCCTTTGTGACAGTAAGGGAAATGGGTCTGGAAGGTTGTGCATAACTGTAAGGTACTTACAGAATTATTACTGCTTTTGTTTTAAAATGTGGCTCTGTGCAGGAGCATTTGCTACATAGTCAGCAGTATCTTTTGAGATGTAACTTATCTTGTTGTACGGTCTTGTACAGGAATGGGTGACTTCTAGATGAGAGCAATTTTGTACACAGGAAGCTTTAAGTTTACTTTATTTACTGAAATATTTTCTGTCTCTGTGTTGAATATAATCTGAGCTATAGAATTTCATTGGCTCCTAAAATAACATGCACAGATGTATTTATATATATTGTAACTTACATAATTTGTATTTATAACTATATATTTTGTAAACATTCCATCTGAAACAAGAAAAATTACCTGGTATTGTGGTAGGATGCCCATTTCCCTGGAAACCCAGCTTCTAACATGAAGCTTACTTGGAAGTTAGTTACAACAGGTGTAAGCATTCTCCACTCTTCGATCTCATTTACTTAGTCTCTGCTACCACTATAAATAGATGCTTTGGGGAAACGAACAACAGTGTATTCTACCAACACAAGCATATTCCTCTGTCATTCATTCACTTATTTTAGAGTTGATGAAAAAGTTAAAGGTATATTTTACAAGAACAACTCAGTTACTGAAATCTCTAAAGGCAGTAAGTAGCAGTAAATATGGGACAAGTGTATGATAATATTTAAAAATAATAACTGCAGTGCAAATTTACATAAATAACTATTGTTCTTTCAGAATCCAAAACAGTATACTTCCCTTCCCCTTCCTCTCAAATTGAGTGCTTGCAGTTGCATTTCCGTAACTATCAACTGTGGTTTGGGTAGCACAAGTGTTGACTTCTGATTTGGAGATAACTCTTTGAAACCTTTATCATTTGTATTATATCATGTTTTGGCAATTGGATTTTCAAGACCATTTGTATAAGTGAGTTAGAAGCCACAGATTCATTAAGGTTAATTGTTTTTGTTCTTTTTAGTGGAACAGGAACTCCAGACTCAAGGGCTTTGGGATATCACAACTTGATATATACAAATATATACACGAACTGCAGTATTGTTTTCACATGGTGAAGTACTCTCTATCCTTGAGCACACACAAAGAAAGTTTCCACAAAGTATATGGTTTGTAATGGGGTTTTATATGTAGGATTTTGTCTGGAGGAATCTTTCTGGAAACAGAGGTTTCTTTGTCAGCTGATATTCCTTGTGCTGAATCCATCATTTGTGCCTGATGTATCTCTGGAAAAACAGAGAGGTGGACTGTAGCTAAGTCTGTTAGATGCACCAGAGAAGTCTCTTATGCCCCATAAAAGATTGATGTTGTGCTTACTGTAGAAACACACAGATTATTAGCAGATAAACAGGTGGGTCATACAGCAGTGTGTGAAGAGCACTTCCAAGGGTTCCCATTGACTGTGTTCTTCCCGTATTTTCATGGGATAGCATTTAGAGAGACCCTGAGTCTAACTCTGTAGTTTTTATATGCTTAAAGCAGTAAATAAATTGGTGCAGCTTTTTGTTGGCCACTTAATGGGCTGAAGTACTCCATCCACGCACCCTCCTCCTAGGAGCTGTCAACAGAGCAGATGGATGAGACAGCACCATCTGTCAGCTTGGAGACTATCCCACACAAGATCAAGACAGGTAAATGCCTTGCTCCTGCTGCAGATTGAACACTTTCAAGAGGATTTACAAATGGCAAAACAACATTTATTTGACTCAATACCTCAAATGCAAAGCACAAGCAGTGACAGAGGAGTAGGCTGGAGGAAATGAGGTAGCGTGCCTTGACAAAACAGACCTCTAGCCCCATCAGCAGTAAAGAAGAACAAGCAGATGTCATTTGAAAACTGTCACAACTGGTCTCTTACTTTCAGTTAGGTGGAGCAACACAAGGGACCAAACACGTTCACCTTTCTTGTAGAAATTGGTGACACGCAAGCCATTGGCATTAATGTTTTCATTGCAAAAAAAAAAACAAACAAAAAACCAACGCATTAGGGAAGATTTATGGAACTCTGGCTCATGAAGCTGGTCTAGAGTTAGGAGAGGCTTGTTCAAAGCTGACCATGAAATATTTACAAAAGCAGGCAGGTTTAGAAACCAAGAGAAATGACAGCAACTGACATCCTGGTTTCAGAATTTGAGTACAAAACTTTTTTTTCTCCCTAAAGATAGGAAGTTTGAGGGAAAGGATGCTCTAAGTAACAAGTTAGGCATCTTGGTCAAAAATCACTCAAATAAGAATGATTAAGGAAAATCTATCTTTTCAGACTGCCTTTTGCTTCTCTTAGTTAGTAATTGGAATATTTATTTCATGCTCCTCTATTTGTTCTGTATTGCACATCAAGTGTATTGTCACTGTGGACTCTTACAATTCAGCCTGTTTGTCCTGTAGTTTTAAATTGAGAAAAGACTGTGTACTGCAGTGCTAAGTAGTATTTTGTGTTCAGATGGGGCTAACCACATCCTGTGCACATGTTCTGGGTTCTCAGACAAGTTGCATTTGCTCCTTTCTCTCGTTGTCCTCTCTTCATATAAAGTGAAGGTGCCTTTTCCTACAAACGGATGGTTTGCTTTATCTAGCAAAAGTAAGAGCTTCCATTGTTATTTCTGCCTTAACAGCTCAGCAGAGGTTTCAGTCTATTTAAAGATTCTTGTAATGATTTCAGTGATTTTTATGTGTATACAGGAGGGATTTATTGATGTATGAAAGGCAATATAGTGTCAAAGACAAGAAGTAAGAAATGTGCCCATGTATGTGGGCTTTCTGTATAAACTTTACAACCCCTAATCAATTGTTAATAATGTTGATTTTTTTGTTTCTTTCCTGCCGTAAGAAGTATTTCTAAGAGGCTTTACAGCCTTATTGAATCCAGCTGTGTCTTCTGCACTCTTTGTCCATGGCCTGGTGATGACAGGAGTATCATTGTCAATGCCACCAGAGTTTGGGTCAGGGTCTGTATGCTGGTGCTGGTTCTTCATTTGAACTGCTCTCAAGTGTCTTCTGTTTTTTACAGGCTTTTCTCCCTGTATCAGCTGTCAGTTCTTCATTTATACTGAAACTGTTGCCTTTTCTAAAGCATTTGTCTCTAAAAATACGCTGCTTCCTGAAGCTTCATAGTCCCAAGTCTTCATTGAGGACCAACTTCTGTCCTGCTGAGACAAGACTGAGCAGGTGGTATTCATCCTAGAGGAGATGTGATCTAGTATAAGAAGGAAAAATATAATAAAAAGACAAATTAGGGTAGTATAAAGAAGCAGTATAGTAATTATGACCACCTTGATTATCAGCATAGCCTAATAGGATGAAGTGTCTTTTGGTAGCCTTTTTGTTTATCTCTGAAGCACTGGTCCAGCAGTTTGCTGGTATGTGATATCTTGCTTAGCCCACAGGAAAGGAGGAAGTGTTATCACAACATGGCTTCTAGAAGGCTCTAATTTGGGTATCAGATTAGAAAACGGAGTTGTAGCTGGCATGTTCAGGACAATTAAGAGATGTGGCTCTTCATTTACATCCTTACTCCCCCATTAGACAACTCTCAGGAAAAGCAATTCTGCATTTCCATCTCTGAATTTTGAAGGAGAAGATGGGGATGAAATCTTTTTTCCTTCTGAGAAGAATGTTCCTCATTCTGTAGAAGTGCAGTCATCCTTTCTGATGCAAGGAAAAATTATTGGTGAACTGCAAATAAACCTTAACAAGAAATATCCTTTGAATGATAAGAGAAAATAGAGAGCTTAAAGAGTCTGGGATGAACACATGCTTTTCTCTTCAAGCAGAGTAAAATCACTGAAAGAACAATCCCCTCTAATACTGGCATATAAGCCTTTTAACCAATGAGGCATTATATTCATTTTTTTCTTTCTTTTCTTATGCAGGGAAAAACAGTGGAAAAATCTTATGGCCAGCCCTGCCTTCTGACTTAATAAATCCTGGTTGAGATTCAGTGGACTCAATATGCTGAGCATTGGGTAAAGAACAGCCTAAGTCCAGACTGTCTGTCATGTTGCTTCTAGATTAAATTAGGTGCAGGCTGCAGCACACTTTACAGTCCTGGTACTTAGGTTGTTCAGAATTGGGACCTGCTCATTCCAACACCTTTCTGGTTCACATACAGAATTTGTCCCCCCAAAAATAAGGTACAGCTTGGATCTTGCATTGAGTCAGTGGTAGCTATGGTGCATGTTCAGGCTCTTCAGCCTGGAGGTGCTTGCTCCCAGGGCCACCAGTTCATACCTAACCTTAGAGGCTATTATTTTTAATACAATACAACACTCCTGTTGAAATGTTGTGGGAAATAAACAAGAAATGAGAATAATTCAATGTTACCCTTCTCCATTTCCAACCTATTAAATGCAGACTGAGTCCCTGTCATTGAGTCAACATACTAGTCAGGGATTTTTGAGGCTCCATCAACCCAGGCTTAATAAACAGTGTTATCAAAGTAATAATTCTCTTTTCTTTTCTCAAGGCAGTTAATTGTACTCACTGTCAGAGCAGTTAAGGACATATCTGTTTATCTTACCAATGTGCCTGCCACAGCTATCATTCAGCAGTTGCTGAAAATCTTTGGAAAATAGTACCTATGTAACAGGCATATAAATTTAACAGTTTACTAAGACTCCCTTTTAAAAGTTTTGACCTATGTTTTGTCTCATTTCTTGCAGACATTTTTTGGAGTGTGACCTCATGCAGAAAATCTTTTCATGGGTTCACTCTGTTCTAGGTCAACAGTGCTACGAGAATCCTTCTTAGGTCCAAACCATTTATAATATATCAAATATGTGTAAATTCTATAGCTGGAAAATACATTATTTCCATAGTATTTTCTGAAAACATACTAAAAATTCACTTAGAGCATTAATTAAGCTAGAACACTTATATACAAAGACATATGCTTCCTTCTCAGCATTACAAGAAAGCAATTAGTTAACACTGGAGGCGATGGCTTTTGCTAATCAAAAGAACTGAGCTTAACTTGTGTCTGCTTAAGCAATTCTGTTATGGAAGACAGGGGAAAACTAGCCATACTACTGGACTATCAATTAAAATACAATGCAACACAATTAATTCTGTTAAAAGCAATAATTTTGCATTTATAGTGCAAATGTGTTTGGAAAATGACATGGCTATTACTCAGTCTTCAAATGATGTATTATTTGAATGACTTTTTAAAATTCAACCTTGCAAGTTTATGTCTGTTGATTTTTTTATTTTTTTTTTTAGTCTAAATGCTTATAGATCATTGATGATATATTTTCACCACACTTTTCATTTTGATCTTACTACTGGCAGTGTCTTCCACCTTGGCTTCATCATCACACATTCTTTCTCTTCCATAAGCAAGACCTGGTGAACTTTAAATAGAGCCATAAGGGAGAAAATGTCTTTTTCTGTTATCACTGGATTTGACTGAATTAATCTTTTCCTTTTTTCTTCCCCCTCCCCCTTTTTTCCTCTTTACTGTAGTGAGTTTATAGGACATAATGGAAGTCCAAATGAACTTAATATTCTTAATACTTTAAAATGTAGTTAGCGTTTTTCATGTTGCAGACAACAGGCACCACAGCTTGTCTTGATAGATGTATTTCCAGCCATAACAGCTCTGATTTAATCTTTATGTGAAAAATCCCTACAGAGTGTTTTTTATTATTCATTTATACACTAGTATTAAGGAAGTCGCTGTCCTGGAACTTGGTGAGATCTGAATTGAGTTCTTGACTTTGCCACAGATTTCTTGTTTGTTCATGTGAAGTTGCTAAATTTGTATACCTGAGATGAGATCTTTGGTGAAGAAGAGAGTCCTGTTTTCCACTCAGCCTTTTCTCCCAAGTCTTGACTGTAAACTTCAAGCACCGGGGATTGTCTCGTTTGCAGTATGTGGTTCCTACTTGGGACGAACTTCTTGTTTCTGAAGCACAAATGTAATATTTATTACAGTAGAGTTATTTCTATCAGAACCCCAAACCAGAGATTACATGTTTAATCTCCCTGGAGTCTTCTGATAGACCATTTGCCTCCTGTGGAATAGAGAGATCTCTGTATTCTGGCACGTACACTTTAAAGACAGGTGAGTATTCTTCATGGTAGGCTCACCAGTGAGAACCAACCATTATATAGATAGACTAGTAAAAAGATGACATTTAATGATCAATCTAGTCTTGAGGCAAAGGGATGAACTGAAAGAATTCTTGTGGTCCTTTCCTGTCCTATGCCTATCTGTGTCTAAAATAACCTATCATAGTCTTTTCTAATGTCCTTCACAAAAAGAGGAAGATGTAGCATCTAAAAACTTCTAACTTATTTTCCTATAGTCTCCACACTGAGACTGTATAATCTAATGTTTTGCCTAAGATGTGTTGTCTGCTTCCCAGATTATCAAAATGTCAATGGAATATTTTTCAGTCCGTTTTCTCTTTCTAATCAAGTTCCTTATCTCCCCACCGCCCTCGCACCTTTTTTGCTCAGGTCCCTCTCAAAAGTACAAAAGGAACTGGCCAGCTTTCTTCCTGCTGTCAATGACAAAAACTCAAGTTAGCGTTAAACTGACATGGACTGTGCTGCTTTGCCAATCTCTGAAATGTCATTGCCTGGGCAGCCTGCTGGGCTCAGCTCAGAGTCATGGTACCAAGACTGCTAATAAAAACAGAATAAAGGTTAATGAAGGAATGGGGGTTTATTATTATCCAAAATAAAGCTGCCTGCTTTTTATCTGTAAGGTTTGTTCAAGGCATAAGGTTTTGATTTTTAACTCTTTATTTTTCCCCTTTGCAGCGTTTTGTATTTAGTTTGTAGGCTAAACCATAGTGGATGCATAGAACCCACTCCAGTATCTTGCTTTAAACCTGGTCTACTTGTTTCCTCTAGCAGTCCTTGAAATAGGAGAGTACTAATGGATATGAGTGAGTTATCTGACCCTGCATGACTGCAAGTCAGAAAGTGATCTCTTTTATGGCTACAGAGGTCCCTGTTTCAAGAAGCAAAAAGCTAAGCATGCCCAGAGCCCTGCTCTGTTAGCGGAGCTGCTTCTTGCCCCTCCCAGTGTAAAGTGTTGCAAAAGACACAGATGTTCCTGTGCAGTGCCTCTGGGTTTGCTGTGTGCTGTTTAGTGGCATAGAGGTCTAGTCACAGCAGTGTTACTTCTCTATTGATTAGTTTATGTAGGGACTTTTTTTTTTTTTAACCTGTTGAGCTACAGCAGAAGGATGTGCTGCTGTAAATAGTATGTGTGAAATACAGGGGTTGATTGGAAGAAGATAAGGCAAAGACCATTAGACACACTTTTTTTTTCTCTCTGGTCTATCTGTGCACAGTAGCTATATTTCAGCTCTAACACACCTAGATGTTGCTCCCACCACCAGCTCATCAGTGCAAAGACCATCTGTTACTGATCCTTTCCCTCCTGCCATGTCCTTGCGAGTTGTCAAATCCAGGTGTTGGTTTATTTTTTCCCACACCACTCCTAGGCCATATACAATTCTTCCATACAAATACATACTCTTTGTACAATATGATTTGACACTCTGAGGTTAGACTGCAGCTAGTTCTTTCTTTTGTTTTTTGTCTCTGATAGTGGCTCAGTCCTTCTGATCACAGGAAGCAGATCTACCCTTACTCTCCACCTTCTATATTTACTTTTGTCGCTGCAGTCACAGCTGGCTTGTCATCACCAAAAAAATGCATATATCAGGATTTCTGTGAGTCTTTGCATATCAAGTCCATGAATCTGTTTTTTTATAGTGACCTTAAAAAAAAAAAAAAGGGGGTATTACTGGCACACAGCTGCATAATTTTCAACTGCAGTTGAGATGGAGACAATTAAGTGTCTATCCTAGGGTAAATTTTTATTTTAGAATTATGAAAAATAGCTTATTTTACAAAGGTAAGGATCTGTCTTACCTCCTGTGCTGGTTTTGGTTGGGGTAGAGTAATTTTCTTTATAGTAGCTAGTATGGGGCTATGGTTTGGATTTGTCCTGGAAACAGTGCTGATAACACAGGGATGTTTTGGTTATTGCTGAGCAGTGCTTACACACAGTCAAGACCTTTTCTGCTTCTCACACCACCCCACCAGCGAGTAGGCTGGGGGTGCACAAGAAGCTGGGAAGGGGACACAGCTGGGACAGCTGACCCCAACCGACCAAAAGGATATCCCAGACCATGTAACGTCATGCTCAGCATATAAAGCTGGGGGAAGAAGAAGGAAGGGGGGGACATTTGGAGCGATGGCATTTGTCTTCCCAAGTAACTGTTACATGTGATGGAGCCCTGCTTTCCCGGAGATGGCTGAACACCTGCCTGCTGATGGGAAGTAGTGAATGAATTCCTTGTTTTGCTTTGCTTGGGCGCGTGGCTTTTGCTTTACCTATTAAATGGTCTTTATCTCAACCCACGAGTTTTCTCACTTTTACCCTTCCGATTCTCTCCCCCATCCCATTGTGGGGGAGTGAGCGAGTGGCTGTGTGGTGCTGAGTTGCCAGCTGGGGTTAAACCACGACACCTCCCATTCCACCTTCCTTTAGTAGCCCCCTGAAAAGCACACTGGGAGGCTGACAGAAAAATTCTCCACAGTAGCAAATAACAGGTTGAAGTCTGACAGCTAGAAATGTTCTTAGCTGTAAGTCATACTTATAGTAGTGGAGAAGTCTGAAAAAAATCTACTTTTTTATTTGTTAAAAAGCTAGTCCCAACTTAGGTGATTACTGTAGTTATTGCATTGCCTCCTTTTATGGTAAACTATTATGGCAACTTTTTTTACTGCTTTTTTGAACAAGTGAAAAGAATAAATAACACAATATAAAGAGTTTAAATTTGTGTGAGACTAGGATAAAAATATATAAATGGATGTGCATAAAAATATGTCCATGCATGCACACACCCATCAGTGCATACATACAGATACACAGATTTTTCTACAGACATGCATTTTGTAGTGATCAAAAAGAACAGGCTTTGTTTGTCAATGATTATTAAATGAGAGGTCTCCAAAATTAAAACCAAGAGCTATCACAACTGAAACTAACTAAATGGTTCCCAGAATTTGCTGTTCTAGGATGTTATACTTTGTTACATGAAAAATGACAGAAATTTACAATTGTTGCTACCTGATTACAAAATGAGTGGGAGGGTGGTGAGAGGAAAGGAGGCTATTTTTTTTTAACCCTCCCTTGCCATCAGTACAACATTAACAACAGAGAAAGTAAACCTATTCTTTTAAAAAAGAAAAATTACACCTTACTTGAAGAGTAGAGGGAGTTTGTTGTTTGTTTGTTTGTTTGTTTTAAATTAAATTCAGTAGAGTTGGGTAAAATACCAAAGTAAAGCTCATATCCAGCAGTGAAAGGCATTATCTAGCTCTCAGTTTAGTCACTGGAAATCCTCCCATTGACAATCACTGTGCATTCCACAGTGCTGAAGGCTGAATACAAAATGAGAGGGAAAACGTAATCTAAGTATTATACGTAGATACACCCAAGTGTTGTATAAAATGATTTTGTAGAGTGTTATATAATGTAGTAAAAATGAATGACAGTAAAATATAACTAGGATTTCTATATAGCAACACTCTAGAAATAAAATAGTTTAAAGTAGGGTAAAAGAAATAAAACCAGATACTATTAAGGAGAAAGTAGAATGTGGCAGTGAGGAGGAAAAGACCATGCTAAGATGGGTTTTTTGTTGAAAATAATTTAATATAGAGCTTTATATTTTCACTTTAAAAAGGGCAATGTTTTAGAGCCTTCTTCAAAGAACTACACTTTTGAAACTAATACAGAGGAACTTTGAAACAGAAGAGCAAAACTCCCTTGAAGGCAAGGAGCAAGAGCTCTAATTTGCTTTGGAGAAGCTGAAGGAACACAATCCTTGCAGAGGTCTCCCCCCGACCTTAATTTTTATAGAGAATTTTCACAGTCTACTTGGAAGTTGACACTCCTTGGGGCATACTTTTCCAACCCCCGTTGTCAGCATGACTAGGTCAAATGTTGTTACTGCTTAGTGAAGGGTAATTTGTCAAAGCTGGGAGAGTGGTTGCTCAGGTGTGCAGTGATAAGTGTGTACTGATACCACATGCTGCGTGCCAGATCAGCCATTAAATTGTTCTGATTGTGCTTTTATAAACTCTTTACAGCCTGTTCAATAATTGTTACTCTTGTTTACATAAGCACTAGAAATTTACTCGTGCTGGTGCTGTATCCTGCTTCTGCCTCTCTGAGACCCATCCATGAGGACATCAGTTTCTACAGAGGCCACTATGTTTTGTCAGACCTGAAAAAGGGGCATATACATGGCCCTGTGTCACCTAAGGCAGGGTATAAGAGAATGAGGCTTATGGCTCAGAGCAGTGTTTCCTCTCATTTCCATTTTTTAGTCTAGCCCTTTTGATGGATGGGGTGAGATGGTGGTGAGAGAGGAGATCACGTGTCCTTATTTTTTGGTCAGGCCTAAGGGGCAAACTCAGTTTTAGGCATATTTGTAAAATACAGGTTCTGCTTGCTTTATTAGATCTGTTTAGAAAAGCAAAGAAGAAAAATGATGTTCCACTGATGTGTAGTGTCTCTAATTGTAATTAAATTTCTGGCAGTGAACCACTGAGTTTGTACTAACAATTAAAGAAAAAGTTTGCTATTTAAGCCGCCTGTTGTTCATGAACTTGACTGAATCTGCACTTAGAGTAAGAGGCGTCAGAGAGGAAAAGACTTTTCTGCTTAGGGGAAGTAACTCTTCATTTCTTTTATTATTTAAATTACTTAGACTCTTCTGGCCATATCCATCCCTGCTCTCACTCTAACCAGTGGTTTCAAAAGATGAGTGAATGAATATAGTCCCTTGTCTTTATGAACTGTAGTTAAAAACCACTAGTTTTCTTTATAGAGAGAGTGTTTTTTGAAGCTATTCATAAATTGCAACATTTTTCCTGGGTTATAGAAACCACTGAATTAATCCAGAAAATCAGAGCCCTCATCCATTTGTATCACCATTGCTGGTTTTGCTTGAGTTTAATACTTTCTTTGTTGGCCTTTTTTGTCTATTTTAATATGAGTTTTGTTTTTCTCTGTAGCAGCAAATACCCGGAACACCTATATTTGATTGGAACTGTACCATCTGTGATCTTCATATGTGGGACATGTGGCTGGTAAATCCATGCATAACACTTTTCTGTTTTGCTGTGGCTGCAGAAGGGAATTCCTTTTTGATGAGTTGATTTTCTGAAGGTGCCGCAGAATCATAGCGCTGCAGGGTAGATGTGGTGTCCTCCAAATGTGAGGCCTAATATATGACCCTGACTCAAGGCAGCTTTTCTTAAGATTCCCCCCTGCCATTTTAAAGAGAACTGAACAGCACATGTGAAAATGTTTGGGAAGAATTGCCTAACATTTATCCCAGTTGCAGTCCAATATCTACTACTTTACTAGCAAGAAAAATTGAAAATTGTATTCCTAGAAGAGCTGGTGCATCTTTTGTTATGTGAGGCTAAAGGTCAAGAGCAAAATGGATTTTGTTGCGCGTGTCATGCATGTAAGGTAATTGTGGATAGATCTGAGCTGTCCCGAAGTGTGCAGAGGCTGGAACCAGAACCGTGGGAAAATCCTATGCACAGACACTGGAACTTTCTGTATGTGGGCCAGGTTGGATATATATACACTAACACTTCACCTAGCATTTATCCCACATTGTTTCTGCTTTTTTGCATATCAGTGAGCACAAATTACTACTCTCATGAATTTTGTTAATATATTACCTAAGAGCAAGCCAGATCCTAGTACCTTGTGGTAGAACCCTGTCTTTCAGATTGTCAACCCGAAGTTGGAGATGGGAATTACACTTTTTTAGGCAGGATTGGCAATAATTTTGGAGAATTTAGGTGAATCTTCACTTTCTGCTGCTTGTCAGGGGCATGTTTCACCTGCTGAGTGAATGCAGGTGTATTTAACCTAACTTCTGTAGTGTTTTGCCTTATTGTCCTTGATTGTAATATCAAAACTGATAATGAATTTGGTGAACGTTTTACTATGTAGATATTACTGAGATCTAGGTGGGTAAAAGTAAGGAAAACATAAAGAATTTTGAAAGCCTCAAAGGAAGCATTCCAAATGTTCTCACAATCTAGGAAAAAAAAAAAAAACCCAACAAATAATTATTAGCAAAGGGAGGATTGTGGAGAACAAACTCTACAATAGACTCCTGAATATTTAGGGATTCTTTGGAATGTGTGTATTAGCTCAGAATCCTTTAACTGAATTCATATTGGAAGACCATATTATGCACTGGAGGGAAAAATTAACTAAGACCCAGTCTGGATTAGCATATTGATGTTCAAATACCCAATTACCAAGACAAAAATTTGCCGTTGATAGATCAATAGAAAATAAAAGCATATTCCAGAAGCCAGATGGAAATCTATGGTCTTCCTCCTGGAAAATACCTGGTACTAAACTGCAGATTTATGGTGTTCATTAGGTTCAAAAAAATGGGATGGATCCCTTCAGGTACCAGTGGATATCTGTAGAAAAAGGAACCTCCTTACCATCCACTGAGAGGAATGTGAAGGGACCAGGACTCTGAGACCGCAGCCTGTATAATCAGCACCTTCAAAATAAGAATCGTTACGGGTACTTTAATAATGCTACAGAATGAACATCTGTCATATTGAATATACACATTCTTGGTCAGGGAAGGGAACCTGCGAAGGTGAAAAGTACAAGTATCAATCCAAAGATCCTAATTTTGCATTTTAAAAGTGCCAGTTGATTTTCAAGGGTTCTGTGGAATTTGACATACGGTTTTACTAGGTTAGCACAATTATCCTGAAACCACTTACAGACATCGCTGACAAATACGGCTCTTGGGAGTGTGATTGTGAGAAGACACTCAATGTTTCTGAAGTGTCGTCTTTAGTGGTACTCGAGCAATTGACATTGTAGAGTTAAAAGACATCATCTCCAGACTATCAAGAATGAGTCGAGTAATTATTTCTTGAGCTCTAGTTCTGTACAAATATTTAGGGGCTTTTGTAGTGCAGTCACATTTTAGATTGTAAGGAATATGCCATGATTGTAACTGCTTGGCAAATGGGTGTATTTATGTGGGATTTTTCAGGCAGATGTTTGAGCACTTTGCCAGGCAGATGTGATGTTTATTTGGTTGAAGTGCCAAGCTGGCCAGGGGCCTTATGGCTGCAGCAGTACAGTTCTGAGCTGGAGATAATATACTCTGCCTTTCCGCAGGCCTTATTAGCTTGGGCTCTGTGCCATACTGACTGTGGCTCTGCTCTAGAGCTGACTTGTGCTCAGCTGGCTGGGAGTATGACGATGTAGACTTTCCAGTAGACTTATCCAGCATCTCTTTCTCTCCCCCACAGCCTAATCCAAATCCTAGTGAAGGCAAAAGAATGATTCCCATTTACTTCATTAGTCTTTTGATCAAACCGTGATAGAAGGCATTTGCCCCTGTACTAGAGTATGCTGCTACAAGGCATTCACAAGACTGAATTTAGGATGAGTTTATCCTTACTGTGTCACACTTTTCTGATGTCTTCTTCCTTGCTATAATACTTTATCATTTTCCTGTGATTACAGCAACTGCAATTATCACCCCACTTTAAGTGTTTTACCCATGACTATTTTTAATCTGTTTTAACCTTCTTGCCTACCTATGGCTAATAAATTCTGAAATTGCAGCCAGTTTTTACCAAATCTAACATGGGAGAGGTGATCTCAAAGTTATTAAGTTGCTAAAATTTTTAAGAAAAGAGGCAGCCAAGGTAGAGGTGAGGAAAAGAAGATGTAAACTTAGTGCTCGTTGGTGAAGGAATACTGGCAATAGGAGCTCAGTTTCTTGTGATCAGAGCATCAACATGAAGATACTCATAGGAAAAAAAGAACGGATGAGGATTTACTCAACCTGGAATAATCCAAAAAGACAAATTCAAAAAAAAGGCAAACTTCATAATTTTTGCTTTACCCAAATCACTTAACTTTGTAAATTCTCAAGAGCTGGAGGGTGACTTTTACAGGGCATTAACATGGAATAAGGTGCAATTTGGGCTTTTTGCCTTATTTAATACATTTTCTGAAACATCTACTTGTTTCATTATGGAGATTTTTCTAGTAACTTTAGTAGCTATGGGGATAATGAAAAGTGTGTTAGGACAGTGAGCAGTCAAAAACAATTATATTGTGTCCAAACTTCTAGAAGGTTCACCTAGTATTGTTCTATTCACCTTATTTTATGACTGAAGCTGATGAGGGTTAACAATATTATTATTTTGCTTTAAGTGTTTAATTTTGCAAATTTTATTGTGAAGTAGAGTGTGTCCTGTGTAGTCTTGCTGCTCACAAGACATAACTGATACCATAATAATGATCTACATAATAATGTAGATCAAGATGCTCTGAGCCTAACATTTAGGCAGAACTGGCATTTGTAAAATCCCTAGCAAAATCTATAATATCTCAGTGCACGCTTGCTCCAGCAGCAAGCAGGGCAAGGCTGCAGTTCATCACAACAACCCATTGTGATTTCTAGTTACCTCAGCCTACCTCAAGTGTGAACTGGAAACCTGGAAGAGGTACTACTGTACTAACCATATGAGTCAACCAGTGCTCTGAATCAAGAGCCATGAGTACAGTATGACAAACTCTTGCCTGGAGTTAATGTTTATGGCTAGTTTTATAAGCTGCTGAAAAGCAGGACGTATTGCAACACCTTGAAATATAATGGTGTCGGTGACTGCAGGTATAATAAACTGCAGAGCCTCCTCCCAACCTTTTGGATTAAGTAATAAAAGAAAATGATTAAGAGGGAAATTCCATCATTTTTCTTTTGTTGAACAAAACACTTTTTTTCCTTCCTGACTCACTAACAGAGAAAACCATGAAAATGAATGATTTGACTTCACTCAAAATGATGGATAATCCTACTAGAAGAGCATGACAATGATAGACAGACATCTTCTGAAGGAAAAGGTAATAGAAAAGACTGACACTTTGATAGGCACCATGATGAACCAGCCCTCAGGGGTTGTGAGTTAATAGGTTAATAGAAGTGTTCTAGCTCTCCCTGCCCTTTCTATCTCTGTGCTCCTTTTAGAGCTCCTTCAGCATCAAAAGAAATAACGTTATGAACAGAAGACAGATACATTTTATAATACAACAATGAGCTTTTTTGTGTATTTCTTAACATTGTCGTGAAACACAGAATGAAACTACTTTCTTAAGCAAGATGTAGTGAATGCCTACTCTGCTCAGCTCTTACTGAGCTTTTCTTCTTCCATCTCTTAGACATTGCTTGCGGGTAGTATAATGTCCTAAGGATATTGCACATGTTGAGTT
>NW_008824543.1:295355-331857 GCF_000699105.1 Pygoscelis adeliae
GGCCGCATTCTGAGGTTGACTAAACCAGAAGATAGCCCACATAGTTTCATTGACATCAACAAAATATGTGGCTGATTTCTTGGTCGGCTGCTAATATAGAAATATTTCAATATTATGAAAATAAGAAACTAAGTTTTATTCAAATTATTTTTAATTGGTTATAGCTTTTCTATTTTTTCTCATATTTTTTTTTCCTTATAAACCTGTAGCATTTATTCTGATAACACAAAGTCACTGATGTATCAATGTGTATTTCATTATTTATTTTATGCATTGGTAGTTTTCCTTATTAATGCCTGTTAAGAGGTTATGATTTTGCAAGCCTCATCATCTTGGCCTAGCAATTAAGATAAAATATACTCTACTAGTATTTTATGTCTTTTGCATTATGGATTGTTTTGATTTGAACTAACATTTTCTTACCCAGTTTTCAAAACCTACTGCAAAAGTAGGTTTTGACAGGAAGGATTTGGTACAATGGGGTTGAACAATTTTATAGTAAAGTTATTAATGTAAGTCAAATTAACGTGAAAAATAGTAACATAAGTAAATGAATAATGAGGTAAATAAATAAATAGGAGATCTATAATGTCAGTAAAACATGCTTTACAACTAAAAGAAAGTAAGCTAATATATTTCAGATCAAAAGAATGTGAAATCACAGTTGGCAAAGTCTCACTAAGACTATAATGAGAAGTCATAATGATATACTTGTTTGTGTTGTTAGTACTAAGAGATAATGCATGGTTCGCTATATAGGATAGTGGAGGACAGATCAGGTCCCTGATATGCTGCATGAACTTGGGCATACAAAATCCTTCTCTATACTTATCTTTTCCCTTATTTATTTTTAATGCTCCCAGACATGGATTGTCAATATGCCTCTGCCTACACATGCCACACTTCTGCATAACCTTAAAAGGCATTAGTGTAATCCAAATAAGCTTAGGGTGTGTATTTTGTAAACACATGACAAATGCTTTTATTGATAGATTTCTAGTCTGGCTTCAGGATACAGTCAAGTAAATATAAAGTATCAAGTTTGTATAGAAAAGTAGTATACCTGAATTTAATTAGTATTACTAAACAGTATTTGAATGGGAAAAAGTTTACCTCAACTATTAGTTTTTATATTGGCTTGCTTATTTAAGAAAATTTTTCATTAATTGTATCTATTGCTTTCTCTTCATGTACAAGAGCATTTCTGATCCTCAGTAGAACATAACAGGGGTGTTACGCTGTTATTTACAAGCATACATAGCTATTACATCAATAAGTGAAACCCCAGAATCAGGTGCAGATTAAGTCGGTTTGCATGACTCTTTGGAATTACTAGACTTTCTAGTATATGACTGCAGGTTGCTACGCAGGAGCATTGTGAAGCTCAGTTTCATACTATGGAATAAGATCCTTTAAAAATTACAAATCCCATTACCATGATGGCCTTCAACTTGACCCCTCTACACAAAGCAATATTAAAACTAAGGCATATTAAAACTAAGTCAAAACACAGTCAGAACAAAATACTTCACAGTACAAAGTGTGTCCTTCTGTAGAGAACGCGAGGACACACTACAGATCAGAAAGGGTAGCTAAATTGCTTCCTGTGCTTTTGGAAGTTATTCAGGTACCAGATGATGAGGATTAAGAACATAGCAGATTATGAAGTTCAATCTGTTTTATTTCTTCTCACAAGATACTACATATTTTTTTTAATCTGTGATTCTTATGAATTAATCACTAGTTACTGTGGCTGGTACCACACTTTACAGCCCCTGCCCCAGAGACCTTACACACTACATCAAATAGCACACCATAAACAGAGCATACAACAAAATGCCATACAAATAAATTGATTGGAAGAAGATAATCCAGAACTAAACCTCATGAATATTGTACCTGCCTAATTTTCTGTCTAGCAATGAACTGGTTAATTCTGTCTTTCACTTGTAGAACCTAAAACTGCTCATGTCAAGGGGCTATGCAAACTTGTATTATATTAGCTAATGGTCTATTAAAAAGAATAGGCATTTATCCTTCTGGAGCAAGTCACTACACACTTTTGTACCTTGGTTTTCCCATCTGTAAAATAAAAAGAATGATTCGGAGTTTCCTTTGTAAAATGCCTAGAAGATGCAGAGCAAGAGGGAGATGCTGCGCTTCTGGAGTCTTAGCATGGATGCTCTGGTATGCGGGTCAACACTGTGGTACAAGGGAAGTGAAAAATTTGATTGCAGCTCATTGCCTTTTCAGCATGTGCTGGCTCTATGGCAGTGACAGTCCTGGCAGGCCCATTGCAGTCACTGTCTCACTGGCAAAGGAAAGGAAATGGAGAGGTTGAACCAGCTCTGTGATTGACTGCTGCCAGAAAATGTAGAGCTTAGCGGTACTTTTGGCTCTACACAGAAATTCAGGGCTGTGGTGAATTATCCACATATGCTTCAAATGCAGACTTATTTAGAGCTTATGCTTTTTGTGCTATGTTTAGCCTAATAGTTTCATGACTGGGACTTGTAGCTATAAAGACAATTCAAGTAATAATAGTAACGAGTTGTAGATATCTGTGTTTTTACTGCACACTGGCATATATGCAACCCATTGATACTTGAAGACAAAAATCCTTTTGAAATAAAACCCACTACACCTTTAGTCCAGCACACTTCCCAGATCACAGATTGTCCATTTCTTTCATTTGTAATGTGCCCTCAATGCCAATTATCTTCGTAGTTTACTTTTCTTTCTACAGAAAAAGGCAGTTGACATTAAGCTATGTTCTGAAAGAATAGACTGATCTGAATGTTAAATTAATATGTATGCATGCATGCACATATATCTCTTTTAACTGCAAGGCAGATATTTCAAATGTATCAGAGGATTTTGTCATTTACCTATGAAAATTAATTCATAAATCTTTTTTGTATTTACAGCAGTCCTGACAGAGTTTATCAAAAATGAGTTGCCTTACAGAACTATCAATGGATTAATAAAAAGAATCTGATCTAATATTCATGACACAGGAGACACATGTAAATGGCCAGGCAACTTCATCTTTTTATTGTTAATGTTGGTTTTTTCATAACTTTTCCTTGTAGATTTTGTTTTCTCATTTCATAACTGCTTTAACAAAAGAACTGTGCCATCAATTTTGCTATATTGCATTATTCATGTGGAAGTATACGCACCAAATTCAATGCACAAAGGAAAGAAATACAAAAGAACATACTATATTATTATTCATATAAAAACAAGAAAGCTTTCAAAATCACGCTGTCCTGTTATATTTATGACCCAATAATATTCTTCAACTGTGCAGTTCTTAATGTCCAAACACATCTTTCTACCCTGTTGCTCACAGAAAATCTTAGTATCTAATTGTTTATCCTGATTACCTCTATCACTTGATTTTGCTCTGAGACCCAAGCAGACAATAACTGATTTCGGGAAAGGATCATTCTTACACTCAAGTCTGTGACCTGAACTGCTAGTTGTATGGAAGTTATTAGCTTATTATAGAGGAATATACAAATAAAAGAATACTTTTGTTAAGGGAGTGATTGTCCTCATGCTGGACTCTCAAAATTCTTTTTGAAAGCCATTTCTATGCTGATGGTATTGGCTTTAGGGTGAACTTGGAACGAAGCTTCCTCAGCTCAGCCCCAGAAGCATTCCTGTCTAAACCAAAGGCTCTGCTCAGCTTCCTGCCCTCATTTACCTGTCAGCCTGCTCCGAAAGGCTTGCTACTAGTGAAGTAGCAAGCAGTAGTGGACCCAAAGTATTTCTGAGAAACGTCACAATCTCACCTAGCTGGGTGCTTGTAAGTTCATTGGAGTCGGTGTTTCACTACTGCATAATTTACATGGTGGCGCTTAATAATGTTTCTGGGCCAGATTCTTATTTGGTGAAAAATGGCATGGATGCAAGGTAGGGAGCTTTACTGCACGTGGAGTTCGTGCCCCAGAGTGGCTGTCTTAGAGTCAGTATTGTTGTTAGACTACTATAAGAGATGCAACATTAAGCTTTTCCAGTCATGACTAGCATAAAGTGGTCTGCTCAGGTAGTGTTATCTTCCATTCAAAAGTAATTAGTGTCCTCAATATTGCAGACATACCATTTGCTTACTTTCTGATTTAGTACTATACTAAGGACAAATTACTTTCCAACAGAAAATGTCAATGGTTTCATAGCAACAAGAAGTACATGAGAGTTTTCCTTTCATGTTAAATCCCATCATAAGACCATCAAGCCTGGTGCTTTCTACCTCGTGTTGGTACTAGGGACTGACTGCTGCATCCAAGCAGCAAAGCAGGTCTCTGAAATCTGCTTCTGGTTGTGCATGCTAGAACCAGAATTTGAGAGGCTGCCGACTTGATCGTCAAAGTTGGGTGGTTTATTTTAATTAATTTCAACTGTTGCTTGTATAAGACAGAAGGCTGTTTTAAGTGGTTTTTATCATCAGATCTTTTATTTTGCATAATGGCTTGATTTCATGCTCAGAAACTGTGAAATGAGAAGTTACTGAAAAAAAATCAGTCAATATTAACTACCTTCCAACTGCGTTCTTACAGAAACCAAATGGTAACAAATACCACAGTCTGATCCAATACATATAATTTGAAATGCAAATAAAAACATCTAATTATTGCTTTTTATAGTTGTTGGAGGTATTGCACCCTGTAGATGTCTCTTTTTGCCATAAACTGAACAAAGACTAGCTGCGCTAGGGGTCTCCTAGAGAAAAAGCAAGCTCCTGCATGATCAGCCTTTAACGCAGGGCTGTTCAGTGGTGCAGAAGGCAGGGGAAAACAGAAAGAGGTGGGAACCCATTCACTGTGAGCCAGTGGTAGGTGATTCCTTCTGCTGTTACAGTACCTGGGAATTATGATGATACAAGGTTATATTTGCCTCCGTTATAGCCTAAAGACAAACATTAATTGCCAGTGGTTTCTCCATCTTTATAGTTCAGACCCATGGTCCTCCAACTGTTGAGAGCAGGTTACTCAGTGTTGATAGGTCCACCACTACGTGAACATGTATTTCATTCCCCAGAAACATGAATGCGTGCAGGACAGCGCTTCCCTGAGCAAGTGCAGAAGCTCATCTCAGCACTTGAATACCCTCTTCAGATGTGCAAACAAACCACAAAAACATAGGAGCTTGCAGACACTTTCTATTGGTGTTTTTGAAATGTATACATTTTTTCTCAGTACTTAATATGAATTAACTGTTTAGTTCAGGTTTTATTGACTGAATCCCTACAAGCAATTATAGTGCTCAGGCAGTTTTGGGGTCAATTTAATGAAGAAAAAAAGAAAAAATAAAAGGGACTTGCTGACACACCCTACTTATGTTTTCACTTCTTTTGTCAAAGGAGAGACATGGTCTCAATACACAAATCAGAACACAAAATAAGAAATTTGTCTTTGTTAGGCTTTGTATGTGGACAGAAATAAGCTTCAACTGATGTGGGATTTAGTAAAATTAAATATGCCCACTGGGGAAAGCTGTTATTGGATTTCATAAGAAAAGATTGATTTCAAAAAGCTCAGACTGTCATATGAACAATCACTAAAATCAGTATTTTTATACAGCAAAGGCATAAAAATTCCAATGACAAAGTGAGCCACAGTTTCTTCATGGAAACAGGTTTCCAAAGCACCCTGAGAAGAATGAGACTGTTGCCCTAGGGCTGGCATGGTGATGATCCTTTCTTTTACTGTACACCTGAACAAATGAACAAATTAAATTTGCACATTTCGTGGTATTGCCAGAGCTTCTGTGGCCTTTTTAGCCATCTTTTTTCAGTATATTTTTTTTGAACATGATTTTATTATCTTAAATGAAAGGGTATATTTCATACTGTATCTATGTTATTGCTAAAACTTCTGTTTCCTCACCTTCAGCTTGTTCCAGTTCTTACTAGCTTACAAAAGATTCTTGGGCTACACTCATGTAGACTCTGTGTATTTGGATGTGCAGAAAATTATTTTCACCAAATAAAGCATCTCATAGCACCAGCCTGTCTGTGAGGTAATGTTGTTTGAACTTTGATTGTGTTCTGAATGCAGCCTGGAGTGATTCCTAATTCTTATGGGTTTGTTCTGTTGGGTTTGTTTGTTTGTTTGTTTGTTTGTTTGTTTAATCTGAGTCAGATTTGGGGAGATGCTAGATTTGGCCCAGTTTGCCTTCACCTAAACAATTATATTATTTGCCATGCTAGGAATAAAACCAAGCATTCAAGTCTTTGACTGGCATCTGTGCTTAGCTACAAGTGCAGTTATAGGTTATAAAAATAGACTACGGATCTTTTAAAAATATTTTATAAGTGACACGTTTGCATGATGGACATCACTTTATTTTTTATAACATCAGAATTAAAATTGTGGACTGTGACTGATAATCCATAAGAAATATATATAGATATTTAAGATTTCTAACAGAATTGAAGCATGAAAGTTGCAGAACTAAAGCTGATTCTTGTAAGAATAATAAATCCATGGAAATCACAGAAACACGGATCGTTGCACAGATAGAGACCAATATAATAAACCAATAAGCATAAGGATGCTAAAGGAACAAGGTGATTATGAAAAATAAAGGAAAATTTATGCCAGTATAAATTCATAAGAAGGAGAACAAGAGACTGTAAGTATGAAAATTAACTTGAATATTGGTACTTTTGCAGAAAAAAATAATTCCCTCAGGCTATTGTCCATCTGGTGTCCAGTTTGTGTCATACAAACCAAGGTCATCTTAACAAACGTGTAAGCATATTCATAGCTAACAAGATTTGTAACCTGCATTGTTTTTTGTGTTTATATGATGTTTATTTAATTAGCTGTATTCCATTAAAATTAAGCTGTGATTTCATAAGCTTCTGAATTTGCTGCACTTCTATGAATACCCTATCTTTCCTCCTAGTAATTTTACATTTTAACCATTTATGGTGACTAGCAGGAGGAAAAGCTGAACTGTTCATGTTTTTAATAGGTATTAGTAAATGATTAATTGATTGTCAGTGCTGTGGTCACCTTCAAAGTCTATATTAGGCTGTTGGAGAACAGTATATCTATTTAGTCGTCCATTCAACACTTGGGATATTAGAAAGATAGCATCATTACCATAATAGCAAATGCAAAACCAAACTTCCATCATTGCTCTAATAAGTTAAACTGAGTTGTCTTTTTCCTCCTCCCTTTCTAGATCTTTCAAAAATATTATTTGTTGGCAATCTATGCATGCTTTTTATGTAAGAAGTCAATGCTTTTTTCTGGTACTATGGAAAAAAATTGTAACGTGAGTTACTTATACAGCTTACTCTGTCGGTTAGCCTATTGGGCTCTAAATCTGACCTATTATTTTTGCTTCCTTCAGTACATTTGCTTGCATTTAATGCCTCATCTCTTTTCCTTCATTATTTCAATGGCAAAACTTAACTCAGTTTTCATTATGGTAAAGATTCCACTAAGGTTCTGGATAGAAACAGAATTTATAGTATGGTGATTTTAAAGTCTCTGACTGTTACAGATGAGTAATAGAATATTAGGAATGTTCCTGCTATCTGTGCTTCAGAAAAAAAATGGGATATGTACAAAGTAGAGGTACAAGAAGGTTTTGGAGGGCGGAGAAAATGCATTCCAGTGGGAGATTTCTGTCGAGCCTATAAAAAAGAAAGTTAAGCCTGTATAAACACCTTTCTGTGAGGAAAATATGAAATACTACAGTGTCTTTAATCTACCAAAGAAACATGTAGGAAGAACCAGTAGCCAGGAGCTAAAGCAAGGCAATTTCAAATTAGAAATAAAGCACACGCTGTTGCTTTTTTCTTTGTTTCACAAAGATGGTAATTAAACTTCGGAACAGGCTACATTGCAGTAGAAAGTGGTAGATGTCATCTCTGGAGGCTTTCAGATACAGTCTATCTACTTTCTGAAAGTTATTTTTTTGGCTGAACACAAGTAATGGGGCCTCAATATCAGAGGTAATTGGATGGAATGTAAGTATCTGTGAAACAAAAACTCAGTGTAGATGAACTAATCTCTTCTCCTGGCCTTAAATGTATGAAAATACAGATTACATTACTGGAATGTGTTTGTTTCCTATACCTAATTGGTTTTCTTTCAGGGCTCAAAAAATTTCAGTCACTGCAGCTTGCATCACTAACCTTTAAGAATTCAAAACAATGTTCTTTACTGCTTGCTGAATTGTCATACACTATATGTCTCTAAATCCATCTGAATGTGCAATTTCCAATTCCTGATTAGCACCAGGAGCCCAGTCAAGGATGACAGAACAGCATCCAATTTTGTTGATCTCTACTACAATTACAACATTCAAAAGCTGCATAAGTGTCATCCTACAGCTTAAATCTCTTGAGGAAAGACTGCTTGAAAACATGCTATATCGCAGGGATTATTGATGGAAATAGGGTGATTGCCAGAAAATTTTAAAAAGAAAACCTTCCTAGGATGCATTACAGCACAAAGGTGTAATCCACAAAGAATGGACTGTCTTTAGTGTGAATCTCCATGGATGGATTCCCCACAAAGAACTGGGTAGAGGCTGCCACCAGACAGTTGCAATAGCTCCACTCCCAGAGCAAGGTGCTTTCTTGATTCCAAGGACACTGTGCATATTTTGATTCAAAGTTTCCATGTTCTGTCTGAGCAAGTCAGAAATTGCACTGAGATTGCATCGGATGTATGACACTGAGAGTGTTCAGAATTGCTTGGGTGCGGTTAAACCATACACTAACCATGTCCAAAATGCCCTATCAAGGAACTTAGAAGATTATTTTCTGAGAAGAGTGTCAGCTGCTGTTGCATCACTGATTTAATACAAAAATGTGTGCACCTGCTCTGCCCGACCCCACTCTTCCTTGTTATGCCTTGCTGTATTCATCTTCCTCAACTCTTACTACCAGAGTGCAAGTGATTCCACTCTTTCAAGCACTTTTTGTTTTGATTCACTTTGTCTCATTGGGTATTTATCTTTTTCCTATTTCTGATTGCCACTGAAGTCCTTTCTCCCAGAAGATATAGTCATTCAGGTTTTTTTCTTCAGATTTTATTAATATCAGGTTGGGAGAAAAATATAATAAATGACTGTGGCTGTAGACTGCTCACTGGAATAAATTGTTAAAGATTTTTAAGGAAATTATGCTGTCTTCTGAACTATGGTCTTTGTAAACAAATGAAGAATACCAACATAAAACTTTCCTGTGTAAGCTATCATGACAGGTGTTGAGAATGCAATGTTTTGGTTAATCGAAACTAGAATATGGGCAGATTGTTGACAATTGGCTTTTCCTAACTCCTGTCTATCTGTAAAGACCTTTTCATGGTCAATATTGCTATCAATCAGCCTTATCTTCATGTCCTCCTTGCTTTTGATCTAGATTTTGTTGCAGCCAGGACAATGGGAAGCGGAGGGATTTCCCACAGAAAGGTCAGCAGTGCTTTTACTTCCCCCAAAAAACTTCCCCTTGGAAGACAGAGTTCTAAAAAAAAAAAAAAAAAAGTGAACCTATCAATCCTGATTGATCTAAACTTTCAAGCCCAACCCAATCCATTTTAGAATCATGGACTCACAGAATCATTTAGGTTGGATACAACCTTTAAGATCATCAAGTCCAACCATTAACCTAACACTGCCAAGTCCACAACTATACCATAAGTTGGTATAGTGTGTGTCCCTAAGTGCCACATCTACACATCTCTTAAATGCCTCCAGGGATGGTAACCGCTTCGCTGGGCAGCCTGTTCCAGGGCTTGACAACCCTTTCGGTGAAGAAATTTTTCCTCACATCCAATCCAAACCTCCCCTGGCACAACTTGAGGCCATTTCCTCTTGTCCAATCACTTGTTACTTGCAAGAAGAGACTGACACCGTCCTCGCTACAGCCTCCTTTCAGGTAGTTGTAGAGAGCGATGAGGTCTCCCCTCAGCCTCCTTTTCTCCAGGCTAAACAACCCCAGTTCCCTCAGCCGCTCCTCATAAGACTTGTTCTCCAGACCCTTCACCAGCTTCGTTGCCCTTCTCTGGACACGCTCCGGCACCTCGACGTCCTTCTTGTAGTGAGGGGCCCAAAACTGAACACAGTATTTGAGATGTGATCTCACTAGTGCCGAGTACAAAGGGACGATCGCTTCCCTAGTCCTGCTGGCCACACTATTTCTGATACAAGCCAGGATGCTATTGGCCTTCTTGGCCACTTGGGCACACTGCTGGCTCATATTTGGCTGGCTGTCAACCAAGTGTTTGGTTTGACCACCAGCTGTTTGGATGCCTGACGTTCAGTGCAAGAGTCACAATGTCCTCAAGTCCCAGTTGGGTTGCACATTTGAATCTGGGGGTAGATAGTTCACCTGAGAGTGCAGTTAATTTTTTTAAGTCTTCATGAATTTGAATCCTAGCTTGTGCATCTTGTTGTAAATTGAATGCATTATCTCCTCTTTTCACCACATCCTATTATATAGGTACTTCTTGGGTAAGAAATTGTCTCTATTAGCATTTCTGTCAGTGTTGGCAGCTCTTTTTTACTACAGGTCTCAAATGTGAATTGAATTTTATATAAATTTCATGCTGCAACTTAAATTGTCTCCCTTGAAGAATGACTACCTGTAACACTCCTTTTAGTGGAGAGTCCTCAAAGAATCCCAACTATGGGACTCAGTAGTGGAGTTAAAAATCAAGAAGCAGGTTTTAGGTAAAAGAACATTTTATCCACAGCATTTTTGTCACAGTAATTTCAGCTGTTTCCTTCTTAAGGAGGAAGGCTAGCTATGATTTTTTAGCATGCTGGGTATTTCTAATGTTCTACATTCCTAAATATCAGTTCCCAGGTGTGAAACTTGGCACTAAGTCGTTAGATCATTCTGCTTTTGAAATCTTCAAAATATCCTTCAAATGTAAGGAAGGATAATTTTGGAAATCCAATCAGCAACACATATGGCATGCTGGCTGTATTTCTTATATATCATATCCCTGCTGAAGACATGGGAGTAGCTCAGGGGAATTTTTCATTGATTTTTAGTGTTGTCCAAGATTTCACCCACAGAGGACTAGTGGTATCTTACAACAGATACCCATTAATGGTTTTGTTCCCAGAACCTCCTCTGTGGAAAGCAAACAAACAACAAAAAACCCCACACATTAAAAAGTTCTCGTTCAAAGGCCAATAACTTCTCTCTCCTCCTTCCTGTAGAGGAAGGAATCTGAAAAAGCTGTTGAAGGTGTATGCATTAGGAAATGTGATAAGAGCATTTTGCAAAACACTTTTAAGAAGAGCTTTTATCATGTTTATCAGTACAACATCCAGTGCAGAATTGCAATCATGCTCTCTGTTAAAGAGAATTAAGTTAATTTATTTTCATGTTGTGACCTGCAACAGTTTAATTTACCTTATACTATTCCACTTGTTAATACAGGCTGGACAAAAACACGGTAGCTTCAGGTTATGTTAAGTGTCTGATTTGTGATGCAGTCTACCTCTGCAATGACTGCTCTGTTCAAATTAATTAATACCAGATAATTATCTTTAGATGGCAGGCAGATGTTGAGGTTATGGTGTTTGTGAACCCTAAGCGCACTTTCTTTTCTGTGCAGATCATAAGCAGTTGCTATATAAATTGAGGATCCAAGGTCTAGGCCTTCTGGCAGTCAATTGGTTTTGTAATTATCTTAGTAATAGTTCTCAATTATTATTCAGTAAAGGTCGCCTTTCCTCTGCTAATGGGTCATGGCACCCTCTAGGGATCCATATATGGGCCAGTTCTCATTTTTCTCATGTAAATTACTTGCCATCTATGTGCCATGCAGGTTCATCTAAGGCATTTCTGAAAATACTGATTATTAATATCAAAGTTGCAGGTTCTGACAAGATTGTAGAATTATTTTAAATATTTTAAAAGATGGGCTTTGTTTCCTAAAATTATCAAGACTCTGTTAAATGTGGACAGATTAATGGCAATTCTCTTGAAGTAAGACAATGAATAAAAAAATCAGAGTTGTCTGTGGGTGTTTTTTTTTTTTTACTAGATCATACATATTCTACCTGTTTATCATATACCTTCAATTTAATTCACAAATTATTGTGTTTGGAACATATATTGGAAATGCTTTTTCTTTAAATTTGCTGCAGTCTGTAACATTAACATTCAGACAGATTACTGATGTACGTGGCAAATTTCCCAACCTTTAGAATGTTTAAATATTTCCAAGTCCTTTATTTTAAATCACATTTCAGGCTTTTAGTATGTTTTTTATGCCAGTCAATATAACTCCTGTATATGTTCATTGAATAATATTTTGGTTTTTCATAGATACAGTTGAAAGGCAAGATCTTCACTGTTACAAGGAAAACTGTTTTTTTCCAAAGGGGTAGCGATCACATATTGCAGACTATTTCTCCAGAAAAATACAGATTTAGACTTTAATAGAAGCTATACTCCAATAGAAGGTGGTTATGCTGAATGTTCCTGCTGTGAAAGTCGTCCTTCTCCTGGTTAGCTTTCCCCATAATCTGATAGTTTTGTGTTTCTGTTGATAGCACAAGCTCAAACAGGCTCTGAATCAACGAGCTTAAAAGATACATGGTACCACTGCCCGACACCCACTGACAGTCCTGTCCAGATCACGTGCTGTAGGAGATGTGAGGCTGTGTGCGTGTATATCTCCAGCCACACTGCTGTTAAATCCAGCCCTGGCATTACCTAAATGATTGGCTCATATGGAGGCATGCTGTCCTGCTCTGTCCCTCTATTGTCATGGCTGCTGTTATTCTCCGTGGTGATGTTACTCTGCCTCTCCAGCCTTTCAGTGGCACTTTTAGCAGGCATTTATAGTTAACAAACCCTGATACCCTTCTTTCTACTCCATCCTAATGCTGACCTGCCTGCTTTTGTTTCTGCCCCATTGTATTTATTTCTGCCGTGTGATTGCCTGGGGGAAGTTAGATTCGTAGCCAGAGTTATTAGACTTGCACAAAACTTCTTTATTCCTTTCACTACATCATGTTTACATTGCAGGCTGTGCTAACAATGAATAAAATGAAGAAGTTAACAAAACTGATAAAGTCGTCATTTGCTTCTACTCTATTGTAATAGCCATGCTGTAATTGGTGCTGTTTCATATAAAATTACCATATAAATTTCGCTATCCAAAGTTGCAACAGAAACAGCAACAGTATTTACAATAAATGGCAAATCCCTGTTAATTATTGATAGCCTAATAAACTCACTATTATAATTCATTCTTATTATTCATTATTAATAATAACTCTTATTTAGTATTCATTGTTTAAGGATCATTTATGATTAGCTGTTCTAAAAATGAATAGTCCACATGAATGTTTCTATTTTCAGAGCCTTTTCCATTGAAGGAATGGCTTTCCATATTAAAACGCTCTGTGCAGTCAACAGGACAAAACATGACTATATCGAAACAGCCAGTCCAGCGTCCTTACCCTGGTGTCTGTAAAAAGCTGTTACAAGCTCTGTCAGAGGCAGTTAAGGGTATTGTTTCTTTGGAGGCCATTACTTGCCCCTAAGGTGGCTGGCTTATGACCTAAAGCATCAAGTTATGTAAACCAGTATTTTTTCTACCTGTGGATGTCCATAAAGTATTCTAATCTGTACTTGAAATGTATTGGTCCTTTAGGATGGGATTCAGGTGACTATATAAGGAATATAACATAGGCACATGCAAGTGATCTAGATTATTATTATACCAAATATAATATATTTTGGTTATACCAAATAAAAAAAATCTAGCCAGTGTTGTTTAACGTATTTCACATGATCCTAAAGGAGGTGCCTGCATTTGGGCAGATGAACAGTACCCTAGAGTACACTGAATGAATCAGCTAGATTTCTGTTGACTACAGTAGGAACCCAGAAAACTAGTTCAGATGGAGGCAGCTATTTTTTTGTAAATATCAAAGGTAAAATAGATTATAGAATCATAATATAATTTAGGTTGGAAAAGACCCTTAAGATCATCAAGTCCAACCGTTAACCTAACACTGCCACGTCCGCCACTATATCATGTCCCTAAGCAGCACATCTACATGTCTCAAATACCTCTAGGGATGGTGACTCCACGGGCAGACTTCGCTGGGCAGCCTGTTCCAGGGCTTGACAACCCTTTTGGTGAAGAAATTTTTCCTCATTTCCAATCTAAACCTCCCTTGGTGCAACTTGAGGCCATTTCCTCTTGTCCAATCACTTGTTACTTGCAAGAAGAGACTGACACCGCCCTCGCTACAGCCTCCTTTCAGGTAGTCGTAGAGAGCGACAAGGTCTCCCCTCAGCCTCCTTTTCTCCAGGCTAAACAACCCCAGTTCCCTCAGCCGCTCCTCATAAGACTTGTTCTCCAGACCCTTCACCAGCTTCGTTGCCCTTCTCTGGACACGCTCCGGCACCTCGACGTCCTTCTTGTAGTGAGGGGCCCAAAACTGAACACAGTATTTGAGATGTGATCTCACTAGTGCCGAGTACAAAGGGACGATCGCTTCCCTAGTCCTGCTGGCCACACTATTTCTGATACAAGCCAGGATGCCATTGGCCTTCTTGGCCACCTGGGCACACTGCAGTTTACCTTTAATAGTAATGAAACTTTACTGCTTAGCAATGTTAAAGAGAGCTCTTTTTAAAATAAATTCAGCCCAAAAATTCATTGAGGCATCATCATAAATCCTAGTGGCTTCAAACCTTAAGTTGCTGGTGAAGGAGGCTGAATTCCAGGAGCTACAATGATAATGTGTCCTTGTGTGGATCTACAGAGTGATTATCAGGTGTAGTGAGAATGAAGCTCTTCTCCAGAAACGATAAATGAATTGAGCTCTTTGTCTTATAATACTTCTCACATAGATATGACTAGCCTAGTCTTTCTAGGCTGCATTGCTCTAGAGTGATGACATTTGCCATCTAGAGATGGTAGTGTCACTGCTGGCTGTAGGAAGAACAGGACTAGAAGTATTCACAGCCAGCACTATAGATGGTATTTTCTTTTTTCCACCACGTTTTATATTTTCAGACCTCTGTTCCAAGCATGGCTCAACAGACAATTGTCACTAAGAAATAGCAACAGAGAATACTGATTTCTTACAATGCAGACCTAATGCCTACCTTCTTTGTTTCAGCTTTTGAGCTTCTGACCAGAGTTTGGCTGATTTTTTGCTTTGTCACTTGTTTCAGGTTTTCGATGCACTGGTAACTCCACTGTATCTTTTGTTAGATGTTACATGCTGCAATTTCCATCTGTTATGAAATGCACTGAGACTATCAGTGCCCACCAGTGCACGTGGAATGTGCCCCTAAGTGTGCCGTGTGCCTTGGAAGTGCCCTGAAGCTTTCACACTGACTTTAGTTGAACAGAGGGCAGAAGTATGATCACTGCATGCCAAGGTGAGACCTTTCTTCAGTTGTGACCGTATTTCAGACTGCTTTATTAGGGGGAGTTTAAAGTACACTGTCTGCAGGCAGCATTCTTGAGGTATCCAGAGTTCCTTGGCACAGAGTAATTTCTGCATATACACTTTTTGATTGACAGGGGTTCTCCACTGTCCTTCCCTAGCTGCCCACTTCAGAACTTAAAATATCTGATATTCTCTGTATTTTTCCATGATGTGCCAGTTCTCACCAGCTGTGGTTTTCCAAATGCAGTGATGCGCTATAAAGCAGCCAACTGACTTGTAAAAAGATATGAGTTTGTGTGCCAAGGAGAACTTAGCATAATGATTCAACTGCAAATACAAAACATAATTTCAAAGAAGGAAGAGAAGACATTCAAAATGTATATAAATATGATACATATAAATATTTTGATATTTTAGAAGCCCAAGCTTCATTTTGTCAAATAGTGTCTTACTCTGCTGTAGATATAGCATCCAAGACATACTAAACATTTTTTAGCAGATAAGTAATGATTCATTTAGTCTCTGGACACAAAGTAGTATACAAACCATGTAGTTCAGTAAATGCTTTGTTTCCAATTCTTATGTGCATTACACTGTGATATATCTGGAGTAATTCCAGAAGTCATTTAAAGGTAAGTCCTGGCAGCAGAATGAAGTTACAACAGTAGTCTGAGTAAACTCGTGGCACCGCCGTCAGCAGCAGCCCAGGCAGGCTGCATAATGGTAGCACCGATGCTGCAGCGCAGACTGGAGTGCGGCTTAACACCATGTACATGCCTCATGCTTCGCACCTTTCGTGAAATTGTGCAAGGCCATACCGAAGTGTTACTTCTTAACCACTGTTTTCATTGCCCAGGGGAGGTGTTTGGCATGCTTGGTTGCACAAGTCACACCTTCATATTGAGGCGTTGGCACATCTTAAACAAGAACAGAATTTGATCTCTCTTTAACTGATCAGTAGCCCTTCACATGGAGTCGCTAGGCAGTTCTCCCAACTGCCTCGTGACATAATTGACTATTGATCTCACCCCTTTTACAGATGATGAAAATACTCATGCTGTGTTTCAAGAAATTGTCACGTTTACACAGTCTGTTATTTTTCCTGATCAAGCAAGCAAAATGCACAACCTTGGAAAAATATTTTTTAATCTTGTTTTGTCATGCAAAATTCTAAGTGAACAGCCTGAGACTTGATGCTGGGTCAGGGTTCATGATCAGAAACAATTCTCAGGGCAAAATTTCTTTCTGTCATCTAAAACCCTATGGTAGACTGAGGACATGCTCTATAAGCCATCTGATCACCCATGGCCTTTGGCTGGTACATATATGTGTAAATAAACCACTTTACAATTGTCATATACCCAGACTCCACAGCTTTCATTTCTCCTTCATCAAGAGACTTACTGGACAATAATAATAAACACTTCTTAATAAATGGTAGTTTACTTTCAAGACATTTAAGCACATACTCCAATTGATATAATTTTCTAATTAATGTATCTCTAATTAACCCTTACAAAGTCTCTCTAGGAAAAAAAAGGTGCTCTAGAAATACTATCTAGGAGTGAAACTGTGACCATCTACTATTATTGAAAACAGTCTATGAAACCATTATGCTATTTTAAATTCATTTTCTAAATGTCAGTGGTATAAAGAACACAACCAAGAAGCTGCTATTATTATACACACTTTTATTATGCAGCCTAACTGAAGAGCAATATTGTGCTTAAAAACAAACAAGCAAGTAAAAAGAAAGGATTTTTGTCATAAAGAATTCCGTTTTACCATGTGCTGTAAATATTACTGAGGCAGAGGCATGCCTACTTTTCAGAACCCAAATAATGAACAAAACAAGTGAGGAACATCATGAATCATAATTTGCTGTGAATGCAAAATATTCAATATATTAGGTCCTTTCTTTTTTGGGTTTTTTTGGGTTTTTTTGGTTTGGTTTTAAGTAAAGAAATATACATATTTTGATCACTTTGCTGGAACCTCAAAACATGGAAATACAGCAACAATGAGACGTGAAAGCTGCATCAAATGCCTGCTGGAAAGAGTCTTTGTTGCTGGGGTAACTGCAAGAGCTTTCACTATTTTTTTCAACTGACCAGCATTTGCAGTATTTCCCACCTAGTGCAGGAAATGGTGGCTGTTTGCATAAACATATATTTAAGGCTTTAAAAAGCCAGCTTTGAAGTTAGTCCAACTGTTAGTGTTTATAGAAGAACTAGTGTGTCAGGAAAGTAGCTGCCTGTTCGTCAGCTTGCTCTGGCAAATCCACCACTGAATTTACTGAGACGAGAATGAACCTTTTAGTCCTGTTGCGGCTAATATGTACAACTCTGGTGCAGTGCACTCTTTTTCCATTCTCCACATTTTCTTTTGTGTATGGTATAATTATCAGTTTCATTATAATAACTCTTGCATTTAAGTATTATGTTTATCTGAAGGCGACCCGGGAGATTTTATATTTGCAAAACCCATTTCATCCTTCTGTAATAAAACTATATACTGAACATGGGGTGGCACCAGGCAAATATCAAACTGTCTGATATTTAGAAGATAAAAGATGATGAGTATGATGTACTCTTGGAGATAAAGGAAGACTAGTAAATAAATGAAGAAGGCAACTAAACTAGTTAAGCCCAATACACAATTATTTGACAATTTAATGACTAGCTATTCAATAAATATTTGCTTATTTGTCAGATTAAACAGTAAGTTAAATTAGTCTTCATAGTGTGGCTATGGCTTTCTAGCTATTTCATAGCTAGAAAAGTTTTTCTTTAACTTCACATTTCCATTTAAGGCTTTCATATAGGCAGATTTTGACAACCTAGGAAAGTAGAACTGTGCAATTTGTGAACGCCTTGGGAAAATAACAGCACCAAGGAAGTTATATTTTAGGTTTTTGCCATAGAGACAAGTTTAATAACCAGGTCAGCTTTCCTAGGAGAAAAGAAAGCAAATAAATGCAGCGTCCCACCCGAACTTAATCTGATGTAGATGAATGAAACGTCAGTAGGCTTTTGGACATAGGTGAATAAGGAAACAAGTAAAAGGCAGTTCTCTTTGTTCTGAGATTTTTTTTTTTTATTTTACACTTCTAAGATTTGAAGCGTTCCTGAAAAAGAGGAACTCAAATATAGGTCTTTGTTTTAAAAATGATGTTTTTCTTTTATATGAACATAGGAAACTTGGGCATATTTTTATTGTAGTTGAGATTACAAAAAAAAAATCTGTAACTTTATGTGCTGTATTACTGTGTCATAGTTTAATGGCAATCTGAGAAGGTCATTATCCAGGACTCAAGTATAGTTGTTATGCATTTTATGTTGTGGTTAGTTTGGTTTGGTTTTTTAATTCACTGAATGCGTTTCAGTAAGGTTTTACTAGGGATCCTTTCTACCATTGCTTTTAGTCTCCTTTCTTTTATGATATGTTATGGCATCCACAATTATATTTGCTGCCTTAAATTCTGTAGCTCTAGAAGGTTCTATAGGAGAGTTTTCAGCAAGTCTAAATTATAGATATAGTTTCAATTTTCCCAATTTTAATTTTTAATAAATTGATTTTAGGAAGAGCTGAAGCAACTGATTGACATTGCTAGACTAATGCTTTCCAGGCATTTCCATACAATCCTAGGTATATTTGTCCGACTTTCTCCATGACTACTGCTATAGGAAGCAGGAGCTACCCAATTTGAGTATAAAATGCTTAGTTTCCAAACTGATGGAAAGCTAAGTTCCATAATAATATTATTTCAAAGGATTAACTAATTTTAATAATTGATTTAGTAAAGGTCAATTCATTAAGGATTAAACCTGAAACTTATTTTCCTTGGGGTTTATGCCAAATTTGTTTATAGGACCTATGATCGCTTACTAAGATCTTTCACTTCACCACATTTCCAGATAACAAAGAAAGATTCATGCCACAATCTATATTATACCATCCTTTTCATACAACACTGAAGACAGTCATCTGCAGATTGGCAGACCTAGGGATGGCCTGCAATGGTATAATGAAAGCTTTGTCATAAATCGAAAGTGGAAACCAGGCCTAACAATAATTTAATACTTCAGCCATTTTTTCTTTTCTTGATGGGGGCTGGATAGGTTTTGTATGTGTCTAATGTGAAGGAAGATTTTGTAATGGGAAACCAACCATTCATGACTGCTACTTTTTAAGTTGTCTCTTTACAGAGCTGGAAATGCTTGTTTTACATAAAGCACAGGATGTTTTATTTGCTGTAAATAATGCATAGTTATTATAAGAAAATAAACTTTCCATGTACATACAGGCCTGGAGTAGCAGCATTTTATTTTTCACAAATGTTAATAAACATATATATAGAAAATAAATAATTATGTCTGGCCTTCATCCACAATGCCAGCCTAGTGGGCTTTTTTGATCCACTGAGTGGTATGTCATTCATAAAAACAAGGTATTATTTTCTTTAGCACTGAAACCACTGCATTGTTAAAGGATTCATTCCATTTGGTAGAAATCAACTAAATATTACATTTGAAAGAGTATATTTACTCCTTTTTAGATAGTATTCATTTTTCAGTTTTGGTAGTAAAAGCCAAACATTGTTTCTATGTCATTTTACCCCAAATATTTGCTAGTCTCTTTCTCAAGGACTGAGAAACTAAGTATACAGGCAGAAAGAGTTTATATCAGAATATCAGAGTCCCATGAAGTCCTAACCATTGTTGTACAGGTCAAATTTTTACCCATTCTTAGTGCAGTACTTTGAGTCTATCTCACTGGTGCAACTTCTAAAATGTACAGCATTCTTTTGAGTCTAAACCTCTTGTTTTAATGGTGGTGTCTTCTCAAACCATTGGTTGTAGAACTGATGAATATATAATGTTGTTCAATACACCCTGATGTAAAAGATTTCCCTCTCTGGTAGCTGTGCCTTATAATCTGGAACCTGCACATGCACCTTCACAGGCAACCGAGTACGGACCTTGTGCTCTTCCTGCCCTGATGTGCCTTTGTCTCTGCTTCTCCCTCTCCTTGCAGCTAAAGCGGCTTTTCTTGGGTGAACTGTCCTGCAGTTGTCCACAGTGCTGCTTTCCTCTGGACGGCTCGTCTGCTTTCATGTCAGGGTGAGAACAGCCCCACGTGCGACTTCTACATTTTGGAGGGAATGAGGTGGGTAATAGAGAACATGGTGTTAAGGGCAAGTGAAAGAGAAGAGAGTCCTGAGACTGGAGTGAGTGAGGGGATTGGTCTGAGAGAAGGGAACAGATTACAGGAGTGAGACCTGTCCTGGTTTCGGCAGGGGTAGAGTTAATTTCTTTTCTAGTAGCTGGTACAGTGCTGTGTTTTGGATTTAGGATGGGAACAAAATTGATAAGGCACCGATGTTTTAGTTGTTGCTAGGTAGTGCTTACATTAGTCAAGGACTTTTCAGTTTCTCGTGCTCTACCAACTGAGAAGGCTGGAGGTGCACAAGAAGCTGGGAGGGGACACAGCCAGGACAGCTGACCCAAACTGGCCAATGGGATATTCCATACCATGGGACGTCATGCTCAGTATATAAAGCTGGGGGAAGAAGAAGGAAGGGGGGGACGTTTGGAGTGATGGCGTTTGTCTTCCCAAGTAACCGTTACGCGTGATGGAGCCCTGCTTTCCTGGAGATGGCTGAACACCTGCCTGCCCATGGGAAGTAGTGAATGAATTCCTTGTTTTGCTTTGCTTGCGTGTGCGGCTTTTGCTTTACCTATTAAACTGTCTTTATCTCAACACACGAGTTTTCTCACTTTCACCCTTCCAATTCTCTCCCCCATCCCACTGCGGGGGGAGTGAGCGAGCGGCTGCATGGTGCTCAGTTGCCAACTGAGGTTAAACCATGACATAGTTCCCAAGCACTTTTTGCTGCAGTTTCTACTGTGAGGGGAAGAAATTCAATGGCAATAGCTCTGCTAGCGGGGGGACCAGGAGCTGTAGTGAATGGAATTGAGGGATTATTTTATTCTTCTATAAACCCAGTTATTCCGTGTACAGAAGGTGCAGTTAGTATCACAATACTTGGAGATACTTTAGTATATTTTTGTAATATTCATAGTGGGAAAGAATCAAATTAATACCCACTCACTCCTGGCAGTATAGAAGTGCCTCCGGCAGCCAGTGCAAAGGATTGAGTATGAAAACAGCAAAAAGCCTCAAAATGCTTATCTAACCCTATAGTCATAATGAGCTCATCCACTGCCCCAAGCCTTTCTAGGAACGCAGGTATACACAGCATTCAGCACATTGAATGGCATGGTTGGCTGCCCTCACTGTGCGTGCTTTATAACATTGACAAATGACCTTAGGGACTTAGTTAACCAAGAGCATGAATGATAACAGAGCTAATGCATACTTTCTAACACTGCACACTGTATTTTGTTTGCTTTTAATAGTGAAGCCAAAGTGTAAAAGTGGACGCAGGATTTTTAAAACTTCCCAATAAAGAGAAAACATTGTTTGAAGCCATGGAAGTTGCATGTCTACTGGCACGACAACTAATGCAGTTTGCTTCTCCAGCATTGCCCTGAAGTATCTGTAGAGATTCATATATAAAATGCAAGCACGTAACCTGCTGTAAAAAGCTACAGTAGTGCCTTTGGCAAGTTTCCCTGGCTTGCAGAGGATAATTACATGTGGAATTCAAGTAGAGATCCAAACTGGACCTGATTCGATGTCCAGCTTTTTCTCATACAAATGCCATGAGATCTATCCATCCTAATAAGAGTGTCTGTGACATCTTGATGTGGAATTTGACTTTAAGAGCCTAATCAGGGCTCACTTTAGCAAAGAAAAAAAAAAATCTAAAGGGAGAAGATGCTTTTCCCATCAGTTACAAGAAGGATTTAAATATGTACAGAGCATTGTCAGGCCCTGCTTCCAGTCTCGTGTTATCCTCCAAGTCAGTAGTGCAGCTGGAGATGTGAATGAGCCAGAAGGGCTAGCTAGTTCTGGATAGAAAAGTGGCTACAGCAAAGGCCAACTTGGAAATATAGCTTTGTGTTTTAGCCAAATACCAGACAGAAATGGTCACAGCTTAAATATTATGTTTAGCAAAATGTATTTAGGCCTTGGTTATTTATCACAGCTAACCACAATTAGCTGCTTAGGAAGGCATGACTTTTAAAATTTGTTCTTTATAGGTAAAATTGTGAATGTTCCTGTGTGGTTCCCATGAATACCATGGTTCTTGTGAGTACCATACATAACAAGAAAAAAGAGACACCTGCATTTTCAAGAAGCTTCCACAATGTTTTAAGATAATTTTGTGATTGGGCATTTTTAGGCATTTACCAATGCTTTTAATAGAATTATGGGATTTATGCTGTTAGATCACCCTATCGGTCTGTCCAGACCAAATGGTCTTTAGTCATGGCTAATACTTGAGCTAGTCAGAAATGTGTAGCAGAAATGGCTTATGCTAGAAGAATTACGATGTTCCCAAATTATTCATGGAAATATGAGAGTTCTGATAAAAACTTTAAACTAGCTAGATAACTCCTGTCCAGGATGGACTTTGCTGAGGAGTTTAAAAGAGAAGATTATGGAGGAGAGAGAAAAGAGATCCAACAATTAGTGAACTCAGATGTGGAGGAATGAGATTCAAGTATCATTTATGCAGACAGAGTTTTGACAGATATGCAGGAAAACAAAATATAATTATACATTACAAAAATTACTGGATAAGAAAATGAGCAATTTGATACAGATTTACTGTGCAAAATTTGAGGTGCAATATTTGTAGTTAAACATTTATATAAATGAAAGCTGTGCATATAATTCTGTACAAATGATGAAGGTGACCCTGATTTAAGTAATTCAAAAAAAGAACATTTAAATATGTAAATCAGAGATGAACTAAGTTTAGGGAGGGTTATCAAAAATGTCTGTTATCTTTGAACATGAACATATGCTCACTATGTTAATTCTGTAGGCTTCTTGGATCAAATGCTGGTATATTTCAGTGTTTTGCATTGCTTTATATTTTGACTTCGGATTTCATCCCCAGTTTTCCTTTTTTGTATGTTTTTTTCCTATTACCAAACACCAAATTGGTAATATTTGGCCAATATAAGGGCCATCTGAAAGGAAAAATCTTACCGTATTCCTCTGGTAGACTTTAGACATTGCATCTTGTTGGTTACTGACCTGAGAACTGTCCAGAAGAATACAAGACCAGTATGGTCACTCCATAAACTCATAAGTAAATTTAATGTACCTCAGTGGATAAACCTTATTTAAATTTTCCTTAAAAAATGCCTGCCTTTAAAATGGTTAAGATCAGAGAGCCTCAGATTTTTAAATACCTTGATGTCTCAAGGTTGTTGATGTCTGTATGTATTTGAAGACTAATCAGTCATTGTTTTAGGAGATGATATTTGTCAGAAAAGAAAACAGTAAGATTTCACAGATGGAAACAAATTCCTCAGTTTCTGGTTGTACAAGAAACTTCACTGCAGGTTTCTTCCTCATAACTTACAGAAACAGACTGTATGGTACAATGATAGGATGAAGTTTGACTGCTGTTTTATAAAACTCATTACTATTTGGATTTTTTTTCTTTAAGATTAAGATGATAGTGTGGTGAGCGGTTTATGTTTCTGTTTCTTACACAATCCACAAAACATTTTTCTATTAGTTTAAGCACTTGCACCTCTGTCTTTTGTGCATTTTTTCCCCCCCCCCCCCCCCCGAGGTCTTTCCCCGAGGTGTAAATATGTTCCTAAAATAATGAAAGTGCCATCACCCTTCTATTCATTTAGGTGCCCAGGAAGGGAACCAAAAAGGCATTTAGCTAAAAGCATAATTTTAGTATAAAAAGGTAACATTAACATAAGAATCTCTGCAGATCATTAGTCTGAGTATTCTCTAATGTATACTCCCTTGAGTTTTGTTTGCCAGAATACAGTGTGAGATAAATGGCAGGCACATCTGTGAACAGACACTAGAAGTTTTCATTCATTGCTCACCTCTATCTCTCAGTGCTGGGCTGATCCAGCAGACTATTCACTTACATCCTTACCTCCAAACTGAACAATAGTCCCCATCTGTATCCTGTATGGCTGAATCCCTCCAGCAAAGAACAGGTCACTTAGGACTAAATGATACTGTAAGACCGCTGACTTATATTTGATGAATAAAAACCACAGGAGGCCCTAAATGTTATAGCATGAATCACCAAATTCTTCATTTTCTACAGAGTAGGTAGCGGTGTTGTTTTACATTGTCCACGTTATGTTCCCACATGGCTCCTCCTGGAATGATGTGAGCACAGTACATCGTGGGACCTGGTAAAAAGCCTGAAGTAATGTTGCAAAAAGATGTCAAAATATTTCACTTAAGAAAAAATGTTCTGGCTTTTTATTCTTTTTGAGATGACAGTATTCTGACTTTTTGGAAGAGAAGATTTAAAATATTTGCTCTTTGAATGAAATGAGTAACCCCTATAGGGATTTTAGGTGTGTAAGTATCCGTTGCTTCCCTAAGTAAATTGTCCTGCTGGCTACCTGTCTGTAATATACTCCTTTGAATTTGAATTTGTGTAGCATTAGCTTCTAGCCATTGCATGAAATTACACTTTTTCCTACCCTCTATATCAACCATAAAAATGTACATCAGTCTCTGAAAATTTTACAAGAGGGGTTTGCAAAATCAGCCAGGCTACTGGTTATTATATTAGTGTTTCAAATCTTAAAGCATTTACAAGTAGCTTTTGATATCAGAGACAAAGGCTATCAGGAGTTACTGTGAAGCTTACCTTCATAGCATGAACTCAAAGTACAGTCTTGTTACCTACCCATGTGCAAATAAAATAAAACAAATAAGCTTCAACTTCTCCAAATAAAAAACTTAACTCTGACATTCTGTTGTCCTTGTGCTTTAGAGCTAGAATTGGCTATGCCTCTCTAACACATGGTTGGATTTTTTGGTCGACTAACAGCCAGTCGTTCTTGACTAAGGTTGCACTCTAATCTTGGATACTACATGAATTTAAAGAGAACTAATGAAGATTTGTGGAAAATGGCTTGGCTTTTTTCCATTACTGCTAATAGGATTAGAGAGGTGATGAATTGTCCACTGGAGGTTTTGATACCTCTGAATAAGGAAGACAACCTGCAAGCAATACTTGCAACCCAGCCATTGCTATTTACGGTGCAACATTGTTTGGATGGCAGTGCTGTTTCTTTTTCACCACTCATAAACTCCGCTATCATTTTTACAGACTGATCTGTACAGGTTAGTCATCCTTCCTATATCCAACAGTTGCTTTACAGTATGTCAGAAGCTGCAGGAGACAGGGAGTCAGGATCGATGTCCACTTTTCATAGAAGGGAAGAAAACAGAAAACAAGGAGAGGTGTCATGGATTTCTTAGCCTAGAAATTGCAGGCTTGTTAAGCTCATCAAATTACAGTTTGGTAAGTCAGCCCCTGCCGCTTGTCCAAGTGCTTGTTCTCAACTTGAGGAACATGTAAACTAATGTGAATTAGTGCAGTCTGTGATGAAAAGGTTAAGTTGCATTATTTTATTGTCTGTGTTTAACAGCGTGTACTAGCTTGCCCCTGGTTTATCCATCGTGTAACACTTAACTAATTTATTAAATAATGTGGCTGCATGTCCAAATTTTTAAAAGTTTCTCATGAAAACAGCATTTCATGAGACTTGAATAATTGTCCTTATCATGTTTTTTTAACTGACAATAGATGCAATGAGAAGGAGGAGATTTATACCTTTTGTCTGTCTATGAGAAAGAGGTAAATTAATATAGCTATAGTTGGTCAAGACCTTTTGAATTACACCTTTCTTGGTTAAAATAACAAAATCTAGCATATTAAAAACCTGACATTTATGAAAAATAGTGTCTTGAAGTTTTTTGACTTAAAAACATTTTGGAAAATATTTCAAAATTATCAAGACATTTCATTAGAAAAATTTTAAAGACATTCCAAAGCATGAATTTGATTTTAATTTTAAAATAACTAGGTAATACTGTTTACAGGGAGAAATACTCAAATCAAATGAAAGATTTTGAAGTTATTACAATAAACATAGGCTATTTCATATTTGACTTCACATCAGTGTGAGACTGGGAAATTTCCTTCCATTTATTCCCTATTTTTAAAAAGTGATGTGAATGTAGTGATACTAAAATAAGTCAGAGCATTACTTCTAATAGCAGAGAGTGTAACTTTCAATGGAAGTGCTGAGAAAATGGCTTTTCCCAGGGAAAACAAAACAAAACAAAACAAAATAAAATCCAAACCTTGATATTTGCTAATCTTGCCTTTTCTGAAAATGTTGACAACAAAAATAATTTAGAAATGTTGCAATAGTGTCATCTATATGTCTATGTTAGTGTGCTTAATGCATTTGTTCTTGCCCATGGATTCCCTGCCTGGGTTGCAGGTCCCTGGATATTTCACAATCTCTCCTTTTCCTTAGCCACCGCTATACATCACAAGAGCCTCTATACTACAAAAGACAGGGAAATCTCCTTTTTGCAGAGGAAGGGTAGCATGAAGTAACAGTGGTCTCTTTTCTTTGGCTAAAAAACTAGACTTGAAGTTTTTAAGTACTAATTCTTTAACTTAAAAGTTGTTTTCCCTTCCAGAGACAGCACAAACATTACACAAAAGTGAAGAAAACCATGCTACCAAGAAATGTCATCAACAGCCACCACCACGACCACAAGTAAACATCTGATTTGCTTTGATTTTCTTTCTACCTACCCATGACTGTTCCTCAGACTTCTCTGAGTGGAATTTATTTCCTTATTTTCTCACTCTGATGCACTGGAATTAAGAGAGGACATCTATAAGCATTTTCATGTAGAACATAAGTTGGTTTTGGTGTTTAAATCACTGGTTAGCACATATCACTGACAGTCTTTGTCAAACTACAAGTGGTATACATTTAGACATAACCTAACCTATAGAAATAAATCAGTCCAGGTTCATCACAAGCCTTTCAACCTTAACCATGTGGAAATATTCTGTGAAGACATATAGAGGGAAATTCCAGAAGAGTTAACACTTAAGTACCTTACTAGCACTACCTTAACACCAGGTATGATGTAAATTGATCCTTTTGGTAAGGATAGGACCCAAAAATGGGAGCAGCAACTCAGTCAGCTTAACAAAGTAATTTAAAGATATATAGCCCATTTTCACTACCACATAGTACCAGAACAGCAAAGCAGCAGAAGTGACATATACATCATTGATTTTTATCCCTTTCAGAGCAGTCTTTCATAGTATTTTTAATGAAACATTAAATGATTGTAATGTAAACTGTAACAGAATGGCATAGTTTTATACTTTCTTAATTGGATGCTAATATCCATGTCAGTATTTGCATGAAAAATGGTGTACTAAGCCAAAATATCAAGGTTTTTAAAACTCATAATCATTCTTCTGCTGATACCATCTGTCAGCTTAATCTTCACCTCCAGGAATTCAAGGAAGAGGGTGCCTTCAGGGAAAGGAAAAGGAAAAAATTGCTCTTATGAAAGTACAGTAAATTGAGTTTAGATCATGGACTTGAAATCCCATTTGATTATATAGAACTTATTCGTTATTAATTGTCAAAGTTGGAAAATAATTAAGAATTACTGTTGGGGCACTGTCACTCATCCTCCCTGAAGTTGCTGTAAGGTTCCCTGGAGAAGGCAATGGAAAGCGGCATACACACACAGCCTGCACAGCAAGCTGCCTGCAGAGAAGTTACGGAGGCTGCCTCTGAGAGCGCCAGGCTCAGCAGAAATTCCCTCACGAGCAGTGAAAGTCTGTATATCCTCTGCGCTGCAATGGAGGGCAAGCGAAGGAGTCTGAATTGCATATGCAGTGTGCTTGATTCTTCTTGAGCCTGTCATTTTTACAGCGACCCTGCATATGCATAACCTGCATATAGCTATTGTTTGGGACAAGCCACCTGGTACTTGTCATTCCTAAGATACACATCATTCTTCAGTGTACCTTCAGATACCCACAAAGAGAGCCAAATCCTAGAAAAAAAGGGAGGAATGGAACTGGAGAGTACATCAACTGCTGCAGTTTATTCTGAAATTAGAACATATGTGCAAAGCAAGCACATATCTTCTCCAAGATTATCTCAAATCTCTGCAATGCTGCAGGGGCTACAGGCCAATTCTTTCTTAACAAAAGTAAGAGGGTATATTTTAAAATATCTTCAGCTGCTAGCAAACCCATTGATATACAGCTACATTACTAGGTTGCCCTAAAGAAATTCAAAAGCTATTGTTCTGTCAAAATGTCACTACTGTTCAAATTTCAAAGACAAACAAACGCATGGGCTCTTTAATGTTTGTGTTTGTACAGCAGCTGTGCATCCATGGCTTCCACTGAGGTGCCTGGCCTCTGCAAACACATAGCTGGAGGTAATCCCTGCCCATGGGACAGCACAGGCGAGACCTGGCTTGTCTCCATTGCCAGGGACTGTACTGCAATAGGAGTGAATCTATAGAGCAAAACAGTTGGTGTGGAGGTCTGTACCCTGCATGTTTGGGGCTTACTCTGCATTAGCTCTGGTCTGATCATGTAGACCCCTTACTGCGTGGAGTGCGTTGTGTGGTCTCACTGTGCATCCTCCAGTTCAGGCTCATACAAAAGGAATCTGCTTCACATACTTAGGGAGAATTTTGCGAGCAAGGCCATGTGCCGTAAGTGGGGAAACTAGTAAGAATTGCTTCAAAGGTGCCCATCTAATCCAATGAAATAACTATATTTTATTTCATTTTTTTTCTTTACTTAATCCAGTATGAGCTCTGAAAAAAATATATGGGGCATTTTTAAATGATTTTTTTTTTTTTTAATAAAGAAAGAAGTCAAAGTGTTTTAATGTTTAAATGCTTCCATTTTTTCCTCTTTTTTTTTTTTTTCTCCCCAGTGAATACTTGCAGCTTTTCATACTGCTTTGAATAGCTGGTCACAGGAAAAGGAGGAAGTAAAAACTTGATCTACTAATAGCTGCTCTACTGCTCTGCTAACTATCTGCTGCTGATGCATTGCTCGCTTGCAAATATGTGCCACAAACAGTTATGAAAAGATCTAAAGCAGCATGTAAGAAGTGTGTAGCCCTTGGCATGTGCATAGAAGATAGCATTTGCAGGAGCCTCCAAGCCAGCAGCTAAGGAGTCTTTGCTTCAGGTTTTCCAGCTGGGGCAGGAAATATGGTGGGAGGAATGTAATTCAAAGACAAGGGGAAGGAGAAATGTAATTTCCATATGAAAAATTCTTATTTTGGCAAAGAAAATAAAAATTGTTCCAACAAAATTTTCTTCCAGTATCTGGAATCAATGAGCAGCTGCCAATGCCCGTGACCCTCTCCAGCTCCTAACAAGGCAGAGAGGATCAGATTGTATCAGAACTCCAGCATCAGACAACTGTGCTTTTTTCATTCATTTTATTTTCATATTGTCCAAACTTAATATTAAGTATGTGGTTAACTGAACAGGATGGACCAGTTGGGATAACGAGAAATACTGTTAGGTTCTAACTTGCGAAGCTGTTCCACTTAAAGTGGTCTTTTTTTGTCCCAAGAACTAAATTATATAGATATAAAATCTTTGTATAGAACAGCTTGCAAATTTGAAGTTTCATAAGGTTTTTGTATGTATATTTATACATAGAAATACATACATACATGTATTTAGTTATATAAATGGCATTGTACTTTTCTTTTATTCAACTGCCTACTCACATCTCATATTAATTCTCTGAATTATTTGTCCTATGTTTGCTTATCTGTAATCCCAGAATGACTTTAAGGGATACTACTGAGCAAGTTTCCTAGAATTAGAGTCCTCAGATTGGTGTTCTGGTAATTTAATGGCAGAAGACTGACTTTCAGAATATTAAAAAAATTGGGATCCCTATTTTGCTTTTCTTTTCTCTTTCCTCCTCCCCACCCTTTCATTCAATAAGTAATTACCAGATTAAAAGAGGGAGGGGAGTGTTTCATATATTTCCTTGTAAGTAGTTTTAAAGCTCAAGTAGTTTATCTTACTTCCATTTATTAATACAAGACAGAGTCTAAAGTACACACAGATGCAACACTTATTTTCATTTAGCGGTAACAGGCTAACCAGACTTTATAAACAAAGGATATTAAACACTGTTCAATCAGTGTCATCCTCCAGTTCTTTGTTTGGTCCATTATCTGGAATCTGAACGAGGGATTAAACTCCCACATCAGATAATAGTCATCCATTCTGATGCGAACGAATTTCCATAATTTATCCTCCAAGGTGAAATTCCACCCATCGAAAAGGACCAGCTGGAGGCAGACAAACCACTTCAGCCTGACATAAGTCTATTGAAGCCTCAAACAACATGGAAGGCCCTGTGCTGCTCCTTGCAAAGAGACGTTTTTTACCGCAAGACATCATATCACCTCCCTTCTGGAGAAGTTAATTGTGGTTATACCAAAGGCCAAATTAATTTCATCATCAGCTTACAAATCACAGTTGGGTCAATAAGGACTATCATACTACTTCAAATAATAAAATCCCTTATAAGGTGAGGAATTATTTGCCCTCCCTCTGAAGTATTTCTCTTGGGAAATGAAATGGAGAAGGGCAGAGAATGGCAACTCCGTCTATTTCATACATTCTCAGTGTCTTTTCACATACGTAAGCCTTAAAGCCAGAGCTTCTTGGCTTTCCATGTTGTTTAAAAGGTGATTTGAAACTTTTTTTGTGAACATGCTGCTCTTAGTTTCGTGTGTCCTGACATATTTCTCTAGAAGACATCCTAGCCTGAACTTTAACTCAGAACCTGGCAAGTAATTTAGCACTTATTTATTGAAACATGTGCATAAGCCTTAAAACCATCAGTTCCAGCACAAACATCTGTCTTTTCAAAAGGTAACACCCTGTCAAAATGCCCTGGAGCAGATCTCCTCCTTTGGTTTGCAGTAGAAGCAGTAGAAGCTATAGTAGTTAGACAGCAAGTATTTTTGGAAAGATGACAGCTGGGTTGTCAGACATTAATGCTGAATTACACAATGCTTGTATGTTACAGGAGAAATGTAATAAGCAATTATTCTTACATTATGATATATAGGGCTGCCAAACTACTGTCTGAGAGGTAAGATGAAAGACTTGGGGTCTGTACTGGTTCTGTTGATGTTAGGAGGTTTCCATCAAATGTAACTGATGTTAGGTCTATTTTCACTCTTGTCATGTAAGGAAGTATCAGCTTAAACATCTGTCATGGAAAAAAGATATCAACGAGTAACATCTCCAAGGCAGAATTATCCCCAGCATGAGAAAAGCAGGCAAGCTAGTTACTGTAACTGCCGCTGATGAGAACTTAGCTTCTTCGTCAGCAGATTTAGTATACCGAGTAAAATCATATTTACTTAATCTTCAGTGCTGGAAGTCTCCAACAAATTTCTCTGTATTTCACATATGCCATTTTTACACAGCATTATTAAAAAAATCACTGCAGTCTTCAAAGAAATTAAGGGGTCTCTGGGTAGTATTTATTTAGATCTGTTCTCATCTTGAAACAGGAAATAAAAGAACTCAAGTCAGGGAGAAGGATGAGCAAATATATTGAATAGCTTCTTTGTCAAGAAAATAAACCAAGCAAGCCTACAGCTAGAAAAGAGATAACTGAAGTTGATATGACACAGGTCTGTGCAATCATAAATGAAGAAGTTAATAAAGAAAATTGTTCGTTGTTTCTCAAAATAGAACTAGGGGACAACAAATGGACTGATTAGGTAACAGGTTCAAAACAATCAGGAGATAATTTTCCAACATCTAGTTAAACTGTTAGTTTAGTTAAACTCGTTAGTTAAACATCTAGTTGAATTCATGGCTGTGAGCCAGAAATATATTTGAGGTAAAAAGACCAGCAGCCAAACTGATGGAAGAAAAAAAAAATCCATCGAGGACTTAGAAGATATAATCTCTGCCTCAGTCAAAAAGTCTTGTATTTTTCCCTAGGTATACACTACTGGTCACTACTGGAGAGTGGCTAATGGCCTAGACCAGACCTGACGTGGCTCTTCTCATGCTCTAAATTACAAGGCTAGAAATTCAACTCACTTCAATTTTCAGGAACCCACTGAAGTCAGCTAAGCTATGCAGATTTATTCTGAGGACCTCTCTGTATATTTTTAACAAACTATCATAGAAAAGAAAGGACCTTAGGAAAAGAAAAGGTATAAAAAGAAAAGAAAAAAAAAAAAGCACTTCAAAAGTCCTTTCATTACCTTAAGGTAATGAAATTCTACTGAATTCAAGGTAATAATCAACTATTAGAAATTCTACTTGAAATACTTATGTGGTTTTCCAAGGAGCAGCTTTCAGCAACAGCTCCGTCTTGCCTCCTGGTAAAAGAAGGGCAGTTCTCCAGATGTGACTCTGCTAAACCAAGGCAGGGGGTTATTTTCAGTCAGATTCCTTCTCCAAAATAATGTTTTTAAAAACCTCATCTCACATCTTTGGTTTCTTAGATTTCAGCTCAGATTAAGCAGTAACTCAGCCAAATAGGACATAAAAATAGTTACTTAGGCTGGATCCAGCACAATGAAATAAATTCACAGTTCAGTCATGTTAAGAAAGATCGGTGTGTTTCCTCTTCTGTTTGGGAATGGTACAACATGAGACTGCCCAGTTGTTTCTTGTTGGATCCCTCACTACAAGGCAGACATTGAGGACATTGTCCAGAGAAGGACAACAAGGCTGGTGAAGAGTCTGGAGCACAAGTCTTATGAGGAGCGGCTGAGGGAACTGGGGTTGTTTAGCCTGGAGAAAAGGAGGCTGAGGGGAGACCTCATCGCTCTCTACAACTACCTGAAAGGAGGCTGTAGCGAGGTGGGTGTCGGTCTCTTCTCCCAAGTAACTGGCGATAGGACAAGAGGAAATGGCCTCAAGTTGCACCAGGGGAGGTTTAGATTGGATGTGAGGAAAAATGTCTTTACTGAAAGAGTGGTTAAACATTGGACCAGGCTGCCCAGGGAAGTGGTGGAGTCCCCATTCCTGGAAGTATTTAAAAGACGTGTAGATGTGGCACTTAGGAACATGGTTTAGTGGGCATGGTGGTGTTGGGTTGACGGTTGGACTCAATGGTCTTAGGGGTCTTTTCCAACCTTAATGATTCTATGATTCTATGATTCTTGCAAGAATGAAGGTCTCTGAGCACAATAACAACTAAGCAGAAACATTACTCAGACTATCAGCTGAACCAAAGGTTGCTGAAGCCATCTGAAGCCATTATGTGGCATTAACACGTAAATATTAGGTAAATATGTTGCTAAATATCGTTTCTTACGTTACACGGGATCTGCTTCCCCTGTTTCATTATGGAAAGACCAAAACCTGTGAGATTCTGCTCTACATCCACTTTTCCAAGCTGAGAGAGAACTCTGTAGCATAGGTGGCTCTCCAGCTGTGGGGTTCAGATCACAGATTCCTGCAACCTCTGTGCCAAGACTCTTCTCCAGCTGGGCTTTGGCTTCATCCTTCCTCCGGCTGACCCACTGTTAGACTGCTAATGTTAGGTGCCTGATGACAGTCAGGGATACCAAATGCTGCATTGCATGTATGAGTGTACCTGTAATGAATCCCTATTGTAATTCCATCAGCTGTATAAAGTACATGGATTAAATACTACTTGCCACACAGATGAACGTTTTCTGGGATGTCTATTTATTAGTAAGAAAAATTGACTAGCAGGGTACCTGAATTTTATTCACAACATCTATTCATAGCACATAGACCAGTTCTACAATTGTAGTCACTATTAAAAAAGTCAACAAAATACTACAGTATTATCTGAGCTTCTCTAGCAATTTCCTCTCTCACGTTAGACATGCCTTACATTTTCTTTGTTGTCCAAAGAAGTATTATTTGTATAATGTTTTATATAGCTCTCTGCTTTAAATAGCTCTCCAGTTCCTTTCTCAGATGAATTAAGAATAAAATTACCTTTTATTAAACAAACGCTATTCCTTTGTTGCCTCAGATTATCACTTTCAGATGTGCTGGGGGAAAAAATCCCCTTCTCCCTAACTCCTGCAAAGCCCTCCAGGGAGTCCCTGTCACATTCAGTCTTCCTGTAGCTTCCTGGTTTGCAGGGTGTCTTCTGAATAACAGCAGTTCAGTCTATTTTATTTGCTCCCTCTCTTACACACGTGCAATTTAAGAAAAGTAATTGAAACTATGGCATCCCACCTTGCGGTATCTGTGTAGTTTAAACAGACAAGTATCTAGAGATCAAATTTCTGCTTATCAGCTGCATAAATGTGATCCAAAGCCTGAAGACAGCAGTGAACTCTGCATTTCACTTGCTGAGCAGGTGTTCATGGACCATAACGGGAAGAGAGGTTTGGGCTAGAAATAGCTTTTTACCTCTCCAGACTGAGTAGCTTTTGCTGCAATTCGCACCTCTGGACCTACCAGTCAGTACAGTAACATCCAGGTTACTCTGACTTAGACTGGCAGTCCAGGCCAAATGCAACAGTGAGGCATCAAACAACTGTGTGTCTCCTTCCCAGGTTTTGCTATGCACATAAACTGGTGAAGCCGCAGGAGCTCTGTCTTGCCATGCTGGAGCCACAGTGGCTGCAGTGAGAGCCCCTTTCCCTGCCGTGGTACATAGACTTCTAGGGAAGGTTTAGACGTACATAGACGTCTACATAGACTACATAGACTTTTCTGACTTCTGCTGTCAGAAAATTTCTCACATTTTTACACAACTGATCATGTTGTTCTTAGCTATGTAATTTCTTAATTTTTTTTAAGTAGAAGCTTGATTTAATATTTTTTTTAAAGTTAACTTCTAAAAAAAAATCACCAGTGTTAAGCTCACTCCTTTAGAAATGAGACAGCAAACAGGCTGGTCAGACCTCATCAGACAAAATAGTCTTCCGTTGAAAAAACCCACCCTCCTATTTCCCAGAAATATCTCATGAAAGACATCCTTGCACCTGGAAGCACGGGTCTGGGCCATGATTCATTAAGCATCTAGACTGCCTTCTAGAAAGGGGAGAATCTGTTAGCCCGGGGAAAGGCTTTGAAGCACTTCTGGCTCTGAGGCAGCTTCTTCCTTGGGGCACCTCAGCGAAGAGTTTCCTAAAGCCTGTGGGCAGCCCTGCCTGCAGGTCACCTCTGCAAAGGGTGGCTGGCAGAGCCCTCACCCTCTGAAACCTGACCTTCTGTGTGTGGCTGTGTGTGTGTCAGGGGGGGATGGTCAGCATTTTTTTTTAGGTTTTAGGATTTTTACATCACTGATTTTTTTTTTTTTTTGCATACTCTTCTTTCCCTTGCATTGAGAACCTGAAAGCTGACAGACTTTTTGGCCATTCTTTTGGGGCCAGCTGAGGTGTCTCAGGTCTGCAGAGCTGTGAAATCACTGGGAAGTTCTTTCAAAGTCTGTCTGAGCTGCCCAGGATTTTGGAAAGCACCTTAAAAACACGTTTTGCTCCTTCCATACCATCATAGAGCAAAATTTGGCTGTGCCAGCAATTTTCTAATTTGAGGCTTTTTTGTAAAACTGCAATGCTGGATGGAATAATTTTGGACCTTGAATGTTATCAGAGTTTTCAATTTCCTAGACACCTCCAGCGCTGAGCTGCTCTTGTTTCTAATAGTGTATGCTTACATTGTCTCCTTGCATTTTTATTGACAGAGAGACATTTAGAACCTGAAAGCTGATTTTTTTTTTAACCTAATAATTGCATGTTAGGCTCATGAAAGTCTCTTCCAGGGATTTATGCTTTAATTTCATTCTCATCTCAAAGTCTCAGCCTTATTAAGTGACAGTGATCTTGGGATATTAAAAAGTCAATTACGTGATGATTTTTACTAGTTCCTACTTTTTTCAGAACCTCACAAATTATCATTTTGTTATCATGGTCTGTGGTGGAAACCTATTCTTGGAGTGAGTGATAAGACAGGTGTTTGTCATTTTGAAGACTCCTGTAAAGGTATTTTAAGGCACTACTTAACAGCGTAAATTAAGTGTTCTCTAATAATCTATGTGAAATGTTAAAGAAGATTTTTCCATTCAATTATAAAAATAGACCAGGGA
>NW_008824543.1:331876-332844 GCF_000699105.1 Pygoscelis adeliae
GGATGATGTTTTTATGTCTTTTCATGGAGCAGTTAATATCTGGCTATTTCTTTTGTGATAGCAGGATGTGACCCCAGTTGCTGGCTCTTTCTAGAGGCAGGAGTCTGGACACAAATGTCAGTGCTGAATGACACAGACTGGTAGGTTACGGTGTCATCAGTCTCCCAAGCAGGTCTTTGGAGGTGTGCACCATGGCTTGGGATCGCTGTGCGGTGGGAGGTTAGTGGTTCCAGAGGGGGAAAAAAGGATCACAGTGAAACACCAGCCAGAAAACGGGTAATTCAGGGATGGAAATGCTCTCATGAGCCACCTCTGACTACACTTCCTCTGCAGTACATTTTCTTGTGCTTTTGTCCAGCTTGTTTTGTGTTTTAGTGTTTCCAGTGAAACAGGTTTGACTGTTTCCCTTGGGAAACCATAGCACAGCAACCACACAGCACTTGCTGTCAAATAATTTTTTTTAATTTTCACTTGATTTCCTCCCTCCTGTTTACACAATGCTTCACAGCTCTTTTCTGTGTATTTCAGTTCTAAGTATTTCCCATGCAAACACATCCTTAAAATATCTACTGGCTGCTTTCCCTGCCTCATGTTTTAGCCAAGTTATGTCTATACAATCTTGAATTTCTTTTTTTCTCATGTTAGTGCTTCAAATTCTATGTCTAGGGTTTTTGTGGGGTTTTTAATGTTGTAGTTTGTTAATCCTCTCACCACCACCACTCTCCCTCCCACCATCAGTGGACTTCTGGCACTGTGGTGTCCAAAGGCAGCTGCTGGATCACACCGTAAGGACTCTCACTGAGCTACTGTTGTGGCAGTGCTGGCATAGACAGGAAAAAAAAGGTACTTTTAATGTATGGTAAGACAAAAGAGAACAGCCACAGCAGCACACTGTAAGAAGCTACAGAGTTGCTCTTGCTCCCCTACAATAGCTGACTGTCTGCACACTTTTTTTCTGGACTGCCCAT
>NW_008824543.1:332887-357159 GCF_000699105.1 Pygoscelis adeliae
TAATTTCTTATTATCTCTTAAATTATATCATTATTATGTCCTTGATCTCCAAGTGGTGGTCCAGGCACAAATACAATTTGCAACAATTTCTTAACAGTAGAAATTACAACAGTGGTTGTGTTGCCTTTTTTAAAGCAAGTTTTGTCTCTGCTAATGAATATCTGCAATTTGAGCTATTGTTCCTCAGATGTAGGTTGTGGGATTTTTGCAGTGAAGAATTCTACCATCAAGAAATTGGAGAGTTCTTTGGGTAAATAATCCTCCTTTAATATCTTTATTCTTCCACTTGGATCATTTATTCATTATAGATAAAATAATAGAGATGAAAACCCTGCAATATTTCATTCTTTTAATTGACAATGAGGTCGACATAACACAGGTGGCCTTTTTCCTTCTTTCTCATTCAGTTTTGGGTAAGGTTAGTGAGTGGATGTGGTGGCCAAATGACACTGCCACATGCCGCTGTACTAATTTCCCTAAAAGCAATGAGGTTATTAGCTTGCTTTCTTTGTCTAGCTGTACATTTGTAGAAGCCTTGGGAAGATTTACCTTTTTGGGGGGGAGGGGGTGTGTTTATGAACTTCCATTTCAGTTAAAATTTATTTGAACAAAGTGAACACAAGTCACTTAAATAAAAAAGTTGTGGTTTTTTTTTTAGTCTAGAAAATCTTCAATCTCTGATTAAAAAAATTATAAAGAAATCAGGTTTGCCAGCAAACAGGAGATCCAAATGGGAGGTTTATATAATATGTAACCATTAAAAAAAGCTTCTAGAGTCAGAACTTAAAATATTACACATTTTTTATATTTTTCTTATTTTACAACCAACTCTACTAAATAATGGAGTATTGTGATAACATACCCTATAAATATCTTTACATAAATGCAGCTGACTAAATGTATTTTCTGCCTGCGGATCTGGATTAGTATATAGGTTGAAATATTGCTGTATTGCTTGAAGAAAGTAGAAAGCCCAAATATTATTGCTGTGCACTAGAAGTGATGGGGTACTTGGTAGGCAGTTACTTAGATTAATGAGCAGGATGTCTACAGTTCACTAAAGAGCACTGGCGATCATTCAGACACCTGAGATACTGCACAGTGAGGATATTCAGCCCAGAAAAAGTTCAAATAGAATGCTAAAAATACATAATATTTTTGCAAATAAATGGAGCTTGGAGTCATGCTCAGTGTATTCATAAATTAATTAACAAAGGAGAGGAAAAGTGAGTGGGAGATGCATGACTAGAGATATAATCAGTAGGAATACACACAGTAAAATGCATGAGAAACTGATTAAATGGACATGAAGGGGGATTGTGAATTGGATTTTGACCTCACGGTATGTTGTGTGGCTACCTCTGTGCAGTGTTGCACTTACTATGTACTATTCTGCCTGAGTAAAGGGATCTGCATGGCAAACCCAGTCCTGAAACACTGTGCTTGGAGATAACTGAGTGAGCGAGCCTGTGTTTGGTCTTTTGTAACAAAGATTTATTCCAGGGACTGCAGAGGGGAAGAGAATGAAGGGGCCAAACCTGCATTCCTAGATCAGTTCAGGCTCAATTAGGTGATCTTTCTGCCTTTGCAGTTCTCTATATCTTGATAGATAGTAGTTAATAATTTTCATTATCTGCAACCAAATTAACATGGCATCTTGATACGAACAGCTTGTCAGGGCAATTAAATGCACAGGGCTTTATAAAGTTGACAGTGTCTCTCCAGGTAGCAACTGCTCACGATGGAAGGTCCCTGAACTGCTTAAGATGTGTTTGAAATATTAAAAAAGAAATGGTTGTTTTGTTTTCCAGCTAGCTCCAGCTTGAGCATTAGGTCATGTCAAAGCCAAAGTGTATTTGTTAATGATCAGTGCTAGCTGTGACGCTGAGCCGTGAGGGATGAAATGGGAAACGGGGATTAGGACTAAATTGGCACATCTTCCAGATGTTGGGAAGAGAAAGGCAAGCAGAAACTCCTAGGTAGTGGCAATGATAATGTCCCATACTCGCTTGTCAGTGCATCTCACTCGAAAACAGAAATAAAATTACTTCATTGACACTGAACGGATAATCCAGTCTCCATGCTTGTGCAGCAACTAATATTAATCACCATGTCTAGTCAGACTTCAGGCCATTACTGTGGCATCACTACAGGCACTGTGAAGATGTGTGTCCAAATTTGAGGTTATTTTCCTTAATCAACCAATGATTTGTTTTATCCAACAGCTTGTCAAATGACACAATGACAAGTTGTGGATAATTAAATAAATATATCCAAATTAATTCCCAATATTTCTCCATTCCACCGTTCCAAAAGGCAGAGGAAAAATACCTTTAACAAACATATTTTCAAGGAAATTATAATTTTCTTCATGTTATGAGTAATGCAATATTAAGCACATACCTCAACTTTTGAATTATGTCTGCATCTTTGATGTTAGTGATCAAATATTCATTGCCTTGATTATTCAAATAATTAGACATTTTATCAGTTTCTTTGAAAAGCTCAGAAGTAAAAAGGCAAATCCCTTGAAGGGGTGTTCAATATTTAGTTTACTGTCAGCAGAAGAGTTATCAGACAGGATACTGTGACAGGGAAAAAAAAAAGTGTTTGTTGCAGACAGTCTCAAATTTTCAAAGTGAATGCTTTAAAACTTTTGCTGTGTTCTAGCTACTTCTTGCTCAAAAACTGGAGGCCAGATCCTCACCTGGGGGTACTTATCACAATTCCAGTAGCATTAATGGAAGGAGAGCCAGGCCAGCCCAGGGGGGGCTGGTCTTAAATGAAATCCCTTACACAGCTGAAGGGTCTACTCAAGCACCCATTCTGCTTTGACTTAAATGGTGTTTAAAGAAATTTAAACTGCATTTCTCCCTTGCAGAAGAGGTGATGAATATGCATAAAAATAGACTGAAAGATCACATATAATTAAAACTAGATACGTAAATTCCTCATTTTCTTTATGAACAACAAACAGTAACACCCATGAAATTCCACCATTTTTAAGGTTATAATTTAACAGTGCCTTAAAAAGAAAAATTACATATTTAGATCTTTATTATGCTTAATTGTTTCAAGCTTTCTGACTATTGTGTGGATGTCGTGGAACATTAGAATAAAATCAGCTTGATGCTCATGCATAATGTGCAAAAAATTTTTTGTTTGTTATAATTTCTACCCTTTCATATTAATTGTAATCAGCAGAGAATGCGGGCTCTAGCTGTCGTGCTAATGATAAATACAAATATAGCAACAGTATTTTTCATTCTATTTATTTATTTATTTCACCCTGGATGTACTCCATGCCAAGTGTATCTCTAAAGAAAGAACAATGGGAGCTTGTCAGTGGGGGTGTGTGGCATGTATGTATGCTTTTTTTATTGAGAGATAAAATATAAAAGTGCTTTCCATCACTTTCTGCTACAGATTTTTGTTATGGCTCCATGCTCCAGTTGCTTATGTAAGCATGCAGAAATATCTTCTCAAAAAAGACAGAAGTGGCTTGACTTAAATGTTAATTATTTTACAGATTCAATCATGAAAAGCATTATCTATTAAAAAAGAGGTCAGCATGAATGCTTCATAATAAATTACTGTCACACTTATACATAAGTATAGGCAACATTTTATGTGTATAAGTTCATAACGAGTTTAGACACAAAACTGGGGAACACATGAGACACAATAAATCTATCAAGTTGTTTCTAGAACACCTTTTCTTTTGGGACAGTGCATATCCATTATAGCTATATCACAGAGAGCAGAACAGTGACAAACAGGACAAAAACATAACTGTAAACATATTTGCATGCTACTTCTGACCCTATCAAAGGCCATAAAGTTCTGGAAACTCATTTTGCCTTCTTCTGTAATTTTATTCCTGACAGACCCACAGGTTGCAATACTGCAGATGAAACGTGGTTGAGGACAGGCATGTGAAGTCTTCAGGACTATGTGAGCAGAAGGTGACCAGTCTCGCAATGGAGGAACTTCTTCCAAGAGTCCCAGGATAAGTGGCCAAGTCTGATGCCCACTATTACTACCCAAACACTCTGCAGCTACAGATGTCAGAAACATCAAACCAGGAATATGCCAACAGACCTGGAGCACTTGGGCCATTTGGTTTCATCATCCTAAACTACCCCATTGCAATAATGAATAATACAAAAAGGTAAAAACACAATCATATTTTTTTTTCTAACTTAAGTATTTGAGGTATTTTTATGAACATGCAAATAGTTAAGCAATTTTGGAAGAAAAATACATGCTTATCCATATTCAAGCACTATATTTTCAAGAGGCTTTTCTTTTTCCTCAATACTGGATCAGAAATAAAAAGATTGCAGTGGTTACAAAGGACTCAAGCAGAAAGAGGACAACTAGGAGCATTAAAAGCAGGCAAATGTTTTTATTTTCATTTTGTTTTTGTTACCCTTCAAACTAATACATGACCTCACTATGTTCTTTCCTTCAACAATGGTTTTCCATTCATACTGAAAGAATCCAGGGTTTCTATGAAACTCAAACAAAATGCTAAAATAATTCTTTAAGCAATATACAAAAAATTCATTGTCTTGCAAAGGCCAAACAAGTTTGAGTGCCAGCAAAATAATGCACTGGCTCTCTCTGATGGACATTATCATTACTGAATAGCATGGGTTTTGCACAGATGGTATTTATTGCCAGCAAAATACAAGAAATTACTGCCTGGTGTCAAACTGGGCCATGGATTGGAAGCACTGCATGAGAGACAGAGAAGATGTGAAGTCAAAGGAACACATTATGGAAGTGCTTACTTGCCACAAGGCCCTGCCATTGACTTCATTATAACAAATTCAGAGCCATACGGTACAGTTGTCAATTCATATCATTTGACATAAGGAACAACAGTCATTACACCAGCTGAGTGTCTCCTCATTTATTTTCAGATGTTTGTAACTCCTTTGTAAACAGTTCATCAGTAGGAAAGGTGACAAGACTATTGAATAGAGATTTAGTGTACATTCTTTGAATAGGATCTGCTTAGGATGTAGAAGCAGAGGTTTTGCTGATTGCTTCCATAGCAAACTACTAAAAGGGTTTTCTTAAGAGAGACTGTGGATATCCTATAACCAGAGAAGACCAAAGAAGGAGGAGGGGAGGACCATTGTCTCTGACAGCTCAAAGAAATGGAGCAAAGAACATTTATTCTCTATACCAACCCACAGAAGAGATGGAATTCTGCACAGAGGATATTAAATCTGCCAGGCAATCAGGTCAAAATATCTAATACCAATAGAACCTTTCTGAATCCTTTTGGGGGAGGGTGGGGTGATCTCTGCATGGAGTGACTTTCAAATTTAGTTAATGGCTGTCCTTTTCTATTCCTTGTGTAGTCCTTAGTCACTGCAAGATTTTACACAGAAGCCTGTCATAGTGAATACGAGCAAGAAATAGAGTCACAGAAATACTCTGCTTGAAAAAAGCCAATTAAACATGTAACTCTTTTCAATGAGGAGAAGTGAGTAAACAAAATCCTAAGTGGAAATCCTATAACAAATTTTTGTATTATTTCTCATAACGAGATGTAACCTTCATAGTTCTCCAACTGAGTGCTTAGAAAGCTGCGTGTGTAGTTCTAGAACAGACCTTGTCCTAGAGAAACTGCTGAGCACACTTTCATATTGTTGTATTAATGCAATTTATTTACTGTGAAATGTTCACATTATTGAATCCTATTTTTCTACTAGCTGGTCATACCGTGAAAAGCAAACCATGCAGCTTAAATAAATAAAACAATACCATTGTGCTGATAAGTCAGAAGGTAGGATATTTTGTATAATGGAAATGCAAATATGAATGCAATTGTTATTCCATGGATAAATGAAACTTACAGAAAGGTGGTGCAATGTTTTCCCCTCTTTTGTTTATATAATCATTAGGTCAGGTACTAACCCATCCTTCGTTTGCCATATACCATACATTTTAGTGCTCTGCTGTTATGGAAGAATGGTATTTCAAAAGGGCTTATGAACATTTCTTTTCTGATTTAGTAGCTTGGTGACCAGAGGTTGAGGTATCAAATTACCAAATGTCTCCAAAAGTTATTTCATAGACACATCCTCTTTGCTGAAGATTACTTGAGATAATAGCTGTTTTCCTGTGGGTCTCTTTTTTGTGTTGGCGAGTATTCTCAGCACAGCATCCTTTTAGGCAGCTCTTAGCACTCCAAACAATAAGCTGATGACCATGCTACTTACTCACTGTGTCCTCTGTCTATTCTTGCACTCATTTCAAGGTTCAGGAATTATATTAATTAAGATTAAGAACAAATGTATAACCAGGAGAACTGAAGATGGCTCTTAACTTTGCAATAAACATTTTTGTTGCCATAATTTTTTTAGTGTTCTAAAAGACTGGTGAATATTTTGGTAACATTTTTTTTTCTTTTTTTTTTTTTTTCCTATGCACACAATGAAGTTCAGAAGGGTCTGAGGATATCAGAATTGGAGGATTGCAAAGTCTAAGGTAGGTGGAGGAAACACATTAACTATTGAGGGGCAGGAGCTGGAGGCTCTGAGCTGGGCAGACTTCTGGACCACGAAGCAATGCAGAGTGAGGTACTGAAAGTGTGGGTTTGATGGTTATTGTATTAATCCTACTTTAATACTTCTAATATGTATGCTGGCCTTGAAGAAAGGGACCTATGTACAGAACACTTCCTCCCTGCCGCCCATGACTTTGCAGCTCGCAGATGCATGGTAGACCCACTTGAATAAGCAGCTACATTTCTTGGTGCTTATCCAAGGCAACTGAAACCGTGAAACTTTTGAGGATCACCTTTCACATTAAATCTGTTTTCTTCAGGAAATAAATTCTCACTTCAGCTTGGCCTGTGCTATATAAGTATACAAATCAAAACTTTTTTTCTGATTGAAAGGGCACACAGAGATTGCTCCAGGCTACTAATACCATGCTTGTGTGGAATAAAGAGACATAACCAAGAGAGAGCTCAAAAGTGATAATACACACACACACAGAGAGTATTGTTTTTCCAGCACAGCACACCTTCATCACCACTTGCTCAGGGAAATAGTTCTTTCTTTATATTTTAGTGACAGTTACAAGGATTCCTGCTAAAAGATGTAAAGGCAGGATTCAGTGCCTGTATTAAGGCTATAGTATTTGAAAATTAGCTGATGAACTACACTAACACTATCTTAAAGATCTGGATGAGAATGGCAAAATATTTTAATTTCAATACACAATTAATGTTGAAATGGAAGATGAAACTCCAAACTATCTTCTAACCTAGGACTTTTATGCTCCTATCCTCAATAGCTTTGCATCTGAATTTCCTTTTATCTTCCAGTTGAGTTTGATTCAGTTCCCCTGTAAAGAACAGAAAACTTTCCATTGGTTTCAATGGGGGCTAAGTGAGGTGTCATGGGCAGGGTCAAACAGGTGAGTGAGCATTTACAGAATAATGTATAGGCATTCACAATTCACAAATGGATGACATGGTAATACATAGTACCTTATGGGAATGCTGAGCACCTGGAGAATGATGTTCATCAGGCCATGTCCTACTTTACAGCTGGGATCACCTCCTCTGAGGTCGTCACAGTGCATTGTATATATACGCCCACATCAGCCTTATACAAACTTCCCTGGATCAAGACAGTGCGCTGTGCAATGACACCACATAAGCACAACACCCAAGAAGTGGGGTAAATGAGTCTGTGTTGGGTTCTGTGTTGCAGAATGGAGCCTGAAACATTTCAGCGTCCTCTTGGCCCAAGAGTATGTCTATGTGTCTGAATGGATCACACCTTTGGGATGGCTATTTTAAAATTATGTTTCTTCTCTATATTCTATGAAGGTATTTCTTTAATTCAGTATGGTAGAACCAGCAGTGTTATAAGGCACTTCTCCTTTCATGCTTGTTAAATAATACTTTCCCGAATTGTAGGTAAAAAGGTCTTTATCTCCAGGACATAAAGGTAGGAGATGGTCCTGTCATATGGATCATTGTTGCTTGCCTGTCCGGAATTTTTATTACAATGCCAGATCCTCCACAGAGCAAAGAAGATGACAGGGAAAGCCTGGACAGCATTCTGCAGTGCCTGCTGAGGTCCTTCACCTTTAAATATTTTAGGCAGCACCCCTGATTCAGAATGAAAATGGACAAAGGAAAATACAGACTGAGTTTTTCAGGACAGGAGTTGCAGGAAGGGCTAGAGATGAGATTTATCGGGGTATGGAATAGGTTTCTAGTGGAAAGTTATGGCAAATTAGCCTGAATATAGTACTCAAATATATGGCAGGAAGCAATTCCAGAGAGTTATGGCAATAAGCAAAGTAGCCTACAGGTCTTTTTCATCTGGACGGTTTGGGAATGAGTCTGTGATTGGTTTCTCCCACAGCAGTCTGCAGCTGGTAAGCAAGGAGGGGGAAAAAAGTCAATATTTTTCTTTAAAAAGTGTTCCCATTATTTTGTACTCTGGCCACTAGGTCATCCAATTCTCCATGTACTCATTACTGTATAAGTCGGGTTGCCCACTTACTTACCCTATAGCACTCCAGAAACAATTTTGATTGTAGAAAAAACTCATAGCATCTTGGAGGTGGTGGCAGGAAAGTAGGGGGACAAAAGCAGAAGGGAAATATGGAAACTGGTCATCTCATCACTCCCCTCACTGCCATAAGAAAATTCAGCTCAAGAGAACATTTTTTCAGGCTGTGTTCAATCTGCTGCAGTTTTAAATGTCTTAAGTGATAGGGAATATTTTCTCACTACTTACTGGGAAGTTAGAGTGTGTCAGTTTAAACTAATAAATATCTGGTTTGACGGTGACATTTACAAGTTGCCTGCTCCACTGAGCTCAGTGCACAAGTTAACAGCTCACATTCTAAAGTCAGTTTCTTAATTATCTTGTCTTCCCCCCAAAGATTTGTCAGGAAGCCTTCTGATGATATCCCAGATAGATGTGCTATACTAGTGAAGCATGGTTTTGACTTTGACAAGCTTTCTGGGTTCCTGAAGACGCCTTGCATGGTAGGAGGAAGTGACTCAACAGTCATTCCAGGGCTTGTTCCCTCCAGCCCCATAAGATTTTCCTTAAAATTCATTTGCTTGAGGGTTATTCAACTTTTTCATCATATATTCAACAGAAAGAAAGAAGAAAAATCTTCCCTTGAACAATGTTCTGTATTATTGAAGACAGTTTGAGGAAAAGTTCTCGTATCTAGGACAGGGTAGAATATAAATTAACATGGAAAGGACAAAAAGAAGTTTAACACAGTGTACAGAATCCAGAACTTTTTCATAATTAAATTCTTGCTTCTTAAATAGACCTGGGCTCTTTTCCCTTCTTCACAGGTTTTCCACTGAAAATTTTTTATTAGCAGTCACAAGGCAGGGAGAGAAGAGACCAAAAGACCCTATTGCTATGTGATTTCACGTATTTTACTCTCTTCTTCATGAAACATTATGGAGGACAAATAGATATAAATTTTAGGCTTGTGGAATGATACCTTCTGTATATGCAGAAATTAATTATAATTCCTTCCAAAGTAAATCCTTATGATGTCCTCAAATTACTGTATTAAAAATCATGATAAAAATACCTTTTCATGTGAGACTCTCAAATATACAAAGTGTAAATTAATTCTCAGAAAACCAGCCTGAATGAATGCATTAAAAGTATTCTGTGGATGGTTATACAGACACTTTGAAAATTTTTTTTGTTCATATCTACAGTCACCTACAGTGGCACAATAATAAAATCCTCAAGCCTTCCATCTTATTTGCTGCAACCATGGCACAGAAATTAGGGAGGAAACTTTGGAACAAAAATACGCTGTGATTTTGTTAAAATATTTTACTCCTGAGCACCTGAAGTAAAAAAAAAAAAACCACAAAAGCCTCAATATGTTCTGTGACAGAATAATTGTTTAGTGGACAAGAGATGCAGAAGGGGGCATCTATATTTGCCCTGGTAAAGCTATATAGCATCCATATAAGCAAGGTGAGAAAATATGTACTAGCACTAATCAACAATACTACCAAAGTGGCTGAAAATACACTTTCCTAGAAGGTTTAATACTTGCTCTAAAGCTAGGAAGGTATTTCAGACAGAAGTCTGTCAGTGCTTTCATTAACTTAAATGATGGAAGACTCTACTCATGTAAAATTTGCAGTCTACATTAAACTATCAAGGGCAACAGCATTCTTGAAGCCAGAATTAAGATTCAAAATGATCCTGATAAATTGGAAAGATGGTCAAGATTCAGTGAGATGACATTCAAAGTGGGCAAGTGGCAATGTACTATACAGTATCACAAGAGAAGACCTGAGCTAAAGTGCCTGTCAATAGTGTAGCGTTGTGGCAGAAGTGCAAATCTTATCTCGCTATATGTTAACAGCAATGTCGTATATGAAACATGGGAAGTAATTATTATTTGGTACTTGGCACTGATAAATTCTGACCCAGAGAACTTCATTCAGGACTATTGTATTTTGAAAAAAAAAAAAGTAGGTAAATTGGCAGGAGTTGAGAGGCATCAAGAAGAACAGGAGTCTTAACAAACATCTCTGAGTAAAGATAGAATAAATTGGAGATTTTAATTTTTAAAAAAGAGAGCAAGAGAGACAGACAGAAACACAGAGGCAAAGAAACGGAGAGTGAGAGGGAGAGAGAGAAGAGAGAAGGAGACAGAGCCAGGCAGACAGATGAGGGCTGGTGTTGGGAGCAAGCATGAGCACTGCTTGCTGGTACGTGAAAGTTGTTAAAATTAGTCACTGTCTTCTGAGTACCACCACCTGTACTGGAGGAAAGAAAAGGCAATATCGCTGTGGTTTTTGAAAAGTTTATGGTTGGAAATTAGCAAACATTTTCATGGCTATTGAATCGATGGACAGACGAAATATGGAATGTGAATGATGGGATAGAGGGCTCCTCTGTCCAGGAAAGTCATGTGGCAGTGATGGGGTGGCTCCCTGGTGTCCATATCAGACCAGAAGAAGGGAAAAGCCAAGGGAAGTCTGACACAAAAAGTTATTTTTAATCTTGAGTTTTTAATACAATAATTTGATGAGATCGTACAGATTTATCTTGGAAGAATCTATAAATAATTTCTGCATATACACAGAGAAGAACAAGTGGAGCCAAGAGAAGAGGCTTTGGCCCTTCCAGCTCCCACTCACCTTAACACTGGTACCTCCAGCACTTCCCAGGTGAGATTGTGCTGGGAAGATGGAAGATGTCTGTGTGCCACAACAGCAGATGAGAGTACCCAATGGAGGTACAGAAGCCTCGAGATCCCATTTCCTCACTGCTCACCAAGAAAATACATGCTGGGCGCAGTTTCTTTAATTTGAGGTAAACACAAGGTTAAACACACATCAATTGAGGTTTATCAAAGTATTCTGAGTCCTTTCTCAATACAAGATGATTGGACTAACTCTGTTCTTGAGGCCTTTCCGATTATTCTGTGATCACATACACAGATTAAAGCATACCTTGCAACCTATAACCTAAGGTGAAAGCAGTGAATGTAATCATCCTGAGGTAAAGCCAACAAACATTTCTAAGGGACAATGACACTTGCGATATTGAGAGTATATAACCATGTATGTTTTTAATCTATACTCCATTAAGCATTTAAAGATGCAACTGAGGACAGACCTACCCCAAAAGACTGAAGATTGCAACATGTTTATTTTGCTTACAAGGTACTTAAAATGAGTTTTAAAAACAAACAGTAACAAATGCAAGATAAAAACTGTAAGCCAGTCCTTGCTCAAGACATAGTTCTGTACCATTTTTTACTTCTGAAAAACACCGTGGCACTTGTACAGAGCACCAAGGAAGCTAAACAGTGGAACTGACATTAATCATACATTATTCTCCACTTCAAATGTCAAAAAAAATATCTACATTATTCACCAGGTTTGACACTTGCCATAATAGTCAAACAAAGCCTATTCTTCTTTCTTTTTCATGACTCAGCCTACAAAACCTTATGATTGCATCCACCCTCCTACAATGATAAGCTCCACACAATTCTCTCCAGCCATTCTTTCCCACACTTCTGACACACAATAAAGGCTGAGAGATTTAGATGCTGAATCCCATGTAATGCTATTAACCGCAATAACAAAGTAACTCCGCTGATATATTTTAAGGCATTTGCAGTCACAGTTAATAAAGCCAAGCAGACAGTATTAGATTTAAAAAGTGCTTGAGCTAACATTACAGGGTGGAGGTTTTTTTCATTTTTCAAAAATGTCTGATTTGTATATTTAATAGTGCCATTCACTAAAGACTAGAAAGCCTGTACCCTCGGTGGTGGAAATGAAAATGGCATCCATCTTTAGATCTAAACAAATTAAAGAACATAATTCCTATGGGCTGTCATAATTGGATACTTAAGGTAGATTTTGGAGCAAAACATTAAGCACAAATCTGTTTTAGTAGTTGTCATAACCAATGAGTGTTAAGGCAGAAGGCATTCAAAGAATACAGATAGCATTTAGGTATTTCGGTCTTAATGAAAAAATATGGGGTTGACAACCCAGCTGCCATTCATTTGCAAATATCCATAGCTTTTGGTAGAATTTTTTAAAAACCTCTCTTGGGTGTCTCAGTGGTTTATACAGTGGCTGTTTGGGCTGAGCAACTTCATGGTCCTTGTTAATTAATCTTTTCCAACACATCAGCTAAGTGTGAAATAAGTATTCTTTGCAACCTTGGTTTTGCCCAGCTCCAACTCCAATCGAGTGGCATGCTGTTGGTTATAAAACAAAAAGTGAGATTGGGAAGCACTTGTCCAGAAACAGGAAAATTCTGAAGAGAAAAAAGAATTCCAGGGAGTGATCCTGGCTGGGATCACAGATTTTTGCCTAGGGAAATAAAATAATAGGATGTTATGGGGAAAGGTTGAAGAACAAATGACTATATGGCAAAAAAGAATAAAAGCATAGGACACATTCACAGCTGCCACCTGAAATACACTTGCTTGCTTTTTCTGCCCAGGAAAAGGCTATAGTTTAACCAGAAATTAAACTGCTATCTTTTATATGCTTCTTGCATCAAGAGAGAGGTCCAAGCAGTATTTATGCTGTACATGCTGATATTTTATGTTATGTATGCTATATACAGTTCATTACCAGGGCACTGCCAGATGCACTAAAATACAAGTTATTCAGTATATTACCTGGGAGCCTTCTGTGGGTCCTTCCTCAAATTAAGGGTTTGTGTGTTATTTAAGTGTCTGATCCCAGTCTCTGGTGCAGCCTGGAGAGTGCTGCTGATGCCAGCTGCTTACAGGTTAGTGATGACAGCTCCTGAAAGGAGTTTCTGCCCTGTTTGGATGTGGATGAAAATTTTCTACAGACTGTGGGCTGGAAATCCCTTAAGGAACTAGAAATGCCTCTCCTGAGCATTTCTTGCCTACATTTATCCTCTTTCCTCCTCTTATTTCTATTCCTTTTGCTTTGCTGTTGTCTCTTCATAGTCACAGAGCTGGGTCATCTCCCACAGCAGGCACAGGCTCTGAGCAAAGGATGCTGCATATTGCACTGTCTCTATTTATATGGCTCCCCAGTAACCAAAAAATACATCTAAAGAATGTCATTGAAACATCTGTCTTTTCTATCTGGACCACTGTAGAGTAGACCTGACCATAATAAAAGGGTTCCTTCACAGCAATATTTGTGGGCAAAGTACATTTTAGAAAGAAAAGCAGATATTTTTTAACAAAAACACAACAATATTTTTTGCAAAAAGAAACCTCCTTCTCTCCAAAACCAGTTTGGGGACCAAACTATTTCTTGGAAGCCTCCCTGTGTTGGTCAAGTTTCTCCTGACAGGAGGTTTTGAACCAGATATAACAATCTTGTCTCATCTCAAAGCTTTTCCTATAGGAAATATGTCACTTGGTCTTGTTAATGAGTCTAATTAAGTCAGAATCTGCAGAAAGCAAGTGAGGCCAAGAAGAATTGTAAACAATTCTTTTCACACCACCTACTGAAAAAAGATCTGCTGTTGAACTAGAGAAAGCAACAGCGCAACTGGGGTGTCAGAGATGCTTACAGTTAGAAAACCCCCATAGCCATAAACTTCACAGTGCATATACAGCGACAGCCTCTGCACAAGACACAAGGCAAAGAAAATGAGGTTATTTTCTGAATACAAATCACCTTCAGCACTGGCAATGAGACTGCCTATGCCTTACCTGAAGCAAACAGAATTGTTTTTGCTTTAAGGAATGTTCACTCACTATGAATTGTTTTCAAAGTCACCTTCTTGAACCTGGTAAGTTCTGCTTGCCATTTCCACCTCTGTCTTGTGAAAGGATGGGGGAAAGACATAGTGGCTAAAACTAATTCTGTTCTCAGCTCTGTCCAACAGCATATGTAGACTTGACTTAAACTGTGATATGGAGGTATTTGGCCCACTGTTTGCATGGTGTTTATTTTCTTCTCCTTGGTCAACTGGAACTTCGTCTTATGTCCAAGATTGTCCTTGTATGTTCACCTGCTTCTACCCTAACTATTTGGGACATCAACTTTTCAGAGAAAGTGCTGTCCTTTTTTAGGTACATGCTTTGCTATAAAACCATTCAAATGATGTGAAGTGAGATATTGGCTGATAAATTAAGAGTTCAATTGACTGCTTCTTTTTCCTTTATTTTGTATCTTCTCCATTTTTGTGGTTTAAAAAATATGTTAACACCACCCAGAGCTTGAATGGCACCCCACTGAGGAGGAAATATTAGTGAATAATGTGAATTTAGGTATTTAAGCAGAACATCTAAAATAACACTGTAATACTTGAAGGGATATTCTTCAATTCTTAGAATTACTACAGATAATTAAACTGTTATTTTAAACAGACTGAAATATTAATTATTGCTTTAACTGAGATTCCATTTATAACAAACTACATTTAAAATTTCATCAAGAAAGCAAGTTCAAGAGGGATCATTCATATCTACCTTGTTTGTGGGGCAGCAGTAAATTCAGTTTATCAGTAAGGAATTCAAATTAATACAAAATGAACTAGCATATTTACCAGGAGACAATTTCTTGTCTTTTCTGAAGCTCAAAGAAACCAGAAAGCAAAGGGGGAAAAAAAAAAAAAGGAAGAAAGAAAAGCATACATTACAGCTCAAATGTGAGGCAGTAAATTTTAAGATTTTTCTCTCTACCCAAGGTAGAAACTCAACACAGATAAATAAATAAATAATAACAATAAAAATCTGATGCAGGCTGCCACTTCTTTCCACATTCATTCAACTAAATCATCCCTTGTGCTTTGATCAATTTTAGGAGCAAACTAATTTTCGTTCTAACCTGAAGATCTAAAGAAGACCACCTGTAGAGTAGGGAATGTAGGAGACATTTTGGCCCTTCCTTCTATGAGTTAGTACCCGAACATTTTTGCCTTGAACAACAAAGAACTGGATAGAGAGAGTTCATGGAAATAATTACAGAATGTAGCAGCTACCCACTCTTTTAGTGCTAGGTTTACCTGTACCCTGCAGGATTCCTGTTTACTTAAGACCTCTGAGGAGCTAGATTACTCTTGTCAGCAGGACTTAAAGACATTTAAGAACAGGAAGAACAGGAAATCACAACCTTTGCGAGCCAATCTCATCTGCCTGTCAACCAAAACTTGCCCAGATCTTACAACCTGAAGAATCAGTGCAGGACCTCCTAGCATGGAAACTAATGCCAAGGAAATAGAAATCCTTCCTAACAGTATCATAGGGTCATGCTCCCCAGCAATCTTTTTACCCTTATTGAACCAGGTTTTATCAGCGGAGTTTTGCTCCCCAACTCACCTATTCCATCTCAGATGAGAACTCAGGAGATTTGGGAACTGCAGCAAGCTGTCCTTTGGAAGGTTGTAGCCCAAGCTGTTGGTTTTTCTCTGTATCATAACTGCAGAGTGCATGGCACTGTTCAAGACAATTTCTGTGCAGCCGCTCATGCTAAATTCCTCCCAAAACTTCTACTGTTTTCTTCCTCTTCTTCCTATTCTTTTACAGTTTCTTGCTGTCTGCCTTGCTTCTGGCTTTGTGGGAGACATGCACCAGTCACCTCTTGGTGGCTTCCTGGGGATATGTCTTACTCGCTTTTAATTTTGTCTTTGGAAGTACGTACCATACTTTTTATAAAAACTCAGACCAGCCAGTGTTTTGGGAGCTATCTCAACTCAGGTAACCAAGAAGCAGCAGAGCTCACTGGATAGGACACTGGCATGGGTCTTTGAAGACCTGGGTTCTGCTTCTGTCTCCAGCCCAGGCACATTCAGCAGCTGTGGATAAGTCCTTTCACCTCTCTGTTTACGGACTCTTTGCATATTTGGCATTTATTTTCAAAGCTTTTTTAGACTAAGAGCATTCATTCCCATGTGCTTGTATAGAGCCTGGTATAATGTGGCCATGATTTCACTTGAGTTTACTGAAGTATGAAGAAATAACTAGAGGGGTCCCACATTTTAGAGAGGCACATAAAGGCTGAAATTGGTAGTACAACTGTCAATTCTTATTACTGCCAATACACTTATTTCTTAGGTAGTTCTTTCTTTAAGACATAGTCAAAATTCTCTCTTATTGCAGTGTATAGAAGAAACCTAGCACATAACCCCAGCCTTTTAAAACCAGAGAAAGTGTGTGGTATAAAAGAAAGAAGTGATGTATGTTGAGACAAGGAACCAAATTCCTTTGCTTATTCTTATAACAGCGCAATGACATGCTTCCAGGTTTAGAGATTATTTACTTTCTGAAATATTTTTTAGAGAGTGTATTATGGTCATATTCACAATTGGCCTCAGAGGAAGGACATGGACTTGGAGCTTGTTCAGAGTAATTTAATCAATCTTATACAAAAAAGCAACAGCCAACCATTATGGCCCAAGTCAATACTAAAATTATTTCCCAAAACTCATTTCAAAGTCACTTCCAGGAAACAACTGGTAGCTTCAAAACTCTGAGGCTCAACTATAAATTTAATTTTCTTTAAGGTCTGTAATTGAGCTTTTTTAATAAAAAATATGGTGTACTGCCATTTCTTTTAAATAAAATATTGTGCATTGGGTGGCATGTCATTGTGTTCCTGCTAACTCCTCATTTTTTAATGTGAATCAATATATTTTGTAAGGTTGTTACCACCTCATAGTGACTAGAAATATAAATGCAACTCATTTTGTTACAAGAAAAATAAACACATGGCATAAATTTAATCTGCCTGCCTACCTACCAGATGGAGAAAAGAACAGGGCCAAGTCACTGATGGAGTAACTGTTTAATCACATCAGCTTGTTGTTGACTTACTTATAAATACAAACAAGTCCACTTGCACCTTTGGGAACTCACCATGTTTTCTCCCAGCTCCTGAAAGTGCATGGCAGTTAATACTTTATTCACAGATTAGATAGATACATGATATGATCATGAGATAATGAGGAAATAACATCTTTATTGCTACTGGCTCATTTGGATACCTGCGTCATAACTATACTTGAGAGCTGAACTGTTTCATTTCAGGCACTGAGTCTACCTCTGACTGATTTGAAAAGTCTCAGGTTTTGACGAACTTTTATTATAAGTACTATAAATATATCATAAGTAATTCATAGCAATTTCACAGACAGCATCACTTACTTCAACAAGAGGTTTATTCGGGTACAATCAATGGATGTTTTGACACTACCTTCACAGGATACAGATTTGGTCAATGCCAAAAGGTGTATCAGATTTTGGTTAATTTTTGGATACTATAGTTTCTGTTTAAATCAATGAAATTATTCTGTGGGATAAAAGGATACTCAGAGGAACAAAGAATGGTAAGCGTTTGTCTCAGAATATCTGACTTTGATTATGGAGCGGTGAGTGGGTACAGCTCCTGTAGCACTGCTGACTTGTTGAAATATTGCCTGTAAAAAAGGCAAATTCTACCCTTCCAAAAAAGCAGTGTGATGCCCTGTCTAGTTGTTTGTGTCACTACAGGGACTTTATCCCCTTCTACAGTACATAAAACTTTTGACTGGGCAGGGCCAGCTCGATTGGCAGATCCCCTCGTGTTGACTAACCAGGTGGCCTTTGCTAAATGTGTATCCCAATGTTTGAACGTCCCGCCACCCATTGCTCTCAGCGTAGTCTTTAACAGTCCATTGTGTTGTTCAATTTTCCTAGAGGCTGGTGCATGATAGGGGATGTGATATACCCACTCAATGCTGTGCTCTTTGGACAGGTGTTTATGAGGTTGTTTCGGAAATGAGTCCCGTTGTCTGACTCAATTCTTTCTGAGGTGCCATGCCACCATAGGACTTGCTTTTCAAGGCCCAGGATAGTGTTCCAGGTGGTGGCATGGGGTACAGGATATGTTTCCAGCCATCTGTGGGATTGCTTCTGCTCAAGGACCTGGGTGCACTTGGTGGGTGATGCAGGAGGATGGGGAAGTCGGGGAAGTCTGATGTGTACCTCAAGGGGATTTGATTTTGGGTAAGAATAGCCAATGAATTAAATTGTATTATGTTATTTGCTATATAATACTGTATATCATCACTTCTATGGTGGCTATATGCCATATCAACAGTATTAGGTAAGAATCACCTAGACTAATGAAGAATGAACTTTGATGAAATTGAGCAAAGTGCAGTAATGATAGAATTGGACAAGTGCAGCGGTGATGGGACCAAAACTAGCTTCAGCATGCAACAGTGCAACACCACACACCATCTCTCCTGCCCTGAAAGACTGTTCTGACAGATGGAGCTCAAAGTCATGGACTAAATGAACTCAACGAACATTTTAGACGGACGGCCCATAAACTAAGGGAATGATATCTGTGTGTATATATCAAAAGACAGGAAGAGTGGTGGTGATTAATTGGGATGTATTGGAAAGTGTGGGACCTGGGCATGACGTAGATGGTATAGAATAAGGGGTGGATACTGTCCTGGTTTCGGCTGGGATAGAGTTAATTTCTTTCCTAGTAGCTGGTACAGTGCTGTGTTTGGGATTTAGCATGAGAACAATGTTGATAACACACCGATGTTTTAGTTGTTGCTAAGTAGTTCTTACACTAGTCAAGGACTTTTCAGCTTCTCGTGCCCTGCCAGTGAGAAGCTGGGAGGGGGCACAGCCAGGACAGCTGACCTGAACTGGCCAAAGGGATATTCCATACCATATGACATCATGCTCAGTATATAAACTGGGGGGAATTAGCCAGGGGGCGGTGACCGCTGCTCTGGAATTGTCTGGGCATTGGTCAGCAGGTGGTGAGCAATTGCATTGTGCATCACATTTTGTATATTCTTTTATCATTATTATAATTATTATTTTCCCTTCCTTTTCTGTCCTATTAAACTGTCTTTATCTCAACCCACAAATTTTACTCTTTTTTTCCCGATTCTCTCCCCCATCCCACTGGAGGGAGAGGGGGGTGAGTGAACGGCTACGTGGTGTTTAGCTGCCTGACGGGTTAAGCCACAACACTGTGTTGTCATTGATATGATCTACCTAAGCAATCCTCACATGTTCTACAAATCAAATAAATTAGACTCAGGGGAAATATTAGGGAACAAGGAGAGAGATGTGTTGGAGGGAACAGGTGGGATCATAAAACAAAAAAACTCCACACATTTTGTCCATGATTACAGGAATGTCAGTGTCTGCCTACCATTAGATGTGTCCAGGAACAATTCTGCATATTTTAAAATTCCTCAGTTTCCTTGTGAATTTTCTCTGCAACCTCTCCCCCTTTTTTATTTTCTCTTTTTTTTTCTTTTTGGTGGGGGATGCAAGGATAGAAAGAAGGAAAAAAGGAGATAAAGCTTCAATGATCCATTAAAAATATTACTAATGCAATAAGAAGATTACCATAAACTCTGCACATACCTCTATGTCCAGAAAAAAAAATAAAAATCAATCCTTTGTTTGAGAGTTTTCTTAATGTTTCTGGGGTACATTTAGACAAAAAAAAAAAAAAAAAAAAAAAAAAAAAAATCCTATGGAAATATCAATGTAAATATCATACCAAAAATAAGCTGCAAATTTCAAAGAAAAAATTACCTTTAGAACTACTTACCCAAGTACCCGATAGGTTTTCTATCACATTATCTTTTAATAAGCGTTGTACGGCTTTTTGAAAAAAACACCATAATTCAAGCAGAAATTAGAGGGCTGATGCAGCAACCACTGGGTGAGGTTCTGTGGTCTTTGCTATGCAGACAGCAGGACTAGATTATCATAGTCGTTGCTTCTGGTCTAAAATCTATGAGCCTATGAATCATGGTAATGATACTGCCGCCAAGTCAATTAGCGGCATATTCCAGGAGAAAGAATTGATTATCATACATTCACCTTCTGCCTTGACACCTGTGGAACTTTCTGTTGGGTCATTTACCTGTGCTGGATTCTTTGAGTATTTCACCCAAACCACTTCAGCTCTGGCCTCTGGATTCAGAAACCTATAGAAATAAAGACTTTGGCTCTCTTTAATTTCTTAGCTTGGTTAATTTTGCTGACAATAGACACAGGGTGTCTAAGGATTTGATATGGACTTTTCCTTCCCACCGCTGTGGATATGTAGGACAGGAGGTGACTAGGATCTATACAGAGCATAACAATTTTTCATGAGACCACAGAGATGACTGAAAACCTAATATGATAAAATACATGTGTGTGTTTGTGTGTGTATATATCAATGTCTGTAATATATGTAAATTTGAGAGGAGAAGAGATTACACACAAAAATGAAAGTGTTTGTGTGTGTTTGCCTACAAATAGGATTAGGGGAGGCTACTATTCCAACATTTAGGAATCTAGCACAATTTAAACACTTGCCTACTTCTTTCAGTAGTTTCTGATATGCATTCAAATAACTATGGAGTAGAAAGTAACTGCAGTTTAACTGTCCCATTTCATAAGCTCAGTCTACTTTTGATTGATTTGAAATGTCTCTGATATCAGTTTTGATGACCTTTACAAGGTATATCAGACAATATCGGATCATCAAGAGCAGTGGGTCTATGAATGAGTACTACCAATTCTGTGTCTCAAGTCAGCAGCTCCACAGTGTCTTGCCTGGACCTCTGAGAGACCTATCAGTTTCCTACTCCAACCTCCAAAAAGATTCTCAAGTGCTCCAAAGCCTGTGCTCTTGAAGTCAAGAAAAGACAAATTATTATGACTTTTGCCATTTATAGTGCAACTACAATTTTATTTTGAAGAACTGCTCCTTCAAAGAAGCACTTTTTTTGTTCTTTATGGATTTTGCACAAAGCTCCCTATGGTGAACTCAAGCAAAGTTAGGAGCAAGGAGGACATGCAAGGGTTCTGGCCCCTCTCAGATTCAATAAATGCATTTATAACAGATGGCTAATTACAAAGATAACTATTAACCAATATTAGTAACACTTAGCTCTTCCAAAAATGTCATGAAGAGGTATTCTGGCACACTGTGTTCCACCACTACAACTGAAATGAGCCAAACATGCTCTGCCCTAGGCTGGTGCAGAGATTGAAAAAACAGTCTATCTATCTGTTGTCCTGATGGCTTAATTCTCTCTAACTGTGACCCTTTATCAACCATGGAGCTTTATTCAAGACCAGCAAGGGCTGAATAATTGGATTTGTTTGGCAGATAACCTTTCTTACTCTGGCAATTAATCCAACAGGAAAAAAAATCCACTGATCTCCTGTGAGAAGAAACACCTAAGAGATCAAAGACTGGATTCGCTCTTCCAGCACTACTGCCAGTGACTACATGTGATGTATACTTGGGCATACTGCTCATGTGCTATACAGTTGAAGTGGGCACATCATCAGGATTTAGATTAATCTGGAAGATTAGCATGAGCTACTGAGGTGTTGGACATTCATAAATATAGAACAGATGCCCAACATCATCAAATTTAGCCTGACAAAATTTCTGGCTGAAGAAAGGGAATTTGTCTGGTAAAGGCGTATGATAATCTTGAAAGTGCGTGCCCTGATGGACAGGCCAGTGCAATGCTTTTTCCTGCACCCTCTGGCCAATTAGTCTTAAACTCTTTTCTGCAGTGCCCTGTTTTCCACAAGGTTGTCTCCCCCCTCCTCCCCCTTCTCCTGCTCGCACAACGTCTAAGATTTAGGTATTATTTAGAGAGAGTGAAATATGGATTAACACCCTCTTAGGCAGATAAGAATATTGACTGTGGACTGCAAACTTTCTGGAGGAGCAGATCAGCCTTTAAATGACTGCAGAGAAGATGCAATGTCACATACCACGGTGTTGTGAGTGGAGGGCTGGCTGGGGCTGTGTGACCATATGTCCTGGTTTTGGCAGGGATAGAGTTAGTTTCCTTTCTAGTAGCTGGTACAGTGCTGTGTTTGGGATTTAGGGTGAGAATAATGTTGATAACACACCGATGTTTTAGTTGTTGCTAGGTAGTGCTTACACTAGTCAAGGACTTTTCAGCTTCCCATGCTCTACTGATTGAGAAGGCTGGAGGTGCACAAGAAGCGGGGAGGGGGCACAGCCGGGACAGCTGACCCAAACTGGCCAAAGGGACATTCCATACCATATGACGTCACGCTCAGCTTATAAAGCTGGGGGAAGAAGAAGGAAGGGGGGGACGTTTGGAGTGATGGTGTTTGTCTTCCCAAGTAACCGTTACGCGTGACGGAGCCCTGCTTTCCTGGGGATGGCTGAACACCTGCCTGCCCATGGGAAGTAGTGAATGAATTCCTTGTTTTGCTTTGCTTGTGTGCGCGGTTTTTGCTTTACCTATTAAACTGTTTTTATCTCAACCCACGAGTTTTCTCACTTTTACCCTTCCGATTCTCTCCCCCATCCCACTGCGGGGGGAGTGAGCGAGTGGCTGTGTGGTGCTCAGTTGCCAACTGAGGTTAAACCACAACACCGTATTACATTGCCTGAATCATTCATGTCTCCCCACATGGTTCTCTTCTGGGTGGCTCATAGCTCTTTTAGCCTCCCAAGTAAATCCACACTTCAGTTGGTGACCCCTGCATCGTGAATACTTGGGGGGTTTTTGAGGGAGCCAAGGCTCTTTGAAAGTAAAGGCACAGATGCTTATCCTCCATGTCCCTGAGCTCTCAAACTGGGGTCAGACATAGGTGTCACCTTTCAGCCCTGTGTAGCACACCTGATAAATAGGATTCCTGCTCTCTAGCACCAAGAGGCTGTTCATTTAGCATGCTGGCTGCCCCAGATAGCAAATCTGAGCCATACAATTTGTCTGCCTCCCTGCACAGGGAGGCCTGTGCCCTGACAGTTTTGTATTCATTCCTGGCAGCTGGGCTCGAAAGCTGGGGGCTGCAGTGAATAAACCAGTCACCGGCTCTGACTGAGCCCGATAGGCAAGAAGAGGAGCTATGCTTTGGATTCTCCATTGTTGATCTTCAGCTAATGTAAATCAACTTGATTCTGCTGGCCTCAGTGGAAATGAGCTGATTCATGTCATTTATAGTTTCTTCTTGTTTACTTACTGCATCTTAATGACTGCCGAGCACAAAAACACCTGACTGAGGACATTAGATACAAAGGCTTTATACCCTTAAAGTTCTGTTCAGTTAAAGACTAAGAAAGATGACAACTTTAACTTCTGATGAGAAAGCTAGGCCCTTGAACACTTAGCACTAATAAGGTGCTTTTCAGTTTCTAAGTGCTTTACAAACATTAATTAATTATTCCTTTCAACAACACTTGGTTATTTTCTGTTACTAGAGTGCATGTTTACCAAGTTAGCTCCATTCGTGCACAGCACGTTGTTGGCAGCAGGCAGGAGCATAAATTGATCTATAACCACACGCTGTAATTTGCAGCAGATTTGCTTCACCAAACACCATCAGTACAGCTACAGAGGCAGCTTGGAGGAGTGACCACTCCTCCCCGCGTCCTGTGGTGGTGATAACCCTTACCTTCCCTGCTACACTGAGCGCAAACATAAAACCTTTTGCTGCACAATTCAGCTAATTCCACAGAAACATATGTCAAACAGGAGCTTCCAGCTTGACCCAGCTGCAAAAAGTAGCAATAAATTTTGTTATGATGTGTCACATCGAAATACCCGTTACAGTGCAGAAGTGACACAGAGAATAGGCATATTTCTAATAAAACACATGAATGAGGTTGCCACCATGAGACAGCAGAATTTCCTGTATGCAACAGTTATTTAAGATAAAAAATACTCCTGTTCTGTAGGAAGTCGTCAATAACTCTCACCCCCCCCCCCAAAAAAAAAAAAAAAAAAAAAAAAAAAGATTTACAC
>NW_008824543.1:357212-419671 GCF_000699105.1 Pygoscelis adeliae
CTGCTCTGTTCAAGTCACACCAAAGACTTGAATCAGTGCTTGACTTTCTAGAAGAATAGTCCTAGTCACTGAGTTCTTGTTTATTTTCACATCTCTGCCCTTACATCGCATGCTAAAGGAGAGGAATGTTTTCTAGCAAAAGTTTTGTCTGAACCAGTGTGTTTCCACTGGAAATGAGTGTTTCAGTGAACTATGGCAGACAATAGCGCCTCTTGCCGTCAGCAAGATAATACTTCTGCAATTGAAAACAGGGTCTTGGGAAGTGTTAAGCTATCACTTTTTAATTAGAGCTGCCCAAAATTTTTTCAGGGGACAGATTTTTGGTATAAAACTCTGGAAAGTATCAAGCTGACCATAACAGTCAGCAGAAACCAGGAACGACCGTCTGCTGTGTCTCCTGCCCACCTCCCATGCAGGCAATGCCACTCAGGAGGCCTAGGCCCTGGTTAAACAAAGGGCTGGTACACAGCAGGCGTGAAGCCGAATATTGCATGTACCTAAATCTGGTTTCATTGAGAGTTCAGAGCAGCTTGCTCTACACTGCCTGCTACCAGCACCAAGGTGGCTCCATCTGTTTCCTTTCACTTTCTTCAAGCTCTCTTTGCTCTGGTCAGCTTTAAACGGTGTAATCTAATGACGTGGCTTAGTGTCATGTACACAACATGAATTAAAATTGTGGAATCAGGAACTAAATCTTTCAGTATCAGTAACCTCCATCCCAGGAGCGATAAGGAACACCAAACTTTAATGCTCCAAGACATGCACTATAATTAATTAGCCAACTTTCACCTTGTTCATATTTAAAATGCTTTGTCCGCAGGTAGAGCTGCACTGGCGCACACTGCAAAGGTGGCATGGAAAGCAGCTATATAGGTAAACACATCTTACTATAGACCTCTAAACAGAATGAAAATGTATTGGCAAATAGATTCTTTTGCCTGTATAACTGTATCTATACCTGGGCTTTTGTCAACGCAGCTATTTTCTCACAGTCCTACTCAGTAAAGCTTTCTACCATATGAAAGGCCTGAGGTTGGTTACTGAGCATTATCTTCTACATGGGTGTTTACAATTTCCAGCATCTCTCCTGAAAGAATCTCACTATAAGTAATACACAAGTATTTACTGGAATCAGGCAGAAAAAATTCTGTCTATTTTCAGTCTGAATAGTTTAAACCATGCTCTGGGATTCTTTGATCATTTGTTTAGGAAGAAAACAAAACCCCCTCCTGCTGATGAGTTCTAATTCACCTCCATCTATGCTGGGTACAAAGAAATGGTGAGGTAATCATACATACTTCTGCCGCCTGCTCTGTGAATACACCGAGCTTTCATTTGAGAAAATGGCACATTGCACAGTGATGCAAACAAAAGATGTGAGATTATATTCATTCATTCCAAACCAAACACAATAGTCATTTTTCTGAAATGCTGAGAAACAAGAAAGCCTTTATATTTAATGAAATACGAACATCTCTAGCTATAGAAATAAAGTGCAATTTTAATCTAAGAGTAGAATTTTCAGCTTCTGATATATGGTTTATTCCTACTTCAGACTTAGGGAGATTGCATGCAACTACTATTTTTTGCATGTTAACATTTAGTGCATAAATAGTTAATTAAACCATGTGTTGTATTCTAAAGGATACCTTTTCATTGCTTATACACATGTACATATCGATATATTTTTACATTGATACACTGTAAAATATTTATATGCTAAAAGCACAATAATTACTGTAATACCACATGTGACTTAACAATAAATGTAATAGTATCCCAGACATATGCTACGTAGTTGTTTGCAACAAATACGTTGAGAGTTACACAAAGGATACCAACCAGTAATGTGCGGAAGCCATTATAACAGCCTTCCTGCAAAGGAAGGGACATACCAGGGTAGTGGTTCATCTCTTCCCAATAATCAATCTCTGTTGCTAGCCAGAACTAGGTCTTCTAGAGGAAGATGCAAAATCCACATGAAAAACATGGAATTAAATGGCTATATTTAAAATGCCTTTCCAATATTCATCAGGAAAATATTTGGCTCATGCTGTGAAACATGAGGGAGTTTTATTCCTTTCTGAAATTGGGATTAACAGCCCCTGGCCCTCAAACTCATTCTAAATAATTCACCTGTGGATGTTCTGTTTATTCAAAATATCTCCAAGTTTTAGACTTTTGCTATGCTTTTGCTCCCTGTTACATTCCTGGCAATAAAAAAACCAAACTAATTTAACTTATACAAAAACTACTTTTTTCCAGCTTTTGAATTCACTGAATATTACCTACCACCACTGGAGAGATGCAGCCAATTAATACAGTGTCCTGGTTTCGGCTGGGATAGAGTTAATTTTCTTCCTAGTAGCTGGTACAGTGCTGTGTTTTGGATTTAACATGAGAATAATGTGATAACATACTGATGTTTTAGTTGTTGCTAAGCAGTGTTTATACCAAGTCAAGGACTTTTCAGATTCCCATACTCTGCCAGTGAGGAGGTGCACAAGAAGCCGGGACAGGGCACAGCCAGGACAGCTGACCCAAACTGGCCAAAGGGATATTCCACATCATGTGACATCATGCTCGGTATATAAGCTGGGGGGAGATGGCTGGGGGGCAGTGATCACTGCTTGGGGACTGTCTGGGCATCAGTTTGTGGGTGATGAGCGATTGCATCACTTGTTTCTCCTGGGAACGGGAGAAAGAGCGGGAAACCCCCCAAGCCACTGGGGACTGACGCCGTGATCTTCCGATTCTCTCCTCCATCCCACCAGGGGGGGGACGGTGAGCGAGCAGCTGTGTGGGGCTTGGTGGCCGACTAGGGTTAAACCACGACATACAGTCTTCATAGTAGTAACTTGTACAAAAGCATCCAAACCTAATAGTACTTTTCAACAATGTAAACCTGTGATTTACTCATGCCATAGAAAAGTTTTTTGGCTTTTTTTTTATTACCGTAGGAACCGAGAGAGAACTAGCACTTTCCTCTTATGAATTTGTAGGAGAACAGAACAGGAAAGAGGAAAATATGAAACATGTTCCCTCTTGCACTTCTCCGAATGAGGGTGTTGGATGTGTTTGCAGCATAACTAGATGCAGCCGATTGGCACCAAGCCCTGACAAGCTCCCTCTCTAATAAAGTGTGTTTCTCTCAATACCAAAATCTAATCGTCAGAACTCACTTGATACATTCAAAATGTAAAACATGTTAAACATCCTAGACGCTGAATATGTGAAAAGGATCATTATTCACAGACTCCTAATCAAAGCTTCATTTCGTGTCATTATTTGTTTGGTTCTACATGTTTCCTCCTTGCTTGAATGAAAAGTCTGGTGCTGGAAAATGTCACATCTAGCTCAGAGAAGCTAGGCAAGGAGTTGTGCTGCATTCAGAAATGCCCAGGCATAACGAGTTGTTCGTTTTTTTTTTCTTTTGGAAAAGTCTGCACTGTTTGCTAGGTTGTAAATTATTGATTTATTTGGTGATTTACTTTGCAGCAAATTGAAGCTATATGCAAGCTAAATACAGCTTCACTTAAGCTAATTATGATGATGGGGGCTATAAAGATTCAGAAATAGATAATTGTATTTGTTTGACATGTACACTACAAGCCAAAAATATACCCCCCTTCCACAACACATACTCCCTATATAGAGCAAATGTAACTTAAAACACATTTATTTCATTAACAGTTGCAACTTCTCTGCCTGTGAAAGCTTTAAGGTGCTATGAAGCAATGACACAGAAATATTTTAGGTTCTCCTGGCTTGCCTGTAAGTACATATCACCCCCGTGTTGATGCTGGGGCCACAGAGGGTCTAAGCCAGTAAGTGGGGCTAGGGTCACTATGATGTCCCCCTTTTTTTCACTGAAAGTCAAAATGCAATTAGTAGTGTTTGCCATGTGAAACATTAACCAAATTGTCTTTCTTTTTCTGTACTTGTTGGGGCCACAGATGTTCCTAGCAAAAATAGATTCTGAAGGTACAAGAATCTGGGTGGAATAACTGGAAGCCTGGCACCAAGCTGGTAATGGCACGGAGCATGGACTGCAGAGCACAGAGATTTCACCTGTGCCTTGCTGGAGGTAGAGTTCAATTCCTGGAGTTTCAGGGTTGCTCTCATGGCTTTCCCAGAGAGAAAGGAGTTTGACTTTCGGTATGAATTTTCTAGAGATGAAAATAATGCCACTTCAGATTTCTCTCTCAGGATCAAACATCAAGTGATTGCATCTGGAGTGGGATGCAGATGATCTGAACAGAAGCCCAAGTTCTGTCACAGACGCACAATGGATTTTGTCATGTTGGCTACTGATGTAGATATATTCCAGCTAAATTTTAAGCTAACTAGGCAGGATACCTATAGCAGCATAAATCTGAAAGTACCTGGGTGGGATTCCCAATCCACAGCTTTCCGTACTTTGTACTTTTAAATCTGTGCTGCTGTAGGTATCCTACCTGGTTAGCTTCAAAGTTAGCATCAGTAGCCAACATGCCCACGTCTGTGCTGCAGAACAGAATATATTCTGAAGCGCACCTCTACATCAGGGCATGAGGGAGGACTGGGATTCCTGTTAGCGAGAGTCAGCACTACAGGATACACAACATCCAGTTCCCACACTCCAGACCAGCCTGACAGGTGAGCTCCGGGAGCCAGAGCCCTCAAGATCCCAAAGCCTGCAAACATAAGCACCCATTGCTCTCAAGCCTTTTGGACTCTCTCCTGTGAAACTGAATACCTGAAAGCCTTGACTCTAATCTGAAAAGAGATCCTTTCTATCCCAAGTCCTTGCCTAATGAAATCAGTATTCTGGTCAGCTCCACCACTAGAAAAAGCAGCTGCAGTATGCAGGGGAACATATTTTGTTTTCCCGGCTCCTTGTGCTAGTGTTTCACAAATGAAATTTTCTCTGACTTTCAGGCTGTATGAAATCTTGAAATTAAAATAAAATGTAATTGTCAATGAATGGAAAGCACTACTTTTTGGCCAGCTCTATTTGTACATATAAAATACCCTAGACTTCTCAAAGTGTCTTTCATGCCATCTCAAATTATTTTCCTTTATTTTTTTAATTGAGATCTCCAAAGCCAGCTGCTTAGGGGTTTTCAGTGCCCAAATTCCCACTCATTATTTCATTTGACACTCAGATCCCTTGAGCAGCACTGAAAAATTTCTAAGCCTTAATATCTGTGCAAGACTTCCAAACAATAGCTACAATGAAGAAACTGGTCCTGGCACTAAAAACCAATGAATATGTAAGACAAATTGTATCTGGAGAGAGTAAACACATTAAAACAGGCTACCAGTAACGTCTTTCAAAAGATATACAATGTAAGCCGCATACTCTTCAATAGCTCAAGGGGCTTATAGTCAATAAATTTAACAAGCTGCAACCAAAAAAGTCAAAGCTAAAGTACAATATGTGAATGGAAGCTAGAGTGCACTCTTCTTTTCAACCTTCGGACAGAGTTAATAGAGGGGAAATGACAAAATACATAAAAAGGGATACACAGGATTTGACAGAGTATGTTTTTTCTTTTAACTTCAAGGCAAACTACCAGACTATTTTGGTTTACAGATAAATCAAACAAAGAACTTTTATCAGTTTGCATAAAAGTCTCATTTTCAACATTGGAAAGATTAAGCTTCAGAGCCTTATTCTGTATGTGCATATGGGAGTTTACAAGGGAAGTAGTGTAAATAATGACCTTGTCAAAGAGAGATTAGCTTCAATGATTATATGGTAAAATAGTTGTGTTTTCTGCGCTTATGGATTAAAATATCCATTGACAGTTTCTGCAAAGTAGTAAAACTCATGGATATTTGCAGTAGTAGGGTAATGACAGTAGCAGTATCTGACAGCCCTGTTGCTGCCTCTTGACATTACTCATGGTATTCTGATGTTCAGTCTGGGGAACCAGATCCTCAGCCTTGCCAGATTTTTTTGCAGTGGCTCAGTGTTTATGTGACAAAAAATATTTCCTTTAGGAATTCCCTTTATTTTACAGTTAGGCGGTCACGCTAAATGCAAATGTATTAGACTCATCTTGTCCTTTTGATTTTTCAAGACCTACCCCTGACTTCTCCCAGTTGACTAAGAGCACATACGGGTTGGTTCTTCACTGACTTACCCCTCATATTGACATCTACACTTGTTTAAGCTGTCAGTAAAATTGAAGTAGATTGTTCCCACTGAGATTCTCTTTCCTCAAAATTTTCTCTTATTTTGCTGTTTCTAAAAAATTCTTGTGAGGAAGATGGGAACTATACATGTGAGGCAATCAATACCCTGGTGTTGGATGTGACAGGCCTAGTCTCTGCTTTGACTAAATGGTGACTCCTTGGATTGAAAAATCCTGCTCTGAGAAAGGCAGAGCAGAAAATGGTGTAGAGACTCTTGCAGCCCAAGTTGGTATCTTAACACAGAATGTAACAGGCAGAAACCCCCTCTCTGAGTGAGTGGCTCAGTGTTTCTGAACACACTCCAGCTAGCTTACTGTTCCCAGGGAAGATGAAAATAAATTCACCAGAAATTGTCAGCTACTTGTCTCTGTGCCTATAAAATGGTACAATAACAAAAATTTCTGTTTATCCTGGTGATATAATTTTAAAGTTTACAGATATATTGGTAGCTATATATCATGCAGGACAGTGAAGGAAGAGGCTCACTTTGTTTACTTGCTACTTACACAGAGTAATCTCTATTGTAAAGCAACTGGATAAAAGAGTAAAGACAATTTTGTTCATGAGAGACATATTCCCCTATGAGGGACAGCACAGCACAGCAAACCACAACTCATGTGGTTTGTCTAGGGCAGCCCAAGCTTATGTTGGCTGGGTTCTTCACGCAAAGCAAAGTGCAGTCTTTTGTCTAGCATACATCCTGACAAAGAAATCAGGGCTTCATAGCAGCCTATAAAAATTCTGTTACACTAGCAAAATTGGTTAATGTTTAATTATGATCAATGGAAAAAGATTTAAAAGTCCCAAGTTCTGACTTCCTAAATCCTTTCTACTACAGATGCAATATGTTAAGATTTTTCTTGAACAATATTATCTATCAAGTCTATTAAGCTGCGTGAAATAGGGCCTGGATTTCTGCTCTCATTTCATGACAATGGAAAGTGATATAAGTAGATAGGAAAAAGAATTATATTGTGGATCTGGGTGGGGTTTTTTTGAAAGTACAGCACAAAACTGGTTTAAGACAGGTCCATGAAAGGTAGTCACCAAAATTGATCATTAAGTCTTCAAAAAGGCTGTTAATCATAATTATGGGTATTTGTACTCTCAGTATGCCATTTCTTGGACTGTGTCTGTACAGCAGTGTGTGCCTGCGGTACAATGGGGATGTAGCCAAACAATATGTAAACCAGTCACATTGGGCAATGGCAGCAGTCTGTCTTCAGAAGTGCAGAGCACACAGTTCAAGCTGCAAAATTCATTCAGAAAGCTGAAAAAACAAGGAGGTTAACCTATGCTGAACTCAGTGTTGCTCTAGCTGGTTTAAAACCTAGGCTGTGTTTACACTGAAGTTTTGTAATGGTGGAGACACAAAAATCTGAGCCTCAGCTTTGACTGTGCGTGCCAGTAGTTGGCAAAAAATAGGCTGTCTACCTTTGATCAAGGGAGAGGTGTTTGGACATGCACAGGGTATGACAGATGAGCTATCGATATAGAAAAGCATTAGTAACTAACCAGCCAGGGAGGGTAACAGGCTAATCAGAAAGTCCAATGAAAATAGAAATCTTTCAACAGACATAAAAACAATCCCTTTCATGCAGTTAAGCTGAGAAAACTTTATCTCGTGTAGGTAATGAAAAATACATATCCACTATGATAAACGTACATCTGCATATGGCTAACAATTCACTTTCTCTTGTAATTACCTTTTCTCCCTGTTTCTTTAATGTAGTCATCCCATGGACAGTTTCATGAAGACAATCTTGAGAACAGAGAACTTGCTGTCTTCTAAAGAGAAGAGGAAACAAAAGGTTTCATGGTGTTATATTCACCATATCATATACCCAGGTGACTTCACCCACCATCTAACTGCACTGGCTGATTTTAGCAGGAAAAAGGCAAAAGGCAAATATACTCTCTGTATCCACAAACTGAGAGATAGATAGGAGGATGTTATGCTTTCAGACCACACAAAAAAAGTGAAAGATTAAATGCTTTTGCTTTTCTTTACTGTTGTTTAAAAGCCTTTGAGGAAACACTTGTTTTCCTTTTAGTGCACTTTTCCCAAAGTTTTATTTTCCAATGGTTTTGGGCCCGCGAGAGCTGCTTTCAAAATTCTGGTGACAATTTTGTATTCTAGAAGGAATTCAAACATGTTATCGCACATTCCAAAAGATATGAACTTACATATTACTTGACATTAAAAATATCTGGCTCATTACATTCATAAAACTAAAAACTTTAAAAACTCTACATTCTTTTATATAAGCTCATTTACTTGTCAATTCTATCTATTTCAGTAAAGAAACACCATTTAAAATATGGTCATAATAGTTTCTTTATGCAGTACTAATCATAATTTCTAACTATAGTTAGCCAAACAGTATTTGAAATAGATGTGATCTGTCTTTGCTTTGTCTGATCTTTGCCTTTCACTGACCAAAAAAAAAAAAAAGTCAATTATTGAACCAAATGATTAAAAAGTTAGTATTTAATTAGACAGAAAACTACCTCTCAGGCAAATGGTATCATACAGAGTAAGCAAGGTTAAATGGAAATGAAACGCGATATTCAAAAACAGGTAAGAAGCATTAGCTCTATCTACAAATAATCAATGAAGGATGAGATTTTCAAAAGCCCTAATGAAACTGGTGGGAATCTCCCACTGACCATTGACAGCCAACTCTGAGCAGTATGGAAAAGTTTAACCAGTCTATCTAATTTTTCAATTCATGTGTTCATTGTTCAAAATTATGCATCTGTAAATAATTTATTGTACAGCAAAGGTTTATCCAATTTAATATTGGATAGTAAAGGGATGCAAACACTTGATATAAGACGTTCTAGACAATGAATTATTTGTGAACCAATTTTATCATTACATTAGTGGCCACTTGCTATTCTTGAGTCTACACTTGTGTCACTATCTACCTAATATTAAATAGTAAGGTTTCTGTTTCCTACCTGCTTTTTATTTTTCTGAACAAATATATATAAATAAATGTTAAGTTAATGGTACAAGTACAAATGAGCTTGTCTTGCCTTTTCTTACAAACAGTTAGGGCTTTTATTTCAGGATCTGTAAACATAAATTTGGAGTATACACTCAGTTCTGGTGGCCAGAACGGCAGTGACCGATCAGCTCTCCAGCTGCAGGAAGACAAAACTGCCAAAGCAGAGACATTCCCAGTTTGGTGGAGAATATTGAGCTGTCTCTTGAGCTATGTATGCATCTGACAAAATCTGAGAAAAGTACTGGAATAAAACTCCTGCCTCCCAGGCCCACCACAGACACGACACTCTGGCCAGACCTTCTGCCCTGAGAAGTGGCAATTGCTTGAAGCAAAATACCACGCGGCCGTTCTCTCACTGAGGGCCTAAGACAAGCATTTTGATTTCCTTGAGCCCAAAGGTCTTCAGCACAATGACATGGTAATAGCTTTACAAGTAGACACTATCTCACTAGTGACTAGATATAGACCTGTTTTCGGAGAACTGCTCACACTGCCATAAGTCTGTATCACCATCTCTTCCAACAAATCCACATACACTGAAGGGGACATAAAATCCATTCAAATCTAGGAGACTCCTCTCATCAACTTACAAGAAATGAAGCTCTGAAGGTCAAATCTTGATTCTAAATTGCATCCAAGTACCTTTTAAATTATAAAATTATGAGACAGCTGAGCATCATCATTATCATTAGATGCCACCCCTGAAAAATGCTCAAGAAATATTGCCGATTGTTCCTGGGAAGGAAGTTACTGTCACAGAGATATTACAATTACCGAGTACGTTATATCATTTAAGTATATATTTAGCTTAATTGTGGTAAAACTTGATAGTATTCTGTTGATTTCATAATTACTAGAAAAACTGCAAAACAAAATACATGTTTTGGGGGACTGGGAATTTGATGTGGTTTATAATCAACAACATTGTTCACAATGACAGATCTGAGTATACAGAAATTATTTCACGTCGCAGCACTGGTGCTAACACTTGCTTTTCCACTCGCTTTTCATTACCATTGCAAAGTAGTTTTCATAGACAGTGCTTATTTTAGTCATGGCAGAAACTAATGAATTTTTCAGACTTGTGTCTGGGTTTTATTATACTCCTATACAATCTTTTATTATACTCCTACAAAATCTGTTTTTTATGTATTGTACTATCAAAGAGTGGGCTGAGGATGCCCTTACTTCCCTTTGAATCTTTTTTACAACTTTATAATTCAGAAATTTAAACTTCTCTTTACCCACTATGAACTGCTAACCTCTGAGTCTGGCCTTGCTTCTCCCTCTGGGTCACTGTGAAAATTATCTGCACTACGGTGGCATCCAGAGCCTCTCTGCTTTGGTTCTTTTGTACTAAGCAATGTAAAAACAAGGCTGTAAATAGACATCCTCTCAAGAGCCTGCAGTCTGGTATGTTTACAGGACAGATTTTAGCAAAGTAAAGTAGATGGTTGAGCTAATTCATTTCAAGCTAACATTCATATCTCTACTTTGTACTGGAGCGTAAGCACGATCTAAGTCGGTAAGACAAGGAAGAAAGGAGCAGGTGCTAAATAAGTGATAGGAAAAGCGAAACTCATAATTCCTCCCTCCACACGGCTGACATGAATGTGGTATTCACAGCAAGAGATCCAACAGAGAAGACAAGACATTTTGTGTGAGCGACGGTCAGTCTGAACATCATTTTGCCCTTTCTGAAAAATCATCCTTTGAAGAGACATGAACACCACTGGAGTGATTCACAGCCCTGTTAGATGTTGAAGCTGCTGGAGAACCTTGCCATAAGGTGAAATATGTGGCTGCCCCAGTGCCCAGGGAAGATGGCGGTGCTGAATGTACTGATCAACTTTGTGCTGTTTTCTAGAGGAATGTAAAGAGGTAAAAAAATCTGAAAGGGAAGGAGAAATGCAGTTTGGCTGATACAGCAAGGCACAAGCAGCCAACAGACTCTAAACCCTACTCTCTATTTCTTCTGCTGCTTTCACTTGGTCAGTTCATTTTACTCCATGGATCAATTTCCTTATTGAAAAAAAAAGACAAAGGTCTTTCTTAACTCTCTTTCCGTTGTACCCTGTGGGATCTCTGAGAGGAAAGAAGATGTTACAGATGTGTAATGTGTGATTACTGTTGTGTACATAGGTATCTCTTGTTACTGGTTAGGTGGAGATAGCCATTCCCCTAGAAAGTATATCGTGAGTGCTGAGCAGGTGGACCCCAACACAGAAGCTGTCTGATATAAAGGTGTGGAGAGAACAGCATTAAGGGAAGTTCTGTGTGTATGCTCTAAATTTGCTGTTTCTTCCTTGTACAGATGGGGTTTGAGTGAGTACCACTTAATGCAGAACAGAGGAAGGAAAGGAAAGATATTGTAGCAGAAGAAAGGTAGACACCGTGGTGAAGAAAGGCTTTAGAAAACTAAATGCAATTGAAACAGTAGAAAATTGAGACCTTCACATAAGTAAAAATGTTTTTTTCCCTCCTATCATCTGTTGTTACAGGTAAGTGCTCCTTACCTATTCCATGCTCCTCTCACAGCCTCACACTTCTACTGTCCCAGATGGTTTTTTTGGGAACACTAAAACAATAGCAGTGGAAAGGCAATAATGCTGGCATTTAATGTTGCAAAGAGCAGATGCAGTTAAAGCATTTATTTAACTTGAGGATGGATAACCCTCCCAAGTGGAGCCACATGCTGACAGTTGTAAGACGTGGACTGTGTATCTCAGAATACCAAAGGAAAAGCCAACCATGGGAGTAGTTCCCTGGTAAAAGATGGTAACTGCTCTACACAGACCCCAGATCCTCTTCAGAGCAGGGTTAGCTAGCCAGCAGTGTCCCCAGCTCACTCAGGGATATAGCTGGGGAGAGGAGAGCAACCATATACATTGCCCTACTGGTGAAATGCAAGTAAGACTCACCAGTTATTTCTTCTGTTTGAAAACTGCCAAATATCTAGTAAACACGCACAAACCAATTTGTCAACTTGTACAAGCTTTCTGGGGAGAAAAGTAACAAATAGGTAGTCAGGTGGAGAAGGATATAAAGATACATAGAACAATCCCATAAGAAGCCAGATTTTTACTTCCACTGCTTATGGCAGTGATCTTCTACATGTGAACAGCAATGCTGCACTAATTCATGTAAGAATGATGCACACCTTACTATAGGTTAAGGTAACGTGACAACTCAGACAACATTGCAGACCACAGTTAATTTCAGGTTCTGTAAAACAGTTGGCATCTACATATTTTAAGACCATACTTCAAGCAGCTTAATAGAAAATTATAACATGATTTTTAATAGCATAATCTAGAATTTATTTTTCATTAACTACTCAAGTTCAATTTTGATACTGTAAAACTAAATGCATTTTTTTAGCTTTTACTTTCATCAATCATTTGATTTTTCTGACATGTGGCATATCTAATTCAATATGTTTTTAGATAATATTCTGTTTTCCAGAATACCAGTATGATTGTATTTAGACATCTTAAAAAAATATAGTGACAGTAATTTCAATCAAAAATGAGAGAAAAAAAAATACTTTCTTTACAATGAATAGCAGCAACTGAAACAAGTCAGAAATAAGGAAGGCAAAACCAGTATTGGAATACTTTGGTTTCATTCATACTGAAGTTTGTGGTGTTGCAGAAGAATTGTATGGGCCTTGTATATAAGTTAATACTGCAGTAGATCACCATTGCCATCTCCTGGTAAATAAACCATATAACTGTAGTCTGGAGGTTTTTCTAAACAGTCATATATTGTACAACTGTAGAGAGATTACACCATAAATAGGCAATAAAGGATTTAGGGTATTTATTGTGAGACTATCATTGCATTTTTATTCTTTGCTCACATAAGACCTTTATAAAGAACTGCATTACAGTTGATAAATAGTGGCATTTGTTCCAATGCACTCTTTATGCTGAAAAGAAATACTGCTAGTTATGACTCTGTAAATTAATGTGAGACGATGGGTATTGTTCTGATTGAAACAAATACCAGGGCTGCTTAAGAAAAACTCACCATAACCAAAACAAATATACACTCAGACAGAAGGCATTAGTTTCCACTGTATTGTGAGGGGACTGTGTTACAGTAGTCAGCCAAGATGATGTCAAACAACGTTAAGCCACACTACAAAGCGACGGTAGGGATAACAGCAGTGACAACAATAAGCTGTCGTTTCATTTTCTGGTATTTTTAATCCTTTTATTTTCTTGCCATTTTCATTGTCATTCCCATTGCCATGTTCCATTCCACTCCCTCTCTCTCATCTACGCTCCCTTTTTGTCTTTGTGCAGCTACCTGAAACCTCCTTGTAAACAATATACGTCCTCTCCTGCTCGGAGGGGCAAGGAGTGGGCTGATCCTGAAGCCAGGGTGAACAACCCCCTCCCCAGCAGAACTGCCCATGTGTCACACCAACACCTGCAAATACCCACCTTGCTGTGCAAGCTCACAGTCACGTGGGGAAGGAGAATGAGACGTGTCTACAACTCATTACCCTTCGGACCAGAGTGCAGCGTTAAATGTGATGTTGAGCCTTGATAAATCATCCTTTCAATCAAATCAGTAAACAGAGAGAAATGTCTAACTGGCAATAAATTTCAGACAAGTTCAGCAAGGAGTGACAAATTAGTCGAAAGCTTGTGCCTTGCTTTGTTTATGTATTGCTTTTGCAATGCTTCTCTCTGCAACAGAGAAAGTGAGTTCCTTTACTTGCAGCTGCGTATCTACTGCCAGCATTACCAATTAGTATGACAGGGAACAACCCCTTTAACGAGTTTTTGCTTTTTCCCATGGAAGCAGAAGAAATGTTTGTAACATTCTGGAAGAAACTAGGGCTGAAGGTTTTCTGATAACACTGAACTTTCTGAAGCCAGAGCTGCATCATGAAGAGCATCTACTTAAGAGTGGCCTTCGCAGTGGTGACTACTCTGTTTCCTTCAGCTCAGCAGCCACATAGCCAAGACTTAAGTGGATGGGGTCAATCACAAACACTGAAAAAGAGGATGATAAATGCAGGCAAGTGCAATGGCATTTTAGAGCTGCCGTAGTGTCAGAAAGAATAAAGATTAACTGAAGCTCAGAAAGAGCTGTGAAAAGTTGCCAGCTGTAGATATCTAGAAGGAAAGGAGAGCTTTGGAATGGGAGAGAGAACAGTGTCTTGAGGGACTAATGAGAATAATTTTTTCTCATCAACCTAGTACCCTCACAAGGGGACACAGACATGGTCTTGGACTCACAAAGGCATTTAGAAACCAGAGTCTATGGCAGGTTACACTTAATGATCATAACAGCTATCAAGGCCAAAAGGGACTGGAAAACACAAGCTTAATTATTAGACTATCCCAAGGGATTTGGAATCAACACACAATGCTAATGGCATCTCCAGTCATTGTTATTAGATTATGCCTAGAAACTTTTCCCTGAAGCAACACTGTAATTATGTATTTATTAATTTATTTTTATTTGGCTTAGCTGTTCTCCACTCTAAAAAAAGATGAATATTTCCTATGAAAAAGAAATTTCAAATAAAGTCATCTTATCAAGGACACGGGTAAAAACAGCTTCCTTTGGAAATTACAAGGAAAAATATAAATGCCTGTATTAGGGAAAAGGAGAAGACAGATGAAAATTAGAAGCTGAGATATACTCCTCTTTCTACAGAGAGTGGCAGTCAGGTCTGCAGCTGAAAAGAAATCAAGGACCTTCTCATTCTATGGGTTTGAGAAGGATATGTGTCCGTCAAGGAAACCTGGAGCTTAAAACAGGCTAGAATAAGAATGGGGAGTGCAACTCCCACTGCTCTGTCCATGATAAGGTACCAGGTCTCCATGAGAAACATGATAGAATGTGCCTCTGTTGCCTCCCATGCCCTTGCAGGATCAAAAGATGAAAGTTGGAGTGCAGTGTAAATCTGATCCTATATGAGTGTTTTGGCAGCCGATGTTGCTCTAAAACATTTGCCAGACCTGGAACATCCCTCTGTCATTGACCTGTAACAAGTACAGCAATACTACACATATCAATGGGCAGATAATAACTGGAATGAATTACCATTTCAGGCAGTGAAAGGCAAGATGAATTAAGGAAACAATAGTCACAAGCACTGGTTTGTGTAGCTACAGTACCACAGGCACGCGGTCTTCCAAGGTACAGGGCTAGATGCCGCTCTATTTGCAAGGTCCATAGACCCATTCACTCCTCAGTCAGCTCCTTTCTAAGAAAAAATGTTTTACAATATCAAACCAGCCAGGAATATACATTCTGGGCAGTGCTATCGCAGGTTGGCAAACTTGAGATACAAAAAATGAAGGTTCAATGACACTGAGCATCGAATGCATGCAGGACAACAGTAACAAGTTGCAGTTAATTGCGGCCGGTGCAGGTTCATGCACTTGCTGATCCCTGCCTAGTTGACAGCACCTGCATTGTTGAATAATGCTTGTCTGTTATTTGCAAATGTTGGAACCAGTACAATGGATCAACTTAAGGCAGATTCAAGCTGCTATCATTTTCACTTCTTCTAGTGCTAAATTTCCTGTCAAGGAGAAAATAAATTTTGATTATTCTCTTACATTTACGTTGGCTACTTCCTTATGGGAAACAGTTTGCCTTGGCATGCTGGAGTCATTAACTACGATTGACTGTCATCAGTTCCTACAAATCATCCAACTATAAAACTGAAAACATGAGGATCCTCAGAGGCATTAAGTTTGCAGTGGCATGAGAAGAAATGTGGATAACCTGAAATTATTACGGAATATACATACATACATACACACACACACATACATATATATAAGAGAGAGCAAGCACCTCAGTCTACACTAGTAACCACATTCTATTTCCAAGGCTATCCATGCATCAAGAAAGGAGAGAAACTCTCTGATCTTTTTTTGATGGTTTTAAGCTCTAAAAATCAGGAGGTGGAAAATAACCATAAGCAAGTTCTTTGCACAATATTAGTGGGGGCTGCAAGACTGACCTCCCCCTTTCCCTTGAGAATGCATTTTCAGTAATTGTGCTTAAAATATATTCCTTAAAGAAAAGGAGGAGGCAGTAAGGGGACACAGGGATAAAACAATATTTCAAAGACTTAATGAAACACAGATCATTGCTGGCTGTCCATCTTATCTTCCTATGTCACATTTTTGAGCATTGTGAGTTTACTATTAAGCACTGTGTATTTTCCTTAGCATGCATGAGTGGGAAGCCAAAGATTCAAGCCTTTACATTCTAAAAGAAGGACATTTTAATACAGTCTTTGGGACAGATAAGTCAGAGGTACATTCAAGAAATGCAGAAAAATGTGTCTTTATAAAATTGACTGTACTATCTAACAAGACCTATATAGCAGGATTATACTCTATGGCTTACAAGAGTATTGATCTGTGTGTACTCCTCAGTGGTGTTACATTCATTTTAACATTGATCTCCGTTTCATTACGCCACTGCATCATGCACTCTCAGTGTCGTCTCAGTGCCCCTCTAAGATCTGAATGTCTTCTGTTGCTGTCAAGATGTACAGATGCATTGTGCAGCTTGCAATTCAAAAAATCAGTTTCAAAGCCCATTTATTCACACATGCACCCCCCTTTTAAAATAGTACCAAGGACCTACCATGCCTTAACCCTCCAAAGCGAAGTAAATCTAGAGTGAAGAAGACATTGGCAAGTGCTTTTTCTTCGAAGAATTTTTTTACTCTGTACATTGTTTGTGTTACCTTTCAAAGAAGCTTGAAAATACCATTTCTTTTCTTCACGGCTTCTTTCTGTTCCATTTGGAAAACATTGATTTTGCTTCCCCCTGTGATTCTTATGCAGCACAAGTAAACATGGCTGTTTAATATATGTCCAAGTCTGTGCAATGCCATCAAATTCACTATAGCTCTGGGAGAGAAAGCAGTCCCTTTGTTGGCTTCTAGCATTGCTACAACACAATGCAAAATATCCCAGTTCCTGCGTGTCCAGAGAGGTTGCTGGTTTGGTTAATTTGCTTATGCATGCTTTATTCTTCAAAGCACATGACTGGGCACCAGGGCCTCACAAATTCTGATGTCATTTTTAATAACATGCTGTTGTTCAGTTGTGATACAGTTACAGAGATACAAGCATACATGGATCAAAAGCTAATTGCACAAAATATTGTGCAAATATAAGAGCAGAAAGTTAGCCTTTTTACCTAATGAGTTAACAAAGTAATACACATGATCTTGGCCTTATCACCTAAACCTCTGCTCCAAGTTTGCTTACTGTTTTACTGATGTAAGTTAGGGATGAGTCTGTCATCTTCAGGCTGGTAAACATAAGGACAAAAACTTTGAAAAACCTACTACATTTCCCTGCAGGGATTGTCTCCTTCCCTGCTGAGTGTGTCTTCAAGATCATGTGCTGTCTTGCTAGTTCCCACCGTATTCTGTAATTCTGGGCAAAAGATATCTGGTCTTGCAGCCACCTAATTATGCCAGCCTGGGGAGCTAGTGCAGGACGTTTCAACATTTGTACCTTGGCTATTCCACAATAATTACCCTCAATATCACTGTGTGATGTACTTCTGTGTCCTATCCTTCACATCTTTGAAATAGGTATAATATTTATCCATCTGAGTGGAGAAAAATGCTGTGTTTTACTCTCACATGTATGTTGCAACAGATGTGAACAAACTGGAAAAAACACCTATTATTTTAATCTTCATGATTCCCAAGTTTTTTCTCTATAAATTCCCTTTTTCTGCCTTCACACAGCTCTTGCTTTTTCTTGTCAGTATTTCACTGTCAAACTATGTTCTTATATAGTAGGAAAATATGCCATTTTCCTACTTTAAAACAGTAATGCCATATTTTATTGCTGCCAATCCAAGCCTCAGCACTTCAGCTACTGCACCATGGACCCTGATCCCATGTTTAAAGATGGGAATCTTTCCCAGGATATCCTTAGGCACTGGCACTGGATCAGACACTATATGCAAGGACGGATTTCTCATATCCTTAGGTTTACTTCTGAAAGCAAAAGGCTCTATCCAGCGGAAGGGTTACTTACCAAGCTAATATTTTATGCATTGAGCTCCAGTGTCACCAGATGATTTTAAGTATCACAGCAGACAGAGTCATTCCATATAATGAGTTAGTTCTTTAAACTGTTACCTCACTTACAACTGAAGCAACTAATCAGGACAAGAACAACAACAAGAAAATACTACTTATGCACTGCTGTACCACAATGCATTACCGCTCACATCTCAAATTCCTTTTCTTACAAAGATTAGATTGCAAAAACCCAGAGTGCTTTTACTTGCTTGCACTGCCCTTTTTTAATTGCATACAATAGGAGCTGACAGGCTACCAGACAGGGAGACACCATTTTCACAGAAATTGCATATAAAAGATTCAGTAGCTGTGTAAATATAAACATGTCGTTTATAGAAAGGGGTCCATCTTTTAAAAGTATGGACATGCGACGCTGTTCTTAAGTTATAATATCAACAACAAAAAAATCATTTCAGATTCACCAGTAACTACTGTGGGCATGGGCTGACCAGAGGAAACGTGGTCCTAAGCAAAAGAAAACATGCTGGCTGGTTCCAAAACCACTGCTTGTTAATACATGTTCAAAGGATACATTCAATATTTTCTTATTTATTTTGAAAATACTTGCAAGACCATCCCACATAGGGATTGGGGCTTGCTCTAGCTAGAGTGCTCAGCATTCAGATACATTCACTGAAGATGTGAATGCCAGCCTTATGCCAATCAATTTGCTCATCTCGCCTGGATAGGAGAGCATCTTTTTCTCTATGTTGTGTCATAAAGATGGTGTAATTGAGGAGGAGGAGGAGAAAGGGGATGTCATTTCACAAATGATTCAGTTACAGTCATTCTCCTCTTCCCACTTATTTCACTGAGTATCTGACAATCAAGAAAGGTGCAATTATCTAAAGTGAAGAAACTGCAATATTAACAGAAATAGTATTTTACCACAAAGATTAAACATGGAATTTCAAGGGCTCATTCTTCAATGTGTTGCTTACATGTTACAGGTAATCTCTGAAAATCAGTAGAGTTATACTACTGGGAAAGACAGTGATTAATGAGATCCTGCCTCTGAAGGACATATTTCAGGTGAAAAGAAACAAAAGTAGAATAGACAAGTGGCAAGGGCCAGTGAGACAAACTCTTAATTGTAACCATCATGAACTAATTCACAAATGGGTTATAGGGCTACGCTAGATGCAGAAAAATGTTCTGGGATTTTATGCTCTTTTATTTTGTGAATACAACAAAGAAATGGCCAGTCTACATGGTTGCCATAGTAATGTAAATGGTAATTTAAAATACATTTCTAATGCTGGGAGAAATTGTATAGCCAAGGCTCTAAGCAGCAGTGTATTGTGCAAACAGGTCCTTCCATTCCCACCACACTTTAAAAGTTTTAGGAAGTTCTGCTGAAGAAATGTAACTACCTTTTTTTCCTCACCCTACGGCTTGTCTTTGTTTATGTCTCAATTTTTCAACACTCCTTCCAATTTGTAGTCTTCCTTCATTTTACTTTTACTACCACTTGTCATCTAGCTTAATCCACGGGTATTTTATTTCCCCTCACTGCACTATTCTCTTCCAGTTTCATTATGGTAAACTTCGCCTTTACTTTTGCAGCTCCCAGAACGGTGACACCAGAATGACTTTCAAAAGGTAATTCATTAGCAGCTATCATAATAATAACTTTCGGTCAAGAATGACTAATTGTAGAGGATTGCCTTGATGGACATGGTGATCTGCTGCACATTCAGAATCAATGGCTAGTGCGATGAAATCTCAACCATGTGTTTGGCTATGTGACACTCTATTATAACAGATATTTGAATAACATTAGTTTACTCATTTCCTAATCTTCCACTCCAGTATTCAGTCAGATAAGCTTCTGACAGAAGGAAGGCACACGCAGCTGAAAGGAGGAGAGAAATGGGAGGTGTAAAGGGAGAAGCAGAATAAACTGTGAAGTGAAGCTGTCAGCATTTCCAAAGTGCCCTCCCTCAAAGGCACCATTACCAGTGGCTGCTCTGGCCTCCATCCTGTCCCAGGCTGTTAAGCTTCAGTCAGATGCCGGTATTGTAAGTCCAAAAATTTTAGTTAGCTGGAAGTATTTTCTTGTGGGAGATTATACTGCATCCATTAGATTTGAAAAGGTTCTTCAATAGATGGAAAGTGGGACATACCCAGATGACCCCAACAGGCAAACAATGCTGCAGAGGAATGTAGAATAATCCCAAGGCTGCTGGCACCAGGAGCAAAGGGAAAGCTCTTTCCCCTTCCCAAGAAAACAGAAGTCTGGTCTTCCCTTACTTGATTGGGTATATGGGTGTAAACAAGAAGTCAAATTTATTGGAATTTCCTAGGTGCAAGATCAATTACAGAAAGCAAGCATTTAATCCCATGATAACTGTATCCCATCCCTTTGTTTATTGCCTCTTTCTCTCCCTCTTGGAATGGTGTAGCACAGCTCAAAATTCAGCTGTGTGCTGAGGCAGCCCATCTGGGAGTCTGCACGCTGCACACCCACACGTGATGCGTTCAGAGCATCAGGTGCTGAGAACATCTCTTACTTCCAGTGCTGCAGGAAGCAGAGCTGGTTTGGAGAAGGGATTAAAATCAAAGCAAGAACATCATTACAGCAGTGCCCACTGCTCCTGCTATTTTTAATGTGGTGCTGGCATTTTCATTATAAGCTCATATTTCCAGGTTTTATAACTCAATCATAAAAAATTGCTGAGGGCTAAATATTGGCAAGCAGCTCTGCTTGCCAAAAAATGAAGGATTTCCGGAGTGCAGAGAGAGGGAGAGAGTCTCAGACTCTGCTTATTCCAGTGGGAAAGTGATTCCAACATGAACAGGGTATACCAACAAGCAACCTCTGCCAGAAACTTTGCATAATATGCCAGAAGGCCCGTAGCCACACACTAAAGTCACAGGCACAGTCCATAGCTCCTCAGTCTAGAAGCACTTCACTGGAATCCATGAGACAAAATCGAAATGCCAGACTTCTCCCCAGACTTCAGATATGATACTTGCTTTTTGCCTTAGATCTATTTTGAACCACAAAAATAATTTTATAACTCACTGATGCCACCCAGCATAGACCTCCAGCTGTTTGATGCTGCTGTATGAGCGGACATGAATATTCAGCCCTGACATTCTGGTGTTGTTTAACAGCCCTGGTAGGAACTGGAGCCAAAAGCAGCCACCAGGCAAAGCAGTAAGGGCTCTGCCTCCAAGCTTTCCCATGTCAGTTCTCTGCAACGCAGTTTACCTGCATGGATCACAGTGCAGATCTGGGATCTGGGATGCTGCATGTGAACTGAAAGGTGAAAAATGAGAAGCATTATTAAAGGGCTATATGTTCTCATATGTATATATGGAGCTTCATTAAAAAGTCAGAGATAAATGCAATGGCCTCCAGTTTTTTTCACAGGATAGTACCTGTAAAAATCAGTTTGAAAATGTAACCATATATATATGGTAACTATATATATATGTGTGTGTGTGTGTGTGTGTGTGTGTGTGTAAAATGCTTGCTTACTGTGACCTTATCATTGTACTGTCATAAAAATTGAAAAATAGAAAAATTATGTCTAGGAGAAATAACAGAAAGACAGAACTAAAGAATACCACCATCTCACACCCATTCCCTCTCTTCTCTTACAGCCCAGTGATCTCATCTGCATGAATGGCTCTCATAAAGTTAACGGGTTTATGACAGAACTATGCTATTTTAGATGCACTATTTTATATGCTGCTGTTTAATGTAAAATTAGTGTTTATTGAAAAAACAACAAAACAAGTATTTACTAAGAAGAATATTATTTTGTAAAAAAATCCAGGCTATAATTTCATTCCAGACTCTGCCTCTTTAAAGATCTAAGTGGCATATACATGTCTTTGTTGTATGATGCAGTGGTTACCATGGAAATTTATATTTTTTTTAAATTTAATGAAGACGATGCAGTCAAAAACATAAATAGCCCGAGCCCCTGGCAGGGTAAATTGTACAATGGCATTCTAGAATAAATTTACATGGCTTTTTTTCTGTAAGCAGATATTAGACACTAATAATTCTTTGTGAACAAAAATACTTCACTTTTCTTAAGATGGCAATTATAATTTTTAACTGCACTTGCTCCTGGATGATATTAAATTATATAGCCCTTCATGTGTCCATAGTCCATGGTTCCTCAAAGGCAGTGATCCAAGCTGGTGGATGTGGGAGTTTCCTGCAGTACTGTCTGGCTAAAAGGTTTTTTTTAACATTTTGCAGGAACACCACCAGAGAGAGATTTATACCATGAGGTTTCTTAACAGCTTAGCTAACAAAATCAGAAATGTATCATGGAATAACTAACTGAGTTGTAGGCCTGTAGAGATCTCATACATATATGCTAGCCTGGAAGCCAGGAAATTCATTTGTATCTTGATTAGAAAAAGAAAGACAATATTTTTAAAGTTGAAATTTTTTTTTGCCAGAATAGTTTGGTAACATAAGAGTGTTGTACGGGACCTGATCAAAGCTCCAGGTAATGTAATATCCTGTCTCCAACAATGAGCAAAACAAGATATCAAGAAAGAGTCTAAGAATGGGGCAAACTTTGATGAAATACTTCACCCATGTGCTCCCCCAGCCTCCAGTCATTTGCAGTTCACAGACATCCTGGGCCAGAAAAAGTTTCAGCAACCTCAGTAGATTTATTTCCATGAGCTTGTCCTTGAAGTCCAGTAACCTTTCAGTTTCCACAGCATCCTGGGGCAAGAAGTCATGGTTAAGCTACCAGGTTGAGTTGTATCAACAGTAGTCATCACGATATTGTAATAAATGTAATGTTGCTTTGATGAAAGACTAAATGTCTAATTTTACTAATGATTCTGTGCACAGAAGTAATGTGTGATATACAGTTAAAGATAGTTTTAAAATGCTTGAGCAAGATAAACAGAGAAAAGACACAAAAGGGCATTTTTAGTCCAGTGGTCTTTGGAGTTACTTCTCCCGGGTAAGAGCTATTGCATCTTGCCAGCTAGGTTCTTGAAGAAACTACCAAGACAGCTATCAACAAAGCTAACAAGCTGAAGCTACTCTTTCTCTAGCACTCGTGTTTTGTCATAGAAGAGATTACTACTTTGATTTTTGCAGTGAAAGAATATTGTCTCGTCTTGATTTGCCTTCTACTGGGCAAACACACTGTTTCTCCACAATGATTTTAAACTCATTAGGATGAATCTGACAAAGCAACAAATGTTTAACTAGCCAACAAAAGTGATAAAAATCTCATTCCTGGAGGAATTTCTAATAATTATATCACACTGAGTCCTCCACATGTCTTTTCACCCAGTACAAATTAGTGTAGCTCTGTTGATAAAAGGAAACTATGCCGGTTAGTACCACTTGAAAATCTGACCCTTTCCAAATTCACAATAGGGTATGTTTACTAATTAATTTGAAAGTAAAAGATCTTTTAATATTAAATAGCTGAATTTCTATGCAAGCCATATGAAATACTGGAATACAGTAAATTTTTTTGTCTTCGTAACTTCTTTCTCCCTCACAGGTATGCAAGAGAACTTTTTAAGGAAATGGACCAGCAAAGAAAATCTTACGATCCTGTATTTTATGAGCAGAATAACACATTCCTTCCACTGTCCTTATTAATTTATAAATAGCTATGATCTTAGGTTGTTCTGGTCATTCAAATTTATGACCAGAATAAAATTACTCTCAGCTGAGAGAAAAAAATACCTCTTCTCCAGAGCTTCATAACAAGTGATAAGTATTCACTGGACCATAATTATGTCTTTCTATTTTTCTATGCTGTTTCAGGTTTTAAATTTTTTTTAATATCAGCATTTTAATTAAGCTTTAATCTTCACAGCACTATACTAAATTAAAAGGATGTTTAAAGTGTTACTTTGGTAACTAGCAGAAGGGGTAAAATTACTTTATCTGTTTGTTCACCATGTTGCAACTGTAAACATCTCAATTATGGTCTTTAATTTGCTCATTTTCACTAAAAAAAAAAAAAAAAAAGACACATGACACCTAAACCAGTTATCACTGTTGGAACTGCAAAGTCCCCACAATCCTCTAGCAGGATCTCACTGTGCTAGTGATGGACAAACATGTAGTAGGGAAGCCTTTGCTCCAAGAGATTAAATACAAGCTAATTAGGCAAGACACAAAGCAGGCAGAGGCAGGTAAAGCAGCAGGACCCATCACAGAAAGTTCCCACCTTCTTACACTTCCGTCTAGTGCCCTCTAGTTCCTTCAGCAATCTGCAACACAGTAAAAGTTAAACATAAACTTCATATGAGGTTCCCAAAGCTTCTTGCAGATAATTAGCAATAAATCTTCAAAATGTGCCTGCCATGTACCTGCCATGTCATTGTCCCATTTTATATCTACGTAAAAGGCTAAACAACAAATTAAGTTATCCAAGATTTCCAGCTAAACACAATCCTACATTATAACACTTTAACAGAAACATGCTGAAGACATGAAAGCACCCTTGACGTTGAAAAGCCTGTACAACTTGAACTATGAGTTGTGGAATAGGTAAGAGAAAGAGGAAGAAAATTATTGGACCTTTCTTTTAATGATGAGCTATCACTGATCACTTACAACAGTAAGTTCTCACCACCTTTGAACAGAAAAAAAGAATTATATTTTTATATGATTTCAGAGATCTACATGTCTGTTTCTCTTCTTGAATCTTTCTCTGTTTGATTGAATTCACCCTCGCTAAGTGACTGACACTTTCGTTAAAAAGCTAGCCCACAGATACTGGCTACAGCAGCCTGAAAATGCACGTTAAACTAAGCTTCTACTAGGTCTTTGGGAACAGCCCTCTAGACTGAGAGTAAGGGAAGAGCCATGCCATCCCACCGAAAAGCAGAAGCGATGTGTATATCGGCGTCATCCAAAGACACAGCAGGGATTTTCACATCACAGCACACATCCCTTCTCCCTCACTGCTGCTGATGCAAAGCCTTTCTAGGTAAAATGGTTTCCTCCATTCTCATTTGCTATGAACTGTACCTCTTGAACCTGACAGTTTTTTGGAGGGAATGGATTATATACAAAGCAATATGGAAAACCCTTGTGCCTGCACAGCTGATTCCCACTGGTTTCTACTGCCAGCCTCTGGCTCTGAGGCACAGCTCACTGCATTGCCGAACTTCTCAGAGAGGCAACCTCTTTGCAAAGAACACAACTGTGAAGATATCTTTGAGCACAGTCAAAGATTCACATTTCAGAGATTCAGCAAAATCCCGTAGACAGAATGACTTCAGACTCATTTTGCCGTTCAGTTTGACTCTCCATGTGTATTTTTCCAGTGTTCTCAGCAAAGCAGTTACAGCCTCAAGTCCATCAGCATAATTATCAGCTAGGTCAAATGTTCAAAGTTCTTTTTAAGAAAAAAAAAGTTCATTTAGCAAAAATGGTTTAAAATGTGCAGCAGTCCACAACAAAGCTGTCCTACAGCTCTGATTGCAACTTGTTTTAAATTTTCAACTTATTTTCAATTTTCAGCTAAATAAACATGAAAGCCTATAAAACTAAGGCACGTAATAAAGTGCTGTCAAGCTGTGACAGTCAGTCTTTACCAAAGATCCATCTTCTCCCACTGAGAGATCCTAAATTTGAGGCTGAACTAAGAATGACAGAACAGGCAACACTGAAAATCAAAAATTTTCAATTGGTGAGATTTCTCTGTTTTCCTATTTTGGTGGACAACAAATTGGTTGAAGGTTACAACTCATTTAGAGACATGAGAAAAATGACAGAAAATAGAAGATACGGAATAAAAAAAACTAAGAACTGTCAACCACTGAATATAAAAAGAGAAAAAAAAAGACATTTCATTTGGCATCACCTTATTTATTAGGTGCTGGAAAAACCTTTTTGCTCAAGTCATGTGCATTAAATACTTTTGTTCTTTCTTCAATAAACCATAGAAAAACAAATTCTTCAAATAAGCTTAAATGTAGGCCTCATGACATAGTAATTAAATATGAACTAATTACGAAAAAGAAGTCCTATCATTCAATATCCACTAAAAGAACTTTTCCCTAAAGTATTTTACCCAACATATCCTACTTAGAATCATGTAAACAGATGAGCTGTATTGATCTCACTAAGAACAGCCTGAACCTTTTTCTTACACAATGGCTTTTTTCCCCTAGGAATGTTTGAATGTAAGGAATATTTAAGTAGCACTTAAGCAAAATAAAATTACTCTGTTCAACACACAAAATATTTCAAAAAACTACCTGTGTCTGTAATCATGCCATAGGCTGTTTGCTAGTTGTTAATTGTTACCATCATTTTTATCACATAGGAAGAAGAAATACCCCTGTAAATATCCTGTAAGCACTCTAACAATGATCGCAATGCATCAGGGTAAAGCAGCTGCCAGAAATCAGTCAGATCAACGGTGAGAGTGCAGTCAAGCTCTTTGTGTATACTTAGCAAAGTATAATTATTTAGAACCTAAGGATGCTTCCATGTTTCCTTGTTATTGCTTCTGTTGTGTAAACAGAAAATGAAACCCTCACCAAGCAGGGACCCAGGCTACAGACTGAGGGCAATATGTTAACCTAGAAGTAAAGTGCCTTTTATAGGGAATCTAAGGAGCATCTCATAGGATTTAGTATAATCCATGAATTGTAAGAGCAACCGTGGCCACAGCTGGATTTCACCTGTTCGCCCTCTCTGACAGATGTTCAGGGCCCTTGAAACCCTCAGTTAAATACCAGCTGTACCTTAGTGAGGGAATAGACCGCATTAACACAGAAGTACTTCCTTGAGAATATTGCCAGGCTGCAGGAATTGCCTGACCTGTCAGCCTGCTTGTAGGAATAATCTACCCCAGAGAACCACCTCGACATCTAGACCGTTTCCCCTGAAGGTCTCCCGTCAATCTATTGGTCTCAAGCAGAGATTTCCTCCACGGAGTCTGGCTCTCCCTGACTCAGGAGCAAACACGTTTGTTCATGCCAGCCATAGCCTGATGTGTGTTTACTCAGTAGCAGCGCTAGATTACGGACTTCTTCCTACCCCCATGTGGCAGTCTCATCATCAGATCCATGCAATGAATTGGATCAGGAAGCAAATCTAGCTGAAAAATGACCAGAAGACTAAGTCCTCAGTGTACTGATTTTAAGCAGGATGCTCTCCCCACCCTGTTCACCAGCTGAACAGAATGGACAGCGTAGGCTAAGAACAGCTGAAAATCCAAAGGCACAGCAACTAAATGTTTAAGCACTGCCTCAGTTAAAGTAGTTCCCCAAATATTTCTTCTGTAGCACACTCCAAATAATTAGAATTGCCTATAAAAACCAGAAGACTGACAATGGTATAGGTCTTGTATGCAGGATAGTCTCTCTTCTGTAATATAACCTAGTATCCTGGAGAAATTAATTGGTATTTAAAAGTAGAAATTAAAAAACTCAGATTTCATATTAATATTTGACAGCTAGTCTGTACAGGGAAAGGTTTTCTTTTTTAATGAATGTCACTTTTTTTTAAAACTTGCAAAACAGTATGTATTTAATACAATGAGCATTATTTATTGCTTTGTCCCTAATGTTAGTCTTGTATATCTGATGACTTCTTTTTCAATAATTGAAGAAAATTATGTTGCCAGTTATATTGCTTTTCCTATGCTGAAGTATTAGAAACTAAAAGGCAAATTCAGGAGAATCCCATTCCAAAGATGCACTGGATACTGGTTTATAACAAGCACTCCTAGACCATGACCATTACAAAACATTCTCTAAAAAAACCCTGCAGTAATCTGGACAATTTTTGGCTATTTGAAATTTGAAATCTCTCATGCTTTTGCTGCATATTCCTAATCACATCATTTGTACTTCTTTGAGAAGAGTTCCCATTTTCTTCTTCTATGCTTTTCTTTGTAACATATATTAGTTTATTTTTAGCTTCAATAAAGGAGTCTCTCAACATCATATTTTCATAATTTCTCTCTTCCCAGCTGCTGTATTGCTGGGGAGGTCCTATTAGAAAATCATGCATAACAGTTTAGTCTCTCCACAACCTCAGAAAACTGTTCCATGGATGCGATATTTTGCTTGGTAAATTATAATGTGATTTTCTTGAGGAATATATTTCTTCCTTGAGATAATTGTCAGGAATGTAAGATGGTCATCGAGCTCTCCCTTATATTTAAAGAGTTTCCAGGCAGAATTACAGATTATTTTGTTGTTGCTGCAGTTATTGTTTTTGCAGTAAAGATGGAACCATCTGCTCCTTTGAAGATGTGCCAAATCAGTTGAAAATAATTCATTCAGGTAGGCAGTGAACCACAAAAGCTGATGGTTTAAGGATTCTGGAAGGTTTCAACAGGGAACACCGAGTGCACTTTGCCCAGTTTGGATTAGATTTTTATTTAAACAATGGACACTGAGGAGTTCAAGAAAGTAATACTTGGACAAGAGAGAGATCCTCTCTTTCTATCTACCTCATCCTATATAAACCTACTATAATAAGAGTCAACAGTTATGTATCATGTGGACATGACTAGCTCATACTATTCAAAGGATAATATAATTGATGGCAACGACTTTGGTGTAGTCCTGCATGTCAGAAATATACTGAATGGCTGTTTTATAGTTGGTTTATGTCCCCAACTTGTGCTCTTTTGGCAAAGAAAGATCTGCATTGATGGCCATATCTAGTATGGGTATCAATAGCAAATACCTCACTGATGGGGACATTTGGGCAGAGCAAGAGTAGGGCACCACATGCAGAATGAGCAAAGAAGGGGAAGGAAGGACTTGTAGCAGAGATGTGACTTGAGCACTAATATCTATCTAGAACTAATCTGTGAGTTTGGACAAGATGATGACTTGCTTGACAAGTCCCTGATAACACATACCAGGAGCAAATGAAAAAAATCCTCAGGGCCACCTGAGCCCTTAACCATCTCTATTTGCAATGGTTTTCTGCTTAAACAATTGATAAATTAATATTAGCTAGTGTCTGAGAGAGGATAATTTCTGAGGCATTTTCTGCTATGTGTTTTATTATGATGAAGAAAAGTCTGCATTAATTTATAACTGAGTGGGTTAATTAAATATTACCCCGGGGCACGTGAACGTTGAAGAGTGTGTCTCTATTCTGAAAGGAACACATAATCCCTCTCAGCCTGATGTATTTACTTTATTATTTACTAATAAAGTTTAGTTTATTTGTTGCAAGAATTATTTATTATAAGCATTGTGAAAAAAACAGTGGCTTAATAAGGTTTATTTTACTCACTATTTAAACTGATTGGGATGGTACATTTTAAATAATGAAAACCTACGTTGTGGCATTCTTTTTTTCTGTAAAAGATTGGAAACAACTGAACACAGACATGACTGATATTAAGCAGTGTTTAAAAGCAACGGTGAGAAAAGAAATAACATATTAAACCACTGCATAACACTTTCCAAAGCTGTGACAATTGAACATTCATTACAGTGTTGTTAAATAGCTATTCTATCAATAGTGCTAGCATTACAATGCAGTAGTTTAATTAAATGAAGTTTCTTTCATGCTTTGTTTATTAGGTTTTCGAGCCACAATAATAAAAAAATATTTGCGGCTCCAATAAAGTACCACAATTGCCATATTTCTTTCATATATTAGTAATCTGTTAGTTAACATGCATTTGCATTTTCTATATTTTGGTCATGACAGATCAGTACATCATTACCAAACACAAAAAGAGAGAGCAAATAAAAATATTTACAACATACTATAATTTCCTTTGCAGCTTAATGTCATAATTAAGTTGCAACTAAGCTTATGAATCAATTTTGCATGTTTGCAGGTCATGTGGATGTGTGGTTTGCATAAACTACAATCTTTGTAAGAGCCATTATCGGTCACATTGTTAAAATCATATACCCCTAAAAAGATTTCAAATAATTTTGTTATATAGCAAAGTGAATTTGAAAGTTGCTTTGTCTCATGACTTAGAGACAAAAGACTTTTTGTCAACAGCTTTAGGTCTACACTGAAACACCAAATTCTCACTTCAGACACTGTGATTCATCAGATATTGAAGCTAAAGCCTGTCACTGGTCAAGAACACACTGTTATCCTCTCTGCATTATCCCCTCTGCACTTTAAACTATTCTTTTTTAATTTAAAAAAATATCTAGAGCTTGCTCTCTATATATTTTTACTTTAGCTGGTTATCTTTAAATAGACACATTTGGATTTGTATTGTGTGAAATAATCCTGTCAGATATAGATTAGTAGGAAGAAGGCATCAGGAAGGCAAGATGAATTCAACTGATCTCGCTCTGCTGTGGGGAGGCACTGCCATGTGCCACGTGCTCTCTGTGGAGAGCTGCTTTAGCAATGCTTTCCTGGGGCTTTTCTTTTTCAGGTATGGGGCCAGCATGTCTTGCACTCTCCCTCATTCAGCTGGCCTATATGTGCTGTATACCTACCTCTTTTCATTATACCTCTCTTCCTACACCAGGAGACCTCCTGTTCATCTAAGATACCCATCACCCATTATGGGATGCAAAAGGAAAAAAGATACACGTTGCTTATCATGTTAATCTTGAAACAAGTTAAGATGCCCAGCCGCTAATAGCAAGGATACTGCACACACAGTGGTAGGTATCCTGCAGTTTTAAAATAAAGCAAGCTATTTAAGCTTGGCTAGCACAAAAGCTTAGGACATTCTAAACAGGGGCCTGTACCGATGTAGAATTTGGCACTATTTTAGGACTGGTGGCTTTAGAATATACTGGTTGGTTGGCAGCAAATTTCTGCAACTTTTCAAGGAACTTGTGACAGGAAATTATCTACAAAGAATATGTAATTTCCTGCTTGACATCAAAAAATAAAGAAAAGATGAGCAATGTATATTCTACTGTATAAAGAGAGCTTACCCACAAATACGGAGTTGGTCTCTGGCCTAAGGTTGGGGGAGAAGAATGGGTGAGCACTACCATCACTGAGATAATGATCCCTGGGTAACCCTACAGAAAAGACATACTTGAAGGTGTTTATATATCCAACCCTTATTGAACTTTATTCAAATAACTGTTTCAATAGCATAGGGTTTATTTGTGAACAGTCCAAGCCTTCTGCAATGTAACTATGACTGAGGGGTATGGTGTTTTAACTTAAAATTCCTTAAGTCATTATGAGCCTCTTAACAGCAGATGGGATCAGTTCCGACCCACATCAAATTCTAGTTAACTAAGATTGTCAGTATAATAATTTTCTGGCTGGATGTAGCATACAATTGGCTAGCATCAAAAGGTTAATGGGCATTTAATTTCAGTTAAATACATAGCACAGTAAATGCTTTAATCAGGCAGCTCTCATTAATAAAAATCAACAGCCTTCCCTCCTAAGCTGTAGTATTTACCCTGCGTTCCAGTGCTCTGGAAGTGAGCACTGAATGTCTACAGCTGTATGTATGTGAATTGGACGTCTCTATTCATACTAATTCAATGAAGACACACACATGCACAAATCACGGGAGCTTTTTAACTGAGTGGATAATTATGCCACAGGGAAAAAGTTAAGTTCATCCTGTAATTTGTGACAGTTGCACTTACACAAAACTCAGGCAGCTCTGGAGTAGCAATGAGACCAATCATCACTGATAAAATTTAGTTTTTAGAGTGCAAGCAAATACTTAAAGCAGAAATCTAATCAGCCTTTCTCAGAGGAGAGATTCCCTTTATATGCCTTGGGAGGTCTTAAAAAAGGTCATTGAAAATCCATGCTCTTGGAGAAGAGGTTCACAAGAAAAACTTTTCAGCAAATGAAAGTCTACTGAAAAAGGTGCGGCCACACTCAGTAAGATATTCTGCAGCAATATGTGAAGCAGAACCGTGGTACAGACCCCACATGGATTTAGGGGGATGTTGCACAGCCATATGCTAAGCAAATGTTCAAAAAAGACATTCATCCGCCCCCAGCACAGAAGGGAGCGAGTTAGCAAAGCAGTTTCTCCCACATATGCAAGGAGGCAAGTAGGCAAGTACAGCAGGAACAATGTTGTACTTTCCAAAGAACACTGAGGTTGATTAAGCCTTGTTGGAAATGTAGAGATAAAACAGAAGGAGAAAATAATCTTCTGTGCTTTAGTTTCTTACTATGTTCTCTTTTTGCCAGAAGTTGAATCAGTGTAAATAGCAAGCTTTGTTTTTCTGCTTCTGGAACAAAACACTGACTGCCAAAACATAGTTTTTAAACCTTTACGATGTTGCTGTCCTGCATTCTAAAACACTCCCAAAAACTTTTTTTTTTTGCTAGCGCTTTCCTGTTTTGAACCAACACCTACATATCAAATTGCAATTTAAAAAATTTTATTTAATTAATGTCGTCCATTTGTATGCACAGTAACTCCCATTTGTATGCATACAATTCACTCAGTCTGTGGTCTATAGCTGGCAAGTAACACCACTTAACAGCTGTTAAATAGGGTAATCACCTGTTGTTATCCACAGGTAGCTTTAATTCAAATGCTAATTGCTCTCAGTGCTCTGCTTATAAACCTGCCCCAATGTCAGATACTGTATGTGCCGCACCAGATGGATGTGAGCCTCAAATGGATTGCACTGTCCCTCTGCAGGAAAAAAAAAAAGAATTATAAAAGCCTTGCTACCCTACATTGCCATGAAAAAAAGATGGCACAAGAATTAAACAATGATGGTCTGTCAGAGAGCAAGAATTTCAGGAAAAAACAATGAATGGGGAAGATGAAGAAAAGGACTGCAGACAGGACATTAAAAATTGTATGAGCTGATGCTTCAGCCTATTTGCAACCCGATTGAGCTAATATTCACCATTAGTAAACTCAGTTTGAGAAAATTCAGAAACAGCTGTTGCAGATGTATGCCAGGGTCAGCCTAAACTGATAGGAAATGAGAGCTAAACTGCTTGAACAGTCAGGCGTTTGTAAAAATCCAACTGGAAAAATAAAAGTTCTAGCCTGATATAGGTATATTCTTATTTTTCCAGAGACTTAATTCTTCACAAAAACATCCTAGAATATTTCTCTCCTTGGTACAAATACCTCAAAACCACACTGTACTACTTATTCCTCATAGCAAGAGGCTTCAAATTTTTTTTTTTCTAAGATATCTCCAATTCACCCAAGCTGTCTTTAACCACAGTTTTACGTTGTGCTTAATTTCATCAAACTGTGTGTCACTGCCAAAAGTGATGGTTTAATTCTGTCTCCTTTCCCCTCTTAATGCCATTGACATGTTCCTCACCCTTTCCTCATATTAGATTTAGTCATTCACTGTGTTGCTGGAATATGACTCACTGATCCGATGGGAAACTAATTTATTTGGAGGAGAGATATACGGGTGAGAGTCCACAGTTAGACTGGATTAAGCCTGGCATGGAACAGTGCCCTGAATTGTCCTGTGTTTCTTGCTGCTATACAGCAAAGTTCCTGGCTGCACAGCTGTAGGTTTTATTTTAGATCCCATGACTGTAAAAGGGCCATTCATTCCGTAATGTCGGATTTTCACACTGTACTGGAATGACTTTCCTGCCCTGCTTTCTGAAGGGCTGCTTTTTGTAGGCTAGCGAGGCCATCCATCAGTTGGTCAATAGCAGAATCTCTTTGCTCAGTTTCCACCCTTTGATCTGTTCAGCTTAGATAATTCTGCTAGGTGCCAAAATGCCAGCCCAAACAACCCTCATGTCTGGAGGATACATGCCTTTCCATTGGGACAAAGTGTTGACCTCTGGAAATGACTGTTAGCACAGGGCTACATTTTCCTGTTCCCAACATATTTTTTCAATTAAATAGGAGATAAACATCATCACAGGTGAAACCTGGCTCTGAAGAAGAAATCAAAGCATATAAAAAAATCACATATTAAATAGATCTGCAACAGGCGTGGGCACAGGTTTCAGTTTTGTTCTGAGCTCATTATAAAGCGTACAGCCCTGGCCTTGGAGAAAGGAGCTGCTCAAAATTTCCAAACACAAAACTTAAATTAAAAAAAATTTATTAAATAGTGCCCCAGTTCTCTGATATCTTGCGCTCATGATGAGGTGAGGGAGGGATGAAAACAGTGACTATTAAACCCAGTTCACTTTATCTCCAGGTGTCCTGCTTTAGGGCCATAATTGAACTGAACATCCAGTAGCAATCACCACTTATATGTGAATATTCATTTTAGCAAAGTCAATTATTTCAATCATCAAGAGGAAAGAACCACTTGTTTGTTTGACAATTATGACTCAAATTAATATACATTTCATTTTGATGACTGTTTTTTATTTTGTTTTGCTTATTTTGCTTACAGGAAGGGAAAAAAAAATGACTAAATGTTTCTTCCTCACAGCCATTGCTAACGTATGGAGTATTCACCCTTCCAGATTTTTTCCCGCAGTGAGACATGACAATGTACATCTCCAAAAATGAAGGAAATAACAAATCCTTCCTGTCTTAAATTAAAGTGAATAAGGAAAACTATGGCAGCTGAGATAGATATAGAAAAAAAAATTGCAAATACTCACAGTAAGCTCAGATGAGCCCCCATCTTACTGGTCAAGGAAACTTAAGTTGTCAAAGGCAGAACATGAGACAGGTTGAAAATTCTTCATTACTCATAGCTGGAAGAAAAAGCCACCCATGGCATGAACAGAAGACAAAAATGATAAAATTCCTCTCCAAAGCAGAGCTTATGACATGACTTGCACGGCCAGCCTGCAATTGCTAGTGGCTTTGTGGGTTAAATGATATGCAGCAACTACTAAAGGGAGGATTTCATTTATTATGTACATAAACCACTGTCTGTGTTGTTGGCCAATGCACTGGCTTTTCTGACATATTTCTGTGTAGGTTATGTCTGAGATTCACAAGGTTCTTCTTATGGTCATAAAAGACTTACCCTGATGTCTTCACCAAGACACACCAGAAATAACGGGTTTACTGTCAGAAAGCTGGAAAGGATCTGGAGAATCAGAAACTGAACAATAATATTTCCGCAACCAGCAGAGAAGGGGAAGGGTGGTGAGCTTCTCAGGAGAAGGGACTGAGTAGAGGAATGTTCTCCATGTTCTTTCATGACTGTGCTATGCCATGCATAAATTTAGCTTCCATAAAGATTGTTTCTTTTCATTACAAAAATGGCATTATAAAAATTCATTACAAAAAGGTGAGATGTGCTTTGACTAGATATTCATAAGCACACCTTGTGACAGTAAGGCCGATCTGGAACTCCTTGGAGAACTTGGCACTAGTCCAAACTTGTCTGGTTAAATGATGTTGGCTATTGCCTTTATAACATCATAAATGTGTTAAACGGTCAACACTGGGAAGCAAAAGATTAGGAAAAGAAATCAAAAGAAGAACATTGACTTTTTCAAGAGGGGAAAGAAAAATATTTAACCCACTGTCTGGGTAGTTTCCTCATTCTGTTATTTCACATTCAAAATATCTGTGGTTACCAGGCGGTCCCAATCTGCTCAGTACAGACTGGTTAGCTGAGAGACCCATTAAATCATATAAGCACACTTCCCTACTAAGATAAAGTTAATGTTGTGGAGTGTACTGTGATCTCTCATTGCCAATCAAGGATGTTGTCAGAAAATATACTAAGCAACCAAAACTACCCCCCCTAAAATGTAGTAGCATAGTCACTATGCTACTACACCCCCTTGTTCATCTGTGACCGTCCTAGAAAATGCTATTCTGAAAATAGTTCATCAAATAATAATGTAATTCGTTGTCATAATTAAAAGCTATAACATGTTTTTCTTACAGTACTTCCTTAAGGAACAACTTTTCTTTAAGTTTTCTTTTTTGGTCATTGATATTTGCATGTTCTGTTGTTGCCAAAGAAGTCTTTTTAACCTGACATACTACCTTAACAATCTTGTTCAATACCTCTATTTTTTCTAGTTTTAGCCTCTGTGGGTATTCTCGAGTATTCCTTGTATTTTGTTGAGTAAAATGAAATATTTGTAAAAGGATGTAGAGTTTGTGTTTTGATAGATTTTTAAAACATCTTAATAAAAAGCAGTAAGTAGGCTTGCTTTGCCTGTGTGAAAACTACATTATGTCTGGTTCTTTTCCAGACTGTGAATAGAAAAATAAAGCTGCAAAATATAGTTGTAAATTTGAGAATAAAAAAATATTTATATGTAAAATTATATTTTAAATATAAAAATAAACTTTAATGTTTACTCAATCTTGCATGATAAAACAAATTTAAAAAGCTGAGTAGATATTTGAATGCTGCACGTTCCTTATATAAGTCAAAAGCAATCCACATTAGCATTTACTTTTGATCAGAAATTGAAAACCAATTGGTGGAATTATTTCTTTCATTTAACATTGGCTGTATTTTTGAAAAGAAATAATTTAAACAACTTCACTAGATTTTTTTTTTTTTTGGTCACTTCTCAAGAAAAAACACATAAATTAATAATTAACCTAATTTTTCTTCCATCCCAGAGATCACAGGTCAAGGTATCATTAAGTACATTCCATTCTGAAATGACGGAATTGCACAATTTACTCTTCCATCACTTATACTAAAAGATTAATGATGGTTTGATGTGAGGATATGCAGAGATGGGAAAACTTAAACCTCTGGGACTGAGCCACAGCTTTTAGTCAGTTCCTGAAGTCATAACTCATTTTGTTATGAGTCACAAAAGGCTACTGCTATCATTTGTATTACTGTACAAATTAGGAGTCTTACTCATATCCTTCTTTTTCTCCCACAGATTAAGTTCAATGACTACTTTTGCTTACGCTAACTATATACATCCAATATAATTCAATCAGGACTTAAGCTCACCTGGAGAATCCAATCTGTTTGAAAGTCTACTGATGGTAATTTTAATTCCAGAAAGCAGTAAGCTGTGTCATGTGCAAGGTGACATAACAATTAAGCAACTGAGATAATTTTGGATACTGCCAGACCCATATTTTGTTTCCCTAGAAGCATATAAGGAAGAATGCACCAACGTTAACAAAAACTGAGAGAGAGGAAAAGACCAGAACGTTGCAGTTTCAAAGCAGGTTTCTCTCAGATCCTCTTTTTTATGCTACCAATGTTGGAATGGCACCTAACAGGTTCAGTGTAGTCCTGGAAAGACCTGTGAAGTGTAGAGTGTGAAGCCACCTTCGAACAGGGAACAGGACCTCCACCTTAGCTCAGACTGTGCTGATACTCTGTTTGGAAAGGAGGTTATGGGCATAGGTGTTGGGTCAAGTGGTTAATTCTTTTCTATTTATCTACGCATATGCAGAGTGCCTATATGAAGTTGAAAGGTGGATTAAATACATAAACAGGCAGGTATAACTTTTGAAAGCTGTGTACTGATATTCCCTGACATAAGCATATTGGGGGTGATGGAAGCTATTTTGGGGGAGAAAGACAATTTTGCTAGCTATTCAACTTCTACAGCACACACGGTGTTAAATACATTCATTGTGGGGTGCTGCCTACGTTATGAGGTCCTCTCCTATCAGCTCAGGATGAGCAGTGCAAGACCACCCTATTACTTCTGATTTCAAACATTAAAACTACATTGCAAAATTAAATGGGGATTCCTCTTTCTGTGTCACTAAGTTTGGAAGAAATGCAATGAAAAGTAGTAAGATCCCAACACAGAATTTCACAATTTTTTTATAGATGTTACTGACCTCAGAAACTCTTCTGAAGAAAATGGCAAAGCTGAGAACAAAAGAAAACTTCCAGGTTGCCATCAAATATAGCAGAGGCAGCACAGTATGAACAATGCAAGTCTCAAACACAGATAATCATGAAGTACCCATGCAACAGTATTACCAAGGCAACAGGCAATGTTACAACAGTGGTGGCTGTTTTTAAGTACAGTAGATTGCTGACATGAGGAATCCTAGGTAAATGGACAGATGAGAACGAAATGAGCAGCTTACAACATGAAGAAAGAAAAACTGATTGGGGGATGAACAATATAATTAAATACATAAGTATATCATTAAATGTCAGAAAATTTCAGATTTCTGAATAAATTCACGTCTCCTGGATTACAATTCTATACAATTATGTTTAATAATCTACCCCTGTCAATGAATATGGAGTAAACTCAGCTTTAGAGCCAGTTTCAGTTAGCAGACAGAGGTGAGTTAAGCTGTTCCCACTAGTTTTGTTCAAGAAATCTGACAGAAGATGGGAGCAGCAGTTGGTAAGAGAGACACGTTTTGAAGACTAAGACAGCAGAGAGAGAAGAAAAGAGCCAGAGCAGAGATGAAACAAAAAGGAAAACAGGACATAAAGGGTAGGAATCAGGATATGGACATTTAGAAAGGACATGAATCTGTTGAGCCATCTCATCAAACAGCAGAGGGGGTGCAGAGGCAGATGATATTAAAAATTAAGTGACAAAGTTTTGAAGAGGATTAGATGTCTGGCTAAAAGAATCTAGATACTTTTCATTCATATCAAACACTTCATTAAACTCACTGATCCTCCATTTGAGTATGGACTGCATATAGAGAGCAGAAAGCTTTCACCTCCTTTCCAGAGCTGCTCCATCTCACCTGCTCAGAAATATCCCAAGGGGGACTGCTCACTGTCTCCACTTCTGGAAGTACACGGAGCTGTCTTTGAGTCATGAGTTACATATAGACACTTGTTTATTACCAGAAGTATTACAAGGTCTGGTCCTGGGGAACACTTCACTTGACAATTAATTTACATTATACTGGGCACAACTTGTTCTCAAATCACTCATGTCCACAGATTTTTATTAAAATGATTTTATAATGTTAATTGTTTACTGAAATGAAATATGCAAATTGATAAAGGAAGTACAGATGCATCACCCAATAAACAGACATCAGAATGAGACTCATGTCTGATCACCCTTGTTTAACAATGCCTTTTAAAATGAAACACATCATTTTCAATTAGATTGATAAGCCACAGTCTTACCAATGACCACTTTCACAAAGAGAGATCAATTAACCTTTTCATTGTTATTGTCAAAGATCCCCTCTCTACTTCCTTTATGTCCAAACTTCTTGTCCTGCCCCACCAAATTCAGTCTGCTTCCTGAGGTTTCACCTCGTTCTGTAGCAAAAAGGGTAGACAAACAATTTATTTGGTACAAACAACTGTCAGGAGAAGGAAGACCTAAACCTCTATAGATCTACTGCTAATAGGCTAGAAACTGTCTCTGCTTTAGAAGGTCACTCTTCCCCAACTTTCTTCTTCACAGCTTTTGCTGAAAACACACTGAGTTGTATAAAATCCTGTATTTTTTGGTAAGAGATAAACAAAAGTCTAGCGACAGCTTTTCCTCGTATAACAGCTCCTGAAGTAGAGGTAAGCTCCTCTTGCTCAAGGCAGTACCTAATTTACAAGTAGCTTTTAATATTGATGTTCTTGGGTTATGAGTCTCCTTTAACAAGCATAAATGAATTATAACAACATCACAGATCTCCAGCTCTGTGCCACGAGGGAAGCAAGTGTGTGCGTGTAAACCATCTCAGGAATTACACAAAGGACAAAATGGTGCCCATGTTTCCCTGCTCCTCAGCCTCAGACCACGACTGACCGACAACAGCCTCCACTACCTATGACTTGATCACACAGATGGCATATGGTAGCCAACAGCCGTCAACACCACCGCTTTTATGACCCAGACCTAAGGCCAGAGGGATGCAACAAAACCCCTTGCTGCAGCCAAGCAGGGGCAGTGAGCCATGCAGCTACCTGCAGCCTTGCTCAGGTACCAACAGGCTTTCAGCCGCTGTGGCAAGGGTGTTCGCAAAGATCAATTCACCCCGTGTAAAGCTTTGTGCCAGTTTCTGGGGGCACTTACAGGTATGCCACTTTTCCAATACAGGGCAGCAGGGTGTGCAGCTACTATTTGAATCACAATCAGTTGCTAAATTTAGGTTAAATTGATTCAGTTATTAAACCTTTGCAGCAATTTCCAAAATCTGGAGTTGCTAGTCTAAACACTCTTTAAAATCATACTTTAAAGTAAAACTTTAAAACTATTACACACGAAGGAGTGAATTATGTTTGGAGGTTGGAATAAACTGGGGAGAGGAGGATTCCTTTTTCTTTTAAATGACAAACTTAACCTATTATTAATCTTCAGACATGAACAAATACTTCTAGTTCCTGAACCAACTGAGAACTTATTAACTGTCAGAGTATTAACAGGCGTACCTAATACATTTTACAGACAGCAATTGCTGATAAGTGCTCATGGAATAAAGCATTCAAGGAGACATGATGTGAATCTGGGCATGTCTGTCAAACATCCTGGCAAAGGAAATATTAAGAAATCAATCACATTTTAATCTACAGGCACAGAATCTTTGGAGTATAAGAGTAAAATTGGTTCCCTTCCTTCATTCTTGTAGAAAGCCACTTATTTTCCAGAATACAAGACCAGAGATTTTGTACAGTTTTTGTAAAACAAGAGGGTTTTTTCCTTCTTTCAAGATTAGGTAACTTTTCAAATTCAGATTTCCCCTGAGTTTTACCTCTTTCAAAGTTGCGCAGCTCCACGGACTGAGACAGCATGATGATTCACCTGGCAGCATGATGCCAGTTCTGTTTAGCACTGTTTACAATTTTCTATTCAGATTAAGTGGCTGTCATCAAAAACGAATACAAATTCCAACCTGGTTGATTTAAATTTAGGGAGATTTGATCGGTAGGGGATATTCTTTCTGGGATAAGTCCGCCGGGGTAGAAGGAATCTTTTTTTTGTATTGCAAAAGAGAAGAAAAAACTGTATTGTAAAAGATTTCAGGAATGTAGCAAACCTATGTGAAGTTTACCTGTAAAAATTACTTACTTAGGAAGAATTATAATTAAGAGGGAATCTTTTTCAGAGCTGTGCTCCAGCACTGCAAGTCTCCCACACCATGTGCCTCCTCTTCTATGGAGGGGAACTCCATTTCTAACACCCCCAGATGGTAAAAAATTATTAGGCTGCATTGACCATCATGCAATTATTAACTGTCAGAGTATTAACTGAGTCTCATGGAGAGAGACGCACGCTTTTTAAGGCTACATCAGCAATGCAAACACTAACACTGTCAATTATCCTGCCAGTGTTACGCTCACCTGTCTTTGTAACATCCTGCTAATTAAGTATCTACAATAATCCATGCAAAAGTCATCTTTTAAAAGAAATAATTACTGTTGAAGGTTTCAGTAGCATAAACTTTAGAAATTAAACAGTTCAAAGTTCTTTATAGGAAAAAGTAACTGAAGAGCTTGACACAGTATTTCTGTACAACCTGTATACTCTTTCTTACATTTTAAGATTAGCTGAAGCATTTTCCCACTCCTTTACAATGAATACGATGTTTAAAAGGCATCTAATTGTAATACATTACTTATGATAACTTTGTATAAATTCTGACATGAATTTAAAGTCTGATCTATAGTCATTGTGATACTCCAGTTAATTCTGCTATGAAAGTGAAATGCATGGTACTTCCTGATTCATCAATAGCAAAACTTCATTTCCTTTAAGTAGTATTTCTTTCTGTTCCTCAGGAAAAAATCTAAATCTACTGAAGTTAAAATACTGATGGAAATTAAATTATCCTGTGAATAAAGTCAATATTGCTTTTCTCTAAGGAGGGCTAAGCTGCATATTTAACATCAATCACTTGATAAAGACATAAGAGATAAATAAAGAAAAATGCAAGTCAAAAATGAGACCTTTTCCCTAATGGTAGGGACTTGATTAAATAGGTCAAGAAGTCCTGAAAAATAATTATTACTTCTCTATTTGTGATGATAACCACTTTTAAATGGGAATTTGTTGCCAGGATTCCCTTCAGGTACAAAAAATTAATCACAAATAATATTTTAATTCTTAATTTTTTGCATTGTCCAGAAGAAAAGCACAGAAGAAGAAGGCTGTCAATAATTTTGAAACCAAATCAATGATCTATGGGTACTCCTGTACTTCTGTTACAAAAAGTAATTCTCAAAAACTTTCATTGGAATTAAACAGAAATTGTTTGGGTTAGAAGTCAAAGAAAAAATATAAACCCAATATAAATAGTCATAAGAATATGATACATTTGTGTCATTGTTTGGCTTCATTAAACTCTTTGCCACAGAAATAAGCTGTCAGAGAATTATAAAATTTCATATGCTTCCCTTTACAAAACACTCTATTCATAACTTACTATAATAACCTATTTCAATGATTCTCTTTTTTTTCTTTGGTACGGTCTGGCTTGTGTGTGAAAGACAAATTGCACATGCCTCAGTCTTGTTCATTAGAATTTAATCTAAAGGAAAGGGCTAAAATGAGTTTCTTTTAAGTGGATGGATATTTGTGGAATAAAGTTCCAAAGCCATATGTCCTTCACACTAGGAGATGAAGAAAAGCTCTACCTCAATGTCTACCGGCACATATCTATTTATATGCCTAAAATTATACACATTCAGACACTCTAGACTCCGTGCTTAAATGGAACCAGGGCTTGTATCCTGTTGCTTTTCAGTCTCCAATAAAGCATCTTGAAATGCTTCCTGTGAAAATCTTCCACACAAAAAAAAAAAATCTGTAAGCCACAATGTAAATGATGCTAAAAATTTTTCAATAAGAAAGTTTGAAACAAGAGTCATTGTTTCAAAATACTAATTCAAAGTAGATATGTTAGCTTTAAATAACAGGTTCACTTCCATTGAAATTTTGTTCTGATATGCCCAAGGATTTTTTTTTCCTATGTTTTTTTAATATCTAAAAACTTTTCATTTGCTTTCAAAGAAAACTAATTTCAAGATGTCAGCAATTCTTACAGAGAAAGCATTTCTGTTTCTAAAGAAAGCTGAAGTCTTTCAATGTTTTCTGCACTGAAACCGGCAGAATTCTGGCTTATATTTTACAGACATCCAAAAAGCCAAGTCACTATAAGTGACATACGTGTGTTCAAAGGGAACAGGATAGCATAAAACTGACTACATTTCCATGTAATTCCTCACAAAACCTTATAGAGCAGGATTTGAGTCTCATCTGCAGAAATGTTAGTCTTTTTTTTTTAACCAGTGATGGGCCTTAAATTTAGGTCTCAATATCCATGTTTTAATTTAATCAAAGGCCACTTTTTTCTCTATGCATAGTCTTTCAGAACACCGACTGTTAACTGCCCCCACCCTCCAAGAATCCCAATAGCTTGATTTTACCCTTCTCTAGGGAAAACTCAAGGACAGTCAATAGTACAATGAACAGGTAATTACCGAACTTGATTATGCTCTGAGTTTATTCCTCCTTAAATAGTATATGTTCCACAGGCAGCTGAAAAATCATTCTCTGAAATGATCTTGCTGCACTAAAAATGACTAGACAGATATTTAGCTGGTACAATTTTAAAAGAATTGTGTCAGTTCACCATTGTAAAGTCCCATCACTATCATACAACTCCTTGATGGATTGCCCTCAGCAGTGCTTAATAAGGAAGCAGTCAGAAATCAGTGATAGCACAAAAAAAGTTGAGGCAATTTGTATAACGATAGTGAGAAATGCCATATAATATATGTAAGGGTTATCAGCCATAATTTACCAAACGCAACAAAAGAGTCACTGAGTGTAGTTATTTTCATATACAGAAATCGCACAGAAATAGAGGCAGCTAGTTATATATGCCTAGAGTATAAAACTTTAAGGTCACTGGCTTTTCCTTTGTAGTAATCTTCTGTTAAGTCTAAATGAGGATTTGTAATTATAAGCTTGGATAAAGTCAACATCTACCATTAGATTACAGAGAAATACTGCTGTATTTTGCATCAGGCTGTCACACAAGTGATGACAAGGCAGGTTTTTTAAAACTGTGATTATCACCTAGACTTATCTAGACTTATCACCTCTGCACAATTAAGATATAAAAGCCAAATCACAAAAGCCACGCCAAAGGAGTCAAAGACAGCCCCAAAGGTTTCTGATAGCTAATCTGTTGAATTACTCTCACTCAAATGCCTGGTATCTCTTCATGCCTTTCCACATCTGAATGCAGCTAGGAAATTTAAGTCAACGACATAGACAGTGAGGATCTGCACTACACAGAGTACAGCCTGCCTGAATACTATTCCTTTTGTCCCATCCTTTTGTCTGAAAAGTCAGCTCCCTCAGCTGACGTGAAGAGCGCCAGAGGGCAAATCAGATTTCATGCAGCTCCACAGTGAAGAGAGGCTAGGAGGTCAGGGGGTTAACATCTACTATAAATACCCACAGGACTTCTTGGCCTGAATTGCAGAATGTGATTGCTTTACGTTTCTACACTGCACTGAGCTGTTTCACACTATGCTTTACCGCATGACATAATGCAGAGCAGAGTCAAATACATAAAAGGAATAATGCACCTGGATTTTCTCACTACAGAAACATGCTGTGGAAGCCTGCACATATGAGAAATGAGTATTTCAAACCACTAGAATCTTAAGGCAAACTGAGTTCCAGTTCTTATTCAGCTCTTCAGTCAGGTCTGGATTATACACTAGGATAGTGAATTTATTAAGGGATATATATAGATATGATCTAAAGCAACAGACTGCAAAAAAATGCACCAAGAGATCAATTTTTGATTTGGGTATTGAGGTCATAGCCTGCTCCTATTCCATTAAAGAATGTATTTTTACTGATTTCAGTGAAGCAAGAGGAAGACTAACATTTACTGCTAAATGGATGCTCAACTAGCAGCCTTTGCAGCACTTTTGAACAGTTATTGGAGAGTGGCAGATCACTGAAAGGCTCTGACCTCCACTGCAAGCAGCTGTCAGCACAGCAAAAGTTGAAAGCTTTTTCATATATCTTTCTCACATATTTGGTAAATGCAATATAGCAAACCAACTTTAATGCTTCCCATACATGGATTTTTATTTGGGGATTTCATCTGAACAGAATATGAGAGAGGCTTACAAAAATAGTTGAAGGCTGGTTTAAACTGTTTCCACTAACCACTAATTGTCTTTCCATCAACTTTGAAAAAACATGAGGAAGTTGCAACAATTAAGTTGGAAGGACAAGGAACAGTAGATAGGACAGATAATCCTGAAGAGAAGATCAGAATAGGAAGAGACCAGCTAAAGCAATATGAAGACAGAGTATATAACATCAGACAACTTAAGGTCAGACTCTGGCCTCACACTGATATGAATATACAGTTTTAATAACCTCAGTTGCACAGGTTATAGCCTCAGAATTTGCAACTATACAAAGAAAGTGTTGAAAAACATGAGATGGTGGTTGTTAAAGATCACAGACAGTCCACATCATTCTAAATATGTGCTCCTTTTTAAATTCTGTTTTGTTCTGATTTGTAATACTCAGCCTTTACATAAAACAGGATTTGAAAATGAGATTCTGTTTCAGTTTCGCAAATTTATTATTTCTTCCCTTTCCTACAGTACATTGGTAAAATCCATGGCAAACATTAACAATAATTTTACCCATAGCTCTAAACTGGGTTGCAGCTTTCCCATTCCAGCTTGTCTTGCCACTGCTATCCAGGAAAGGGAGAGGAACAGCGAGTCTGGTATTCACATAATGTGAGAATGGGATTCAAAGAGATGTCACAAAAAGCTAACATCTTCTAAGATGTAAAAAACAATGTCTTTTGCTGCCTGTGGAGGGGTAAGCCAACATTCTTCATAAAACAAATTCTTCATGCCTTAATGAAAAGGGGTGCGTTGTATGGATGAGGGGAAATCACTTCTTATTATAAAAATACTTGAAGTCTGGATGTTTCAGTAACTGATTACTACCTACTGCAAGGTAGCAAGCTTATTTATTGCAGCACCTTCTGAGCCTTACTATCTAATGTATTACAACCAAAAACATATTGTTTAACATTCTTGATTAAAGATTTAGTCCTTTTACAGTGCATTGCTAGTAAAGAAAATATTCAGTGGCATGATTTCCAGATGATATATTTCTTACACTATGATTTATGTCTCATCAGGCACAGAAGTTCAATAACAATCAAGGACAACCTTTGTAGTTCCAACAGTGAGATGTTCTTATTCATTGCTTCAATTCATGTAATTGCATGGCCCATATATGCATGGGCGTTAATGGGCTGGACTTTAAGAGAAATAGAGATAAAAACTTACATATCCTTCATACAGTTCTAGTTTGGAAATAATTTCACTGTCTTCAGTAAAACTATAACTGTCAGGAGAATCAGGGTTAAGGTAAATACATGTATGAGATAATGTAAATAATGCTGGACTAATAAAGGTAGTGTCTAAAATTTATTATGGTTATACAGAACTAGTGCAAAACTGAAAAATATGTCATTGCTAAAGGAGAAGTTAAATTGTACCTAAGACTATTAATAACGTATCACATATGCAGTGTCTACGTTATTTTAGTTATAAAAGCATCCTCCTCCACCTAAGGCATTAGCCTTTTGTGATATAATGCTACTGCATCAGTAACTTTGCTTCTTTTCTGTCAGCATGCTGAGTTTTTAAAAAGAGTACATCTAATGGGTGGAACAGGGTAATGTATATCAAGAGCGTGACATATGCCAGCTGTGCCACGCACCCACTTTGTGATCTTTCACCACCCCTTTACAGTACCTTAGCTTCACTGTCCTGAAAATGAAATAATAATACTTCATTTGCAAATCAGCTGTAGAGACTTAGATGTAAGGAGAGACAATATAATGAATAAATGCTATATTGTCATGTAGAATTAAATTCAGGGACCATTTTGAAAGAGTCTACCAGTTCCACAGAATATCTCCATAAGACAGTGAGAAGATAAACTACAAACTGCAACAGCCTTTCAAAATGCAACAGTCTTCCATATAACTGTATGAGCATATATAAACACATACGCTAATTTATATACCATAGCATGAGAGTTTTCCAAGTATAAGTCCAAGAGATGTAAATTATTTGTTAATGCACCAATTAGAAGTAGGTGCTTTTTGAAGCTGGCCAGTTTTATGACATGCTAATCCACCAAATAATTTTATATATCACACAAAAACTATTTCACAAATATTCTAGACAGCTGTTTAATTATATGAGGTTCAAATGAATTTTAAATAGTCTAAGTCCTCTCTTTGCAGCCAATGACATTAGCTACTATTAAAATGTTTCATTCTACATGCTGAACGAGCAGGAAGGAAGGTTTATAGGAAGATAAGTATCTATCAAACTGATCTTTTAATTTCACTAAGAATTCATTGTATTACTGTTGTTATCATAAGATATCAAGAGCATTACATGGACTTCTTGAAAATCATGCAAAGAGAAATAAATTATGTACAATCATGTTAGGACCAGCAACCGAAAAATTTGGTTGAATATTTAAAAGGAGGTTTTCCAAGCCAGCTTTTCCCTCTTTAATAGTGTCATCCAGCTTATTTTCACCAGATCCCTATTTTCATCTACTTTTAGAGAAACAGGCATTAGAGTTCCACAGACAAAATGGGCCACTTTCTGTAATCATGAAATAGAGAAGACTCTACTTTTACTGTTAAGACCCCTGGGAGATTGCACTGAAAAGCATTCCATCATAATTTCTAACAAAAAGCTTCTTTGAAGTACAGTAAGTAAATATTTAGGCAGCTCAGTAGATGGGATAAGTTTCATTTCTTCACATTTCCTAACATGACTCCTTACCAATATAATTTTCAGTTCAAATTTGACTTGCAGAATCTACAAATGCTTTGTGTTAGTTTGCTTATAAAGATACATTGTTTTCCCATTTGAGCAAATCATATTTGTTCTTGTATTAGAGCAATGTCATGAACTTCCTTCCATATTTTCAGAGGGAAGACAGACAACTTGTTAAGGATCTCTGAAAAATGAAGATTCTGCTTTAATAAAGGTCTCTTGAGTTTGATGCAGTATTTTAATAAAGCCTAGCATTGTAGCAACTAAGGGAGAAAATCATTAAGCCCTGACTCTATCTATATGCAGAACTCCTTTTGTGTAAGAGTAAAAAAACCCAACAACAAAAAAAAGAACCCAGAGCAAATGCTTCACTATTTGATTCTATTACACTGTTATAACAGTGCTGTGGTTAAGTTTGAAATGAAAAACTTGTAAGTCCGATTCTCACACTACTCTCCACTTGATTCTCATGCATTTTCCCACAGCGCTCACTGCAAGTACTCAACACTGCCATGACTATCTTGGGATCTCACCTGCAAAATTTGTTGTTACAAAGAGCATCTATCTAATTTAATGCTGTGTAACCAAGAGAAATATGAAGTTAAGACTGCTGCAGAACACCAGCATGGGGATACTATAATTTAATCTAACCTTGCTTTCAACATTTTAACCTGTTACAGAATTTAAATAGAGGAAAAAGAAAGAATGAAGATAAATATTGATTAAAAAAAATAGGAGAATATTTTTCTCTAGGAAAGATCAAATAAAAAGTAACAGTATTTGAAGGTAATCAAAAAGTTACAGGTACAAATTAGGAAAAAATACTGACTTCTTTCTTCACAGCTGCATCTGAACAAGACCAAAAAAGCCCAGCAAAATTATTTGAATGACAGTTCAACTGCTATGAGATGTAACCCCGCAGCTGAAAACAAAGTTTGACTTTTTTATGACTTTTACTTTTTAGTCACAATGAATTAATGCAACAAGTAATGATCTTAAGCTACTCAGGAAACAATATACTCAGTAAAATTAGAAGCAAGCTTGAAGCATCCTCTTTGCCTGAGGCAACAGAAATGATGGATGATAGTCTGAGGAATAATCTTTGCCTTCTGGACTACTAAATAAGTAATCTCATTAATCGTCTTGCAGCTTTTACCTTTTACTTCTGCTTTAGTTACATAAAACCTGAGAATTTTGGATGTTTTTTACTTGAATCTTTGATATCGTGTAACACCAGTTGGATGCAATGTGAGTTAAGACAATTACAAAGGGACTGTGCAATGTTAGGTCTACTATTTCAACAAGCAGTTTTAGTGCACAGTAAAAGGATAAAAATACAGTATTTAATTCAAACAAAACCTAAACAATAGAAAATACCCTTGAGATGGAACATTTCCAGTTCTGTGCTGTGCTTTGTAATAAAATTCTGGAGACAGAGAACCGAGAGAAAACACCTGGTATGAGAATAAAGCAGGAAGCACTCAGTGCAAGTGATGGAGTTCAGCTCTTTACCACGTTCTGTGGAACCAATACTGGGCAGGTTAAGGTAACTAATACTTCTATTGAGCACTTTTATTCTGAAATTTAATACTTCTAGAAGTTAAGAGACCTCAGTCCTGAAGATCATCAACAGGAAAAGACTCAGCTGTACCAGCAGCCAAAATTGTCATCAGCTCAAATCCACTCCTAATCCTGAAAGCCAGATACAGTTTTCCTGCATAAATGAGCTCACAAGCTACAGATCTTCGTGATAATTTATCTTCCAAAGCACACAGCACATTTGATAGACACAAGAGACTTTATCAAACAGGTTCAGGCCAAGATGTCAAATGGTTCCTTTTAATTAGGAAGGAGGGAAAAGCCAACAACACCTTGAAGTACAGTAGAAGCCTCACTGTGCAGATATATTATTGAGAGTTTTTGGAGGCTGCAGCAATGGGTTGCACCGAAGCCCATAGATTTTTACATTCAAAGTCCCAACTGCCTACCTATACAGTAATCACAGCAGATGGATAATGTGCTGTGTTCAGTTTTTTTAATAAACATGTCAAACATTAAACATCCTGTTCACAGATGTACAGTAATAAAATGTCTTTGCTGTGATTTGAAGTTATGCTGCCTCAAAAAACCCTACAGTTTTTACTTCAGAGAAAGAATCCAACTGCTGCACACGCCTTCATTTTGCACCTTCCTTACATAACTCCAGAGGAACAATTTCAGCTCCAACTATGCTGGCCAAGACTTCATCTGTCAAGTATAAGCCATAATATGATGATAAGAGCTACAAGATGCTGCGTGATTGAAGGTACTTTGCCTTAGAACACCCATTTTGCACATCTTCTGCTTGTGGTCTTTGGAGACCTTACAGAATTTTTAGTAGATTCTTTATATTTTTAATCTACATATATTCTGCCTGGAAAACTGTGTTAGAGTTCATTGAGCTTCAACATTGTTCTTCATATTTGTGCACTTACACATTGCGAGCAGCACTCTTAACATGAAAAAACAAGAGCTGAGGGAAATATTCTCAACAAATTAAGACCAAGGCAAACATTTAATCTTGAGTTAAGCAGAAGGTCAGATTAAACCCTACAAGCATTTTTATCTCAAAATTCAACATTTCTTTTTATTCTTTGTTAACTCAGAACAGATTTTTCACAGATACAGTGAGGATATGGGCTTGGCCACCTAAAGAACACAAACCGCCCACAGGAATGCGTGGCTGGTCCTTCAGGCACCAGGGGTCCCTGACACACACATAGTCCTCTCAAAACTTAATTACTTCCCCTCATTCTCCTTTCACTTCTTCTAAAGGAAGATTTCAATTTTCTTCCTTTGTTTACATTAGAAAGGAATATGTGGTTAAGTAAAAATTTTAAAACAACTACTTAGGGCTTTTGCTCCCCTTTTGGCAGTTCTGGCAGTGAAGAGACAAACTCTCCAAACCCAGACGTTCCCAGCACATTTCATGAAAAGCACAGGTTTCCTTAGCAACATGCCCCAAAATTTTCCGGAGTCCTTCACACCACGTGTCCTTGGTAGATGTCATGGTTTAACCCGAGCCAGCAACTCAGCACCACACAGCCACTTGCTCACTCCCCCCACAATGGGACGGGGAGAGAATCAGAAGAGTAAAAGTGAGAAAACTTGTGGGTTGAGATAAAGACAGTTTCATAAGTAAGGCAAAAGCTGTGCACACAAGCAAAGAAAAACAAGGAATTCATTCATTACTTCCCATGGGCAGGCAGGTGTTCAGCCATCTCCAGGAAAGCAGGGCTCTATCATGCATAACGGTGACTTGGGAAAACAAACGCCATTGCTCCGAACGTCCCCCCTTCCTTCTTCTTCCCCCAGCTTTATATGCTGAGCATGATGTCGCATGGTGTGGAATATCCCTTTGGTCGGTTGGGGTCAGCTGTCCCAGCTGTGTCCCCTCCCAACTTCTTGTGCACCCCCAGCCTACTCGCTGATGAGGTGGTGTGAGAAGCAGAAAAGTCCTTGACTGTGTGTAAGCACTGCTCAGCAGTAACGAAAACATCCCTGTGTTATCAACACTGTTTTCAGCACAAATCCAAAACATAGCCCCATACTAGCTGCTATTAAAAAAAAATTAACTCTATCCCAGCCAAAGCCAGCACAGTAGAGCATCTTCCTAACATGGAAGTTCACAGGCGATCAGACACCCATGGCCTTTCTACTTAACAGTACCTTATGGGTTGGATTGTTGGGGGTTGTTTTCTAAATGCAAAATAATTGGTTCATTAGCTGAACGTGCAATATCTGGTCAAAAGAAATTCAGTACAAAGTTTTAGGTTACTGATGTCTTTCTGGTGAACAGGTGATTGCAGCACACAAGTTATGGTCACAGGTCTCAAAAATCTCACTGCATCAGGTAGTGTTCAGAAAGCAAAAGTAATTAAGACCACCTGACTAATGAGGAAATACAACCACAATAAAAAAATACCTGAGTTCAAAGAAATGCAGGGCCACAGCAGACTCTAAAATCAGTGGAAAGTGACTCATTGAATTTAACAGGCACATCTGCCTCAGTGCTGTCTGTGATAAATGGATATTCCTGCCCTTTCTGATGGCTGATACATGCCGGGGTTTGGGGTGAAATGTGCAATATGTATGTATGCACATAATTAAATAGAATTTAATATCTGCTGCTACTCATACTCCCAGGCAAGGCAACAATAATATATAATTTCAAAACTAAGCCTGACAAGTTGAGGAATAGATACTTATTCACCCAAAAGGTAGAAATACCTGTTCAGAAAATTATTTGAGTCATGACTAAATGTCAGAACACAACAACAAAAAAATATGGATATTAATCCACTTGCACACTTTCCTTTCTTTAATTCTTCACAGTTGTTGGGGCCAGGTGGTGACCAGTCTTATGGGTCACTTACTCTAATGACTTACAGCTTCTCTTCAAATGCAGATCATTTGCCTGCACTTACATACAAGATTGCTCCATTGAACTAGCCACAATGTCTTGTTTTAAAATATTGCAGCATTTGGGAGGACAGCAGAGCATGTGTCAGACGTGAAAAATATGGAATTGCTCAGAAAAGAGAAGGATTTTCCTGTTCCCTCCTATTCTGCAAATCCTTTGGGTCCTGATGTATTACATTTTAAGGGGAGCTGTTGGTGGTCTCTTATTGCAGACGAGCATCTGTGAGTAGCCCTACATGCACCAGCACTGAAAACACAGGCAGTTGGAGATCCGTAGCATGTGTCTTCCTCACCCAAGACCACAAGTAAGAACAGAAGGATGGCCACCCACAAATCTCTCTTATGTTAGCAATGCACTTCAGTCCTATCTTATTTCTGATAATTGATCATGGCAGTGTTTGGTGACAGAAGAAAGGGAGGCAGGAAAGAAGTTTTCTAGAAAACGTCTCACTTCTTTTTTTGTTGTTGTTGGGGTTTTTTTTTGTCACAAGGATTTTCATTCCTCCACAGTGTATGTGAAGAGAAAACCAGTTACCTTGCACATTCACATGTAAATGGATCCTTGCCTGAATCTAAAAAAGGGGTTGATTTTGTGGGGGTAAGAAGTGCCGCTAACAGCTGAAATATTCATCACGAACCCAATAATACTTCTATTTCTTTTAAGAATTCATCTGCCAAGTAGATTCATAGTAGAGAATCTCAACTTTCGTTAGAAAAAAAACCCTATTTCAACACTGCAGAGGAGAAGGAAAGCTTGAAAATGACCTCATCGTAATTGAAAGATTCAGAACTCAGAAGATAAATTAAGAGAACACACATTTAGGCATACACATAATGATTTTGAAAGCCAACTGCACAATTTTATCACATAGAGAGCAGATAATAGAGAGGAAGAAGGCCTCGTACCATTTGAGGGAACTTCTGTTTGGCCATGCAAGAGTTCTGCAAATATAAATGCCTTATCTGTTCCCCTTCGGATTGGAATATCTCCTTGTGGTTAGGCAATCCAGACAGCATCAGCAGCTCTTTCCCAGAGCTTCTGTAACACTATATTTATATGTGGGTTAATTTATACACTGGTCAAGGCTTCTGCAAAGATTTTTCTCCCATTTGACATCGCTTATTCCTAAGTTAACAAGCAAATCTGGTACACAGGCAATATGCTGTTTGTTCTTAACATTATCTTTGTCACTGCAGCAAGGTATAGATATACAAAAATGCAATATTTTAGAGAAAAAATGGAGTGGAATAATTCTTAAATTAATATCACAGTATGGCATAATCTCTTTATGAAAGGAGAGGTTCTTTGCAACCTGCTTTTTTGTTTGTTTGTTTCAGGTGAGTTCAATCTCATCCTTATTCACTTGCCTTATAAATTAAGCAGCCAAGATACAACTATTGAAATTATTTTCTCTAACTCCACATAGATCATGAAGCATTTAAACTTAAAAGTAAAAAGAGAGATGTTGGAAAGTATTAAAAGAGCTAAAGTTTCACTCTATTAAAAGTAAGAGCAAAAAGAAAATGTCTGGTGATTAAAATGAAAATTATCCATCCCTCTTTGGTCTTCTAACCCCTATGAACACCACGTTATAACCAATTAACAGTTTAGATTCAAACCAAGGATCAATCTACGCGGTACTTTAGTTGGTATTGTCACATGCTGGGTATTTTTCAAATAGAAATCAAGTTTCTTTGTTTCAAGAAACCTTCTATTGACCATTTCTATCTTCATAGTCTCTCTCAACTAGATTTTTTTCTTATGATCTCTAGAAAATGCAATAGTGTCACAACAAATAGCTAATTTCACACCCACTAGGTAGAATGAGCTTAATTCTACTCTCATTACCAGTAAGTCAAAGCTATTCTATTGCACAGTGGGAGCTCAGGCTTCATCCTCTAATACTTTCTGTCCCTGAAGAAAGAATGATAAAGTATTCCAGAGATCACTGCATGTACTTCAGGTAAGATTAAGAAATATATGCAAACCATCAGAAACTTTATCTCTGCTTTTGCCACTGAAGGACAGCCACTGGTGCTGTATTGTCATTGCAAGCTGTAGATCCAAAATGGTCCCATTTGACTCAATCAAATTTTCAACTGAATGCAGGACAAGAAAAAGTCCTTTAAAAAGTTGCTCGTTTCTTGGTTTCTAAGCCCTTCTGCTGCATCTCAGGCAGCTTCCCTTGTTTGTCTGACTTTTTTTCCATGCAGCTTTATCATAGATGGCACCTGACAGCTAGAATACGAATAAATCTCAAGCCTGAAATGTCTAGTGGCAGGATGTGCCTAGGCTACTTCTCAAACCACAGTTTTTCAGATTTGTGCACAGCTGGTAATTCACTAAATTCCTTATCTACGTCTTCATCACCAAGGTATGAAGAAGAGCTGAGTGACAAGCTTCCACCTAATTCACTAGGCTTTTGTGCAAACATCAGCCTTAACATGCAGGACTGGAAGCGTGGCCAAGGAGATGGGTAAAAGAGGAAACTTCTGGGGGAAACGACAGCAGTCACTGCTTCTGTAGCAAATTAGAGCCAATGTATTGGCAAATGAGATTTAACAGGCTTGATTCTTCTTTATCAAACATGAAGTGAACTAACTAAGTGTGGAATTATGGCAAGGCAAGAGTGAAGTTGTTAAAAAGGAACAGGATGAAAAGGAAAAAATGAAAGACTAGAGCAAAGAATGGGAAATAATGAGAGCAAGGAAAAACAGCTGTGAAGAATGAGGTTCAGAAAGCAGACAAGAAGGAGTAATACGTCAGGCACAGCGTGGGAAGGACAAGATGGGAGAAATGACAGAAGAGGAGAGAGGAGGTCTTGTTACTGACCCAAAGCCAATTTCTTCAAAGCTGAAAAAGAACATTTCATTTATATATATGTGCCCTTCAGAAAACAAAACAAGTGAGGCATCAAGCAAAGGACAGAAATGCCAAAATGGCATAACAACGTATTAAAATTTTGTAATGGTTTAATTTTGGAATCCAATCTTATAACTCATACATCAAACACATAGTAGACTTTATAGAGGAGGCTAATTAGTCCCTTCCTGTTAGTTCCTAAATCTTCCCATTACACTTTCAAATTCTTTCAAATTTTCTGCCTTCACAATATAGCAAGGCACATCTTCCTTCCCCTGATGTTTCCCCATACCAAAGGTCAGCATTAACATTATGGAATTTCGAGCACTGTGGAAATAAGTTTGAAATATGTAGGTGGAAGTTCAGTTACTTGCACTGCATTGTGGATCTTTATTACAAATTCTGCCCTATCATCTCCTCATTTGTAATTCCCATTGAAACTTCACCTGCTACTATCAAAGCTGCTGGCTGCCTAAGGTTTTCACTGCTGTTCTTTATCCTTTCTTTCCTTCCCCATGCTTATTAAGTTATCAGCACTCAAATGCACTCAGCTGGGCAAAACACAGAGAGGTCAGCACAGTGTACCACCTCTTTGGTCATCAAAATGGGGCCAGAATAAGACTAAAATAAGGAATAACTCTTATGAGGGCACATTGCACTGGGTTAGCTATCTTTGTGCATTTTACAGAAGCAAAAAAACCTACAAACTAGTAACCATAAATTTTGAAAGATACTTAATTTGAAATAAAATTCATTTCAGGCAGGAACAATTTATTCCCATTAGACAGATCAGCCAGTTTGCGCCAAAAGCATTACTTTCAGAAGAGTTATGGGGAGCTCTGGGTGACTTTCATCTTGTGGAAAATATTTGCATTTCCAGCATTTTTCTCTTTGAATCAGAATGGGTAATTTTCTGTAGCAAAGATATTCTTTCTCAATCCCAGGACAAGAAATAATCATAAGTCACTGTAAATATACAGACACAGCAACAATTATAATCAGCAAATGGCTATCCAGACAGACCTATTTTTACTCACTTACACAGTTATGGTACAGCACAAATTGTTATTGAAGCACTAAGTTTTGTCAACCAACACTGGGCCGCCTCTTTGCAAATTAGTTTGTGTGTGAGTTCTAGATGTGTCAGGCACAGATTCTGCAAAAGAGTTTACCATGATGAGAAAAGGATTTGATTACTAATGTTTAAATAAGGATCCCCTGAGCTTTCTCTCTTCTGTAGGAATGGTGTTAAATATTTGGCAACAGGATGACATGTCCTGCATAATTTAAACCACTCCATTTTACTGGGCACACAACATACAAATGCCTGCAATTCATTAGTTCCCATGCACAATTTCAACTAGTATTTCAATCTCATATTCTTCACTATGAGGGTGGTGAGGCACTGGCACAGGTTGCCCAGAGAAGTTGTGGATGCCCCATCCCTGGAAGTATTCAAGGCCAGGTTGGATGGGGCTTTGAGCAACCTGGTCTAGTGGAAGGTGTCCCTGCCTATGGCAGGGGGGTTGGAACTAGATGATCTTTAAGGTCCCTTCTAGCCCAAACCATTCTATGATGCTATGATTAAATATACATGTAAGATGAGGTACTGCTGTGTCCATCAATCTCTCTTCTCCTTATTACTTACTTTACCTTTTTATTGTTGACTTGGCTTTTACTCCAGGTAACGTATCAGCGCTTTTGTTTTGTGTATTTGCGAAGCAAGAGGCCTCAAAAGCTCAGTATTTGATCCCTTCTTATGTCTGACTGTCTTCAGTGCTGTCACATCAGTGGAAGGCCCAGTTCATGACTCCAAAGACAGCTTCCATCCTTCCCTGCCTGGCTTGCAACTTATCAGCTTTGTCTGGTCTGAGCTTTTTTTATTTATTGAGAGTCAGGAGGGAGCAAGAAGATGATAGGAGAGGAGAGGCAGCGAACAGGAAAGTTCAGTATCTATTTAATGAAGACATACAATGCCACTGTGCAGCAACAGACAGCCTCTCCTTGCCTCAGACAGGAGCAAGCAGTTAAAACAGAGAGAAACTTCAGCTGATTAAGTCATTTTGGTCCTTTTATGGAAAAATGATGACTATTACTTTTGATGTGTGCTGGAGTGGGTTAGATATAACTAGATGTGTGGAATGCCTGCTTCCAAAATGTAAAGAAGTGTCACTGCTATCTGCTTTCCACAGCTATGTTAATTTGCTTTGACTCCAACATCACTCCAAAAAATTATTAGGTAGCCACTACCTAATGGTTTCAAATTATCATCAACAAAGTTTATAATTATTTTTTGTCATGTCAAACTTCCTGAATTCTTTAAACAAAATTTTATATTAGATACATCTGATCATCCTAGTAATCTATTTTTAATCTCAAAACTGAAAAGTTCAGTAGTCAAGTTCTCCCTGAAAAAAAGAACAAACTTTCCAGTGAAAGGTGAGAATAAATGAGGAATGAATGTATAGTTAATGTAAATTCCTGTCAAGCGTAAAAGACAAGAGAGGTAAAAGCACAAGGTATGGAGAAGCAAACAATAAGGTCTAACATCACTGGGGACATGTCAATGGAAGTTGATGTTTATATCAGTCACTGTCTCTAGGACAGAGACAGTACAACAGAGTCCTTTCCCACTGCAGATTGGGCATTACTATATTTATCTATAGGGATGCCTTACAAATACTAATTGTATACAAAATACGCATTAATATCTGCTTAAGATTAAATAACCAATTTGCAAAGACTTCTGTCCAAAACATGTTACACTGACAGAGCACAGCCCGGTAATATGGCAGCAAATGTCATAGTACATTCTCACACAGTTCATAATCCACCTCTGCACTCCTCAGTAGAGAATAAAGCCAGAAAATCCAAACAATTCTGCAAGAATTAGAAACCAGAGGGCAAAGAAATAGACCTATCTATTTTTTTTTTAAATCATAATTATTAGGAATATTGCCACCACTGGAGTAACAAATCCAGTGAGAAAATGAGTGAAAAATGTCACAGAAGGATGTGAAAATTGAAGGCTGGTCACTATTGTAAAGATGCAAAGTAGTATTTTGGCCACCATGCTCGAGTGCTGGAAAGCCTTTTAGTTCAAGCCAAATATTAAAATAGCAATGCCCTAACAGGACAGGACCCAAAGACTCCTAGAGAATTATAGTAGTGTCACAGAAATGAAACATAAAGGATAGCTAATGTCCTAACTGGGACCTTGAGGATATCCCTTCTCTATATTTTATCACCACCTTCAAAAAAATTTAGTTTAAGGTAGGTGAACTGGAAAATTAGGTTCACATGTCCAGGACAAGATGCTGAAAAGAAGAATACCTAAAAGGTGTCAGGATATGTACAAGTTGATTTTATTGTGCAAAGAGTTTCTGACAAGCTTGTTAAGGTGCCAGCAGAAAGAGATAATAAGGTTTCTTTTACCCTTCCCCAGGACCCGCTGTTGTACAAGGGCAAGAAAGACTCTGCAGTCCACCATCACGTTAACAAGCAAAACAGCTGGCTTCCCAAATGTGTTCTTTGCAGCAGGACTGGAAAAACTCAATTGTGCAAGAGCAGCACACTGGTGTTAAGAAACTACAAACCACTGCTAAAGTTTGCATGCAATAAAGGTGATTTCTAGTAACAGTCCAGGCATTAATGAGTAAATCATAATAAAATATTTGGATCTGCACTGCTCAAAATGAATTGTATGGTCTCACCCTCCAGGGTGTGAGAGAGAGTGTCTAAGTGCACGTGTGTGTGCATGTGTGTGCATGCTTGTAGGATGGGGTTCAAATTGTCTGAAGATAGGGATCCAGTATGATTTTAGGTGCTGTGGAGTATCTGATACATCTGCACATAGCCAACAGTTGTGATGCAAGGTCTGCAAGCAGACCTCTGCCCTTCTGGATCATCAGCAGAAGATCCTATGTGATACAGTGCAGCACAAAAAAAAGGCACTAGATGCCTATCTTTAAGTGACTAAATCACATGTGACTGTCACTATATTTAGCACTGAGAAAAGTACTAGGGCAGTAAAAGTTCAAAGGATTATCTCTGAGAAAATTTTTATCTCACACCTACACAACACAACCATATGTTGTCCTGCTTTAATTGAAGCATGCCTATACACCACCAAAGTGATGTGAAAATGAAATACTATGTTCCAGAAAAGTCAACTCTGTGTTTATGATGAACACAAAGTACACAACAGTTTGCATGAACTGAGACATAACAGATTGGGTTTTCTTAGGATATATCTATATTGATTCAATTTGTAAACCACAGCTCAGAAACACATTTTCTTCTTAGATCTATTCATTATTCTAAATTCATGCTGCTAATTGTATCAGGTGATGGACACACTGATAACTGCTTTTGATTAATTTAATTAATACAATGAAAGAAGGAATAATATATAGCTATCATCATACTTCTATGGTGCATTGTTATTTCTCCCTGAGCAACTGAAAAAATAACAGATTGTAGTCCTGGGTTATTGCATAGAGCCTTAAAAAATAAGACTTCACTCCACATAAGCACTTAACAACATGCTGTATCTTGACTCTAAAGATTTAGCCTAGGTTAAAGGGCTTATTATTTTTATTTTCTTGCATTTTTTTCATTTATTTGGATGTACTGAATGTGTCTGGATGTTTCGTGGGGCTACAAACATTTTGCAATAGTTTTATGCAGCACATACCTTATGCTACCAAAGACAAAAGAGCACTTCTTTGAAATAAATATCCAATTCCTGCTTTGGATCAGAGTGTCAGGGCTCAGCATGGCCAAAAGCAGAACACAGACTCCTCAGAGAAGCCCAAGTTAATATTCTTTGGAAAGAGGCCTTTTTAAGCATCATGCCCCATTCAGAAAATTGAGTTAGAGCCTCAGCAAATGTGGATCAATTTTGCAAGAGTCAGTGCTATGGGATCTGCAGATCTGCCATAAGATGTCCAAAACAGCCTATACTGGGTATTAAGATGACTAATCAGAGTAATTTCCCCAAAGGTTTTCTAAGGAATTTCTTGCTTTTCAAATTATGCTTGCTGCTACTAGAAGTTGCAAATAGATGTGTGAGAAATAGTTCTTACCTTTGTGGCAAAAACTTCCTCATGTTGTAACACTTTCACCTTTTCATTTGAAAATATTTACCCACAATTTACCCAACTTCAGTATTTTGCAAATAATTATTCACAGTTTGGAAAAAGAACAAAACTCTTAGTTATGACTGAATACATAGAACAACAAGGTCAAAATCACAAAACCAAGAAGATAAAACTTCCTGTATAAATTATTCTCTATGTATTATTTCTGCAAAGGATTCCATTCCCATCAGAACATCAGAGGTATCCTATTCCCAAAGGTGTTTGATGATATTAGTTAGATAGCTGCCTAGAAAGCTGTCTGTATGTTTGGAGGAATTTGAACAGGGAATCCTTAATGAGGGGAGGTGGATGATGAATACCTGCTTCTTGCTTGAGACTTGTTGGTCTTCTGCTCTTGATGTCATACTACCCTTGCTGCTTCTGCTCAGACATTCACTCTGTGCTACACCTCAGATAAGGAGGAGTCTGTCTCTAATACTTCCAGGGTGCTGCAATATGCAGGTTAAGGCAAGTTCCTGTTGATGGCTTACACGTCATGAGCCTTCCAAAGGCCCTCATGTCATGGGAAACACATGATATTTTGAAGAGGTGAGAAAAGAATTGGAAGAGGGCTGGAGTCCACAGATGGAGACCTCAGCTTTGTTGCAGGGGCAGCTGCATTATGTGGCCCTGGAAAATAGAAGCACTGGACAGGTCTGAGAAATGATACTTTTTTTGACCTCAGGAAAAATAGGAGATACTGATACATAATGAAAAGAAGAAAAATCTCCATTATTTAGTTAGAGAGAGCACTACTAAAGCCATACATGAGGCTACTGTGTAACCAAAGATAAAAAATCCTATTGGTATTTCCCTTAACATATGAAAAGCTGAACAGTCCTCTGCAGAGCTAAGCTGCCAAATCTGAAAATTAAATTCTAACACTACCTGTGCTTCAAGTGTGGACTTCCCCTCATTACTAATTTTTCTTTAACCTGAAAAAATGTCCATCATTCTTTTTGGTAATATGATAATTGCTGGAGATGGGCGAAAAATGTAAGACCTTTTTCCAAACAATCAGGTATAACCTGATTTCTGCATCCTGTGCTTACAGTCCTAAAATCTGGCATGTCTGCAGTTGCAGAGAGGATACTGATAATAGTAATAAGTTTTCAGGAGCTGCACCGAGTAAGTTGTTTTGTCCAGACTTGTCTATTGCATGTAATAAGCTCAGTTCTACAAAAATAGTCATTACTGGAACTCCAGGAGTCAGGAGTACTGCGGCAGACTGCTAATTAATTTTCCCTCTGAAAATTTCAGTAATAATTGGATCAGGGAGTGACATATGCATCGAAAAGCAAATGTATCCCTGTGAAGCTGTTCGGCCTAAGAATTTTCTTAATATATAATAGGAATTGGTTTTATTTTGGGAAGGTAGGATAACTCATGTATTTATGTCCTTTTTTAGACAAAATACAGGCTATTTTTAACAACTTGTTTTTTCCACTGCTGCCTAGGAAAGTTTTTACCTTTGATGGCCTATGTGAACTGTATCAAAAGGTGATATTCATGATTATAAGAGCCATTTGTCTTGGAAAAACACACTACCACTCCAAGCACCAAAATGAAGGTAACAGAAGGGAAAAAAATAAGAAAGTGTGGAGAGAAAAAGATGGGAAATGAAAAAGAAATCAATCAAAAGAGGTATCGGTGGTTGCTTTCTGTACAACAAAGCCGCTTCAATTATTGGGCCTTCTTCAGAAGCAAGCTGAAAAACTTGAAGTACCTTCTATTTGTTGGCTATTACGAATGAGACTATGTTTTATTTTCATCATGATAGCACCCACAAATTCAGTGAATACAAGGTCTCGTTGCTTAGATGTAATACATATAATAAAAAGCATCCTCAGGTCTCCTTTTCCTTCCCCTACCCTACTCAAAAAGAAAAAAAAAAGTTATGGAAGAACATTGGCTCAGGGAAATTAAGAAAATCCCACAGGGCAAGTTTGCAGCTGAAAGCAAAGCCCCGTCTTTCCCAAATATACCCTTATTCACTCAATTACACAAGAAGCCTTCAAAATAAGCAATTAGTAGATCTTCAGGTTACTTTGTAGTGGAACAAACCCTATATTGTTCATGACCATGCATAGAAGATGTCCACCCCTGGTTACCTCCCGCCCCCC
>NW_008824543.1:419888-447043 GCF_000699105.1 Pygoscelis adeliae
CCCCCCCCATTTCTGTATTTCGCTCAGCACTGACCTGCTGGGCTCTTCCACAATTGCACAGCTCTCAAAGAGGGTTAACACACCTTGCAGAGAATATGATAAATTTAGCAGCTCCAGGAAACCTAGTATATAGTAGTTTCAGTAAGCTAACTGTACTGCAGAAGAACCCTAATTTCATTTTATCTCTAATGCACATAGCTCAGCACTGCTTTTTTGTACTGTTGACCCATCAAAGCCTGGTACGGACTTCGCTTTAGGGAGACTGTAACTGTAAGCTGGGGTCCTCAATGTGCAGTCTTAGCTATCAACCTTTTCTGATTGACAGGATTGGCTTCTCTAATAGAAATCTATTTGAAATCTATGCCCACTATAGCCTTAATTCCCTAGCAGATATTGTAAACAGTTATCAGGAAAGCACAACTTTCAAAAATTACTGGGAACTCCCATATTAGCCACCAGTTCATGGGTGGGTAATGGACATAACAAAAGGGGAAAAAATTAGCTGTCTCATATGACTCAACAGCACAGGTCACATTTGAACTCGAGGCCATCTGACCTTTCATCCCATGCCAGACTCACAGCTTCCAGGTCAGGACACAAAGCCACATCCACTACAAGCCCCAGACAGCCTGCACTACACTTTTTAATGTTTCAATAATGCAGAACGCAGACCTTTCAGGGAACTTCTCTCTGATCAGCACAGTAGTTCTGAGCCCCACAATTCTGTTCATTTGCCATATGCAAAAATGCCTTTGGTCTCCAAGGGCAGGAGAAAAGGAAGATCAAAGTCAATCCCCACTACACAGATCCTAGAAGAGAATTTGTCATAATCCCATGTTCCATCTTTTACCTTGAAGCATAGAGCAAATGAGAAAAGAAAGAAAATTATGGCTTAATAGTGTATGCAATTAGCAACCAGAGGGAACTCATCCAACAAATTTTTCCAGATATCGTGTAACTTTTTGGAAGACACAGTTAACCCTCTCTGCTACAAACTGCTCATTTGAGACATAATATTTAATTACTTCTTGAAGCCTTGATGGCAATCCATTTTGACAGCTTTGTACCCAGAAGGAGAGTTTTCCTCATGCTCATCCATAAAGTCACTACACAGTTCTGAAACCTCTTGCCAGCATATACAAGAGCAGAAGAAATACTTGGGGAGTAATGGGATCAGCATGCCTGATACTCTCCATCCTTTCCTGGCTCTCTACACTATGTTTTCTTGAGTAAAGAGGGTTGTTTTACTCTTTGTATGTCTGAACTCCAGTCCAGGAAGAAAGCTTGCTGCAGCACATGATCAATCACAATTATCATGCCCATACAGTCCACGTTATGGTCTAAGCTTCAGTGTCTTCAAAGTTGCTGACTTGCATTGTATTTTAGAAGAAGAAAGAAAATTTAAAAGAAGGGGAGTACAATACTTGAATTTGAAGAGCCTAGATATTTTTGTGCATGCTTTATTCCTCTTAAACACCTCTGTCAATACTAGAAATCTTTGAAGAGCTATATTTTCCGTCATAAATCTTTTTAAATGAAAAAAAAATGGCACAAAATACAGAATTGTCGTTTATGGGAGCAAAGAGAAAACTAGTCCGGAACTGTCAAATTGCTGTGCCTTCTGTTTGCAGGCATACCTGCTAAATCAACAGACCTAAGCAAGCTGTTGAGTAAGGTAGCAAAGCATTAATTTTTTCTCTGTTTTCCATTGCTTAAGCTTCTACTAGGTTTGTACTTAGAAGGATGCTGAAAAGAGATGTCAGAATTGCATTCTGCATTTTAACTATGACTGTCTTTCCACCCAAGCAAAAAACTATTATTAGATTAAACTTATTAAAATGGTAGGTAAAAATCATAGAATTCTTCCCGCAATAGGTCAACCACAAAAGGGAAAAGATTTGAAAGCAAGTTTTTGTAATGACTAGTAGCATGTTATCTGAGAGAGCCAATATGAAGAAAAATGCTGAAATCAAGTTATTAATTTAAATAACAAAAGAAGAAAAGGTTGCAAGTATGACATCAAACATGTCTGTAATGGACTGGGGATAATTAGAGACTAAGTAGAGATAATGGACTGAAGGAAACAACTTGGGCTCTCCATTGTGCTTGAGCTGATGGAGACCACAAGCAGTAAAGAGCATTACAAAAGAAGATGGGCATGCAGGCAGGACAAAAAGGTCTTATATAATGTTTAGGCTGCTGGCAATTTTAACACAGAATAGTTCAGAGAAAAAAGAATTGGCTCTGGAAATTTTGAGGCCAGAAGGTACTTGTTATTTTAAGACATGGCACTTTATTCCATTAAAAGTAAGTTGATTTTGTGTGTGTGTATCAACCATTTGTATTTTCCCCAATATTAATAACAAAAAAATCCAAACGGACACATTCTAAATAAATTATAATAATTTCAGATTAATATGACTTCATGATAAAAATGAGAATAATAGATAAATGTGTATTTACCAACTACATTTACATATTTAAACAAAAGTATCATTTCTAACATTATAATTTCACATCACATTTCCATACATCAAGGTCCAGTCAGAAAAATGAGTAACCTTTTAGTTATAACAAAACTGGCTGAAAGGTCACCCTTTCCCCAAACTATGGCTAAATAGATTTAATCTCCTCAGTCTAGTACTAGAGCCAGAGCAAAGTGTTTATGACCATTAAAACAGCCATTACCAATTAAAATGGTAATTTCAGGGGGACTGGCAGCTCTCCTAAACCGTAAAGAGTTCTAATTTACTTGAAATCCCATGGCACAAGGTAATAATAAGGGATGTTTGTTGTTTTGTCACCATAGTAATTTTCCATAATATTACACAGGAACACTTGCACAAATATAACTGCAGATAACACACACAGAAAAAGTTTAAATATTTACTTTTAATGTAATTATCACATGCCACTGAAAATACATGACTAAGATCAAAAGGTCATTGCAGTAGAGACCAGTGAGAGCACTGTATTAATCACAAGGAGCTCTGATTCAAAGCTATTCTGCTTGCCAAAGTGAGTGTCTTGTTGGGTCAAACAAGATCGCCCAGCCCCTTAGAACAAATCATTGGAATTATGTCATTATTTTTTGCTCTTGCAGAGTTTGATAATGTAGCAGGTCCTGAAGCAAAGCTTTGCCTCTAGTTACAATTATATAAACTTCACAGTTTTTACCAAAAGTCCTCCTGAATGGTTTTGTGATAAGCCATAAGCATAAACCAGTAAGCAATTGTTGTTATAGAGATCTATTAATAGATATTTCTCTTTTAAAAAAAAGAAAGAAAAAAAAGCTATTCACATTCAGCACTGATGCACAGGGCATTTTAAGGGATTTTAAAGGGAAACTGTCAACTTGAAATTTCATTTCCTTCTCATTACTTCAGACATACCCAGAAGCTAACAAAAAGGATTAAGATCTGGGGGTTTTTAACCATTCCCTCCTGTCCGCAAACCTCCTCTATTTGGCTGGTGAATCTGCTTTGCAAATTTGACTGTCTCTGCTGGGTTCCATGTTTTGCTGATGGCAAACACCGTGTCATTGGGTGCTCTGAGGCTGAACACTCGCACAGACACTTTCCCTGGCCATGTAGAAAGCAGCAGAGCAACGCAGGAGTTCAAACAGATCGCAGTCAAAAAACAAACAGGCACGTACTCAAGGAAAAGTTAAGGTGGTAAATGTCATCTTCTTTGTTATTGTTGTTCAAGGTCTACCAAAAAGACCTTTCAAAAGAAGTATTACTAAACGAGTGGAAAAGCCTCCCAAACGACACTAAGAATTTTTCAACAATATCTTCTTCCAATTAATACATGGTGTTTAGAGGTTGCTGCATTTGGACTTCAGTGAACTAAAGAAGTAACTGGTTTTGCACTTAATCCTGAAGGCAGTCAAATGACATAACTGCAAATTCACGATCATTTTGAAAGTCAAATCTCTGTCTTGCTTACACTGCAGTCTCTGCTGAGACTGAAGCCTGGCTAGATGTACCTGTCTCAGCCTTCAGCTGAGTAGCTGAGAGCAGTACAGCTGCAGGAAAAAAAAGCTCAGCCTGGACTGCAAAACCCTTCTGAAAAGCAGAGCAAATATTTAGATTGCTGGCTTGCACCGAAATCAGCACTGTTATGGCTAAGAGTGCCCAAGCCAACTCAATGTAAAAGCTCTTAGCAATAGAGTGTTCACATACCATTGGTCTTGAAATACCTAGAAATGTAGTGACTGCAGAGCTCACTCAGACGGGGCCGGGGGGGGGGGGGGGGGGGGGGAGAGGGAGTAAAAAAATGTAAAGAAATCTGTGCCAATTTGCTGAGTGAAGATGTATGCAGCCAGCATAGCAACGAAATCGCAGAACCTTACCTTTTTAATGGCACCAAATATAGAGGTAGTAAAAAAAGGCTTTTATTTTCTGTTAAAGTTCTTAGAAATCTAACCAAGCAGTAAGTGGTGTAAAAGTAGAAGGCCCAAAACTAATGGAAGTTACTGTCTAAATCCTGTGTTAAATTCAGTAGGTCTTAAAGTAGGCTGTTGTAAGTGACACATTATATTTCACAAATCCTTTAGCTGCTTTGTTTAGTGATGACCTGTTTGAATGTTTAAGAATTGCCTGAGACTTTGGGTTAACTTTGAGTTAAAGACATACAGACGGGACCCTGAGTGATACACAAAGTAGAACAAAGGAAAGAATTACTGTCCTGGTAATATACAAAGTCCTTAGTTTAGGACAGACGCATCAGGAATACAGCTCCTAAAACCACTACTCTCAGCTTTCAACAGTCATTTGGCTCAAAGGGCCTCCAAAAGGAGTCCAGTGTAAGAAACCAACCTGCTTCTGATTCTTAGCACCATTATTTTTTAAGATGCAGGTGCTGGGGAAACTGAAAGAAACACAACCACCTTGACAAAATATACACCAAAGAATGGGCAACTGCAAAAGCAACAGAGGAAAATTATGCAAAGGAAAAATGAACTCAGTGTCTTCAGGAAGTCTGAAATATTCTGGAAGTAGTAGTGTAGGTATATTCTTATTTAAACATACCCAAAACAGCAGATCTACATTCAGCATCTGTTCGAGCAATGACAAGAATGGAACACTGGAGATGAGACTGTCTGGGGGACAGAAACAAGAAGACAATGTTCATTTTGGCACTGAAATTTGGGACGTTATGTAGCTGAAGAAGCTCAATGTGTTGATGCAACATTTTATTGGCTGTGCTAGTTTTGTGGTGGTTTGCCTTGGCTGTAAATATATATAAATAAATATATATATATTTTTCTTTTAAGTACCCCCCCCCCCCACCAACCCCAAAAAGATTTCTGCATGTCTATGTTCCTTCATTACAACAGGATCTGCTGCTGTTTCTATTAATTCAAATCCTGTATGCTGGTAAGAACACACGGGCTAGCTTCTAATCAGCTGAAAAATTACAGGAGGAAGCAAGATATTCTTAGACAGATTATAAAATTAAAAAGCTCATGTGGGACATCTTTTTAAAGTATTTTTTCTTGCAAAGAAAAAAAATACCCTCTCTTCTGTGTAGCAGGAAGATACAGCTGTAGTTAAAAGCAGGAAGTTAAGAATATCTCAGGGTTTAGACAGGATTTTTTTGGCATTTAAAGAATTTTCTCTTTCCTTCTTTTTTTCTGGCAGTAGGTTTCTTTGCCAATTTTTTTCTTCTAGAGTTTATAATACCCTGAGTTACCATACTTTCAAGTGCTGTGCTGGGTATACGGAAAATTATTACTGTGGCTATTTGGACTCAAGCATTGATAAAGCTTTGACTGTTTTGAAATACCCTCCATTTCTTATACTGATACATCTTTGCAGACATTTGTTGAAGTGCAACATTTTCCACACAGAAGCAGAGAGCCCAAAAATGTAATTTCTGAGATTATTCCATGTTTTAAAAATCACATAGACACGATCATCATGCCTGCCTTCAGTATTCATCCAGGGTTTAGAAAGTTTGCTAGTTGGAAAACAGGAAATAGAAAGTGGAAATGGATTGAAAAGAACCACGAAGAAAGCTTTGCCGGCATTACCCAGAGAGCACCCTCAAATCCCAAGGAGCCTCAGGAAAAAATGAATATTCAGGCAAAAAGGTAATAAAAAATGGTTCTATGGAACCATGTGGATTTGGGGGATAAAACCCAAATAGCCAATTTGGATTCAGATCAGAATTCTCAGAAAAAGTGTTGTCATTGAGTTGAAGACCAAAAACCGTAGTCGGTTCTGCCGGCAGACAAGCAGGGGATGAGAAGATGACCATGAAAAATGAGGAGCCAAGGAAGAGAGGCAGATGGATACATTGCCAGCACCAAAACCTATGGAAGGCAGCTGCCATTCACGACACTGGGGTGGATCTGACCTTACAACGTGAGGACCAAGAGACTGAAGAGATATTAAATTACTTTTTATGGTGTAGGTAGATTTCTACCAATGATTTTCAGTGTCATTGATAAAAATTTAAGAATCAGTGCTTATCTTTTGTTAACAGCAGGCTCAAAGCATCTGCAGACAAAACGTTTGAGTGAAACAACAAATGAAAAATTTCAGGAGCTACATTTCTGAACCACATATCATTTATAACCAACCTAGCAACATTATTGTTTCAAGGCAGGCAAAAGGACATCTTTATAAAATATATGGCCAAATACCGAAAAGCTCCTCCAGTTTTACTTCATGCATATGGCTTTTCAGCACTATAATTTATATTTCTACTGCTCACTTGCCCAGATGGGCTTTTACAATATCCTTCTCATAGCTCTCCAGGTGTTGCAAATAAATAAAACACTTTATTTCAGGGAGATGAGAATAGAGTAGGTACCAGTGAAAGTTGCCAATACATGTATTTTAGTAACAGCCATTACAAAAATGTACTACAATATTATTATTAAGCATGCCAAATGATTCTGTATATTATTTAAATGTCATGCATGACAAGTAATCCACAAAAACTACTTTCAGTAAACTACTGAAATCAACAGTTGACTGCAGTTAATGATTCTGTCATTGCATCAAATTCAATAAAGAAACTTATGGAGCATTAACATTAGAATGATAATTTGCCTGGCATGCCCTACAAGATATACTGTGCCACTAATATTAACAACCAAAATGTGCAAAAGATTCAGTGGATTTCTACGTGAGTAAATGGCCATCCCTTCGCAGAGATTCAGGAAGCAGAAAAGAGTCTAAGTTTGTTGAATGAATTATTTGTTGCAAACCATTTATGACCTTTAGTCTACAGGATATTAATTATTCACACAACTTGTTCAGAATGAAAAAGGATGGAGCATGTGAGAAATGATCCTGGATCCTCAGCAGTCTCACACAAAGCAGGCTCTGCCCACAGTCACAAATTCTCCTGGATTACTGGGAGAATTTTAAACACTCCCATCTTATTATTTGAGACAAAACACACTTTTAATGTAGGGACTATTCTAATTACTTGAATGTACTTCTTGAGACATGACACTGTTTTTGTCCACAAAGGCTCAGATCCACAGAAATTATTTCAGAGATGCCTAAATCTCCTTGTACATATGCCCCAAGTGACTAAATGCGTTTCTGCTCTTCAAGTTCTTTAGTCCATACTGTAGTTAATAAAATAAATCCAGTAGTAGTATTCAAATCCACATGTCCATGCAAACAATTCATTACTATTTTTTAACTGAAAAGGCCTAGCAGTATATTAGCGGGGAGAAATGCAGATCAGAGAAGCAGCAAAAAACTTCAAATGTTTCACATAAAGCCTACCATGCATATGGCAATAAAACCATTTATGGCACTTCAGATCTACAGATCTCAAATGACTGTAATCTTATCCTGCATATTCAATTAGTTTGAAAGGTCTAGGTAAAATTAATAAATTACACAGAACTGTAAACTCGATCAAAAAGTCAAATGTTCAAAAGAAACTCAGTGTTCAAAAGTATAGGAAGAGAGCAAAAACATGAGATTCAGCCTTAAAATATATAACATAATTCGCAAAAATTAATCTAACACATACATGCCTTTCCATTAGAGACCATAAACAATACTAACTGCCTTTAAATTCTTTCCCTTATCCTTTTGGAAAAAAAGTCAAAAACTTAAATCTAAAATGAAATTAGGCATTTTTGTTCCCAAATAGGCAGCTAACATTTGGACAGAAAAAGTCAAAGCTGTGAAATAAGACATTCAAAGGTTGAAACATTAACAAAGCCGAGGTCACCTGAGAAGTGTTAATCCCATACTCTGTTCAGGTTTCATTCCTGATGTTGCATACCCTTGTCATTTATAAAATGAGATACTTATCTTTCAAAAGACATTTGTAGATATATGTATACATATAGTAATATAGAGCTACCTATCCCCTCGAGTGTTAGGACTAGATTAGATCTAGCCTCAAACTTTCAAAAGGTCTTCACATCCTAAACCTGCGAGAGCAAGTAGGAAGAGAAACTTTGGCACAGAGTTTTATATCTGAGGTGTTTTCTAAAGAGAAGTATTTATATTTATTTATATTTCTGCAGTGTGAGAAGTGGGGGGGGGGATGTTTGGTTTTTTGTTTTTACACAGAAGACTAAAAATAAGCCCTTAGAGACATTATAATCTGAATAGACAAAGGGAAGAAGATGCTATACAAACCACAGAGCAGTGAGATGTACAAACATGACTAGCATTTAAAAGTTTATCGAATAGGGTTTTTTAATGGTAGTACGAGAGAACTCATGTCTTTTTTTAAGAAAAATAATGCTTCTTTTAAGCAATGCTGCTGCTTAACATCAGGCCAAATGAATATGTGTTTGAATATAATGAGCATTCAGTCAATTGTATCATACAATAAAGTGGAGTCTTCTACACTATTATTATCACACTTGCCATTGTACTTTTACATAACATGTAAACACAAAGAGCTGGCTTAAAAAAAACACATTTTTGCTCCATTTAACTAAGCATATTTACCAAGTTTATTGTTTTTTGACCAAATTAAAAATTATCATCATTATAATTCCTCTATTTCAGTGCCAAAAATCACATCACATGATGGGTAGCATGACAGTGTGTCTTAAAATAGTACACGGGGTTTTTTTCCTTTGTTCTACTTAGCATTCCTGAAAAGAAGTCTGCCCCTGTAGGGTGCTGGTGTGTTTGAAAAGAAATGGTAATTCAAGAAGATCAGAAATGAATAGATGATTCAGCAAAGATACCTCCTTACCTCTTTTGCCTGTATTACACACTTAACATTCCTTAAAAGAAAAGAAAAAAAAGAAATCCTGTACTTACAGGTGTAACACTACTGTCTACCACAGTGGAAATTTCCCCACAGTCTAACAATGACACTGCAATTAGGCTAGAGCTTTTTCTTAAACAAGGCTGTAATTAAATCTGAATGCCTCTAACATCCACTCTTTTTACAATATACTTGGATATTGTCTATAATTACAAGCAGGTATCTGGTATTTCTCAACTTGTCACAAAGGGGGCACAATAAAATTGTGTCTTAATATATTTAATTCTATCACATCAATTTGCTACTTTCAAGCCACCTTGTGTTCTGAAATGATTTCTAATGGTTTGGCAGGGATTCTTTACAAACCCAACACCTACAAATTTGCCCATTGCTGAAAATACACTCAGTGATTCAGAGATCATTTCTTAATTTCTGGGAAGTATGAGAATGGGAAAGGAAATACACTTATGCTTTCAGAACAGGGATACTTCAATCATTTCTAGCAAATTAGGAATAACACATATTTAATTTTTGTAGTGCAGTATTGTTCTCATTGAAAGGATGATATCAATATTCAAGCCATCCTAGCTTTGCAAAGCATAAAATATTTTAATGGTTGCCGTATGGCCTAATACCCATTACAACAGTATTCGTTCACAGAGGAAAGGTAAGGTTTTCCAGAATAATTTAGGAACCTGACTTCTATTGATTCTGTTGTGTCAATGGTGTTTTCATACAAATCCATATTTATTCCTTTCTCACTCTTTCTTTTAAGTGTCCAGATAAGAGAAGGTCACACAACTGAGACCACCACAATACACGCATCCATTGTGAGCTTCCTTTTTTTATTCTCAAAGGTACTGTTACAAGAAATAAGTGTCTGCAGGCATGGAGAATGAGAACAACTCTTCAGGGGTTGCTGGTCACACTGCATACATGCATATGGCCAGTGCAGCTGGGCACTGAACTCTATATGGTCACTGTAAGTAAGCGGCGTGCCCTCCAGAGCTTCGGGAAAGGTTGTGGGTACACTGTTCCAAAAAGCCTGGGCCAGAACCATGCCAGAAATTAAATGATCCAGATTAAGACCTGACTGCTGTACATTCATGAGTATATCACACCCAAAGTAATTACTGTGTAGAATATAACAGTGAAAATTATAGATGAACTCTGCACCATCCCAATAAACCTTACAGTAGGAAGTTTTCAAGGAATTATGCTTTAGGCAAGGCCTATCTGGTGAAGCCAGGAAAATAGTTTTAACATTTTGTAAATGTCCCTTTCTCTTTTCTAAGTTGCTGTTTCTCCTTTAGACTTTCACAGTCCCAGGGACAGCTTCAGACTCTTCTGCGCTATGTTTATTCAATACAGAGACAGTTACAGCATTGTGTGACTTATCACAATGAGCCCACAAGACTTGCATTTTAAATATTGACAACCAAATAATCACAACAAGCCATTCACCAGGAAAAGAGTGAAACAAGTAAAAAAAAAAAACAACACTCAAAAACCAACTGATAAGCTGTGTGAAAGCATTATCTCATCTCAAAGGACTGTCCATAAATAGAAAACTAAATTCATCACTTGTTCCCTGAATTAGTGGCTCAGCTCCAAGAGACAAATTAATCAAATTATTCTAGAAAGAAAATAAGAAGGCTAATTTCAAAATTCAGACAGAGGTTCAGGAGACTGTTAGTTACAGATTTCTCATCTTTACCTGGTTTCACAGTAATTTTCTGAGTTAAAACTCACTGAAGACAAAGGAAAGACTTTCTCTTATTTAAATTAGCCTTGAGACATATTATAAACATATAATATCTAATCTTCTGACCAGATAGCTTCTCATTTCCTTTATATCTTTATACATCGCTGACGGTAATGGTGTTTGAGTGGTATAAAAAAGGCGCTCAGTGAAATGAGGCTGAGGATTGAAAGACAATTGCTGTGCTGGGGTTAGGGGCTCACTGCTAAGCCAGGCACCTGAAGCTGAAGGGAAGACACACATTTGCCGATTAGGCCCAAAATCCATTTAAAGACTCACTAGTGCTATGATACCCATAGGAAATGGAAAAGTTTTAGTAAATAGACAAAATGCAATTAAAAAAAATAAAGGTCAATTTTTACTCTTTCATCAGAATGTAGCTAACCACAATTTCAAGTTTACTTGAGCTTGAAATAAAAACATCTTAAACCATCCCTTTGTCCAGGAACAACCCCCTTCCCCACTACTTATGTTCAGTCTTCTCGTTTCACTGTGGTAGGGTTTACCTTCAACAGAGCACTACTCCTGCATACAGCCAGATCATAGCGGAGAAACTGTTTTATAGAAAAATATAATTTGGCAGGGAGCTTTATTTTTTAACCAGTCACTCCACTGGAGGTTAGAATGCAGTCAAGAAAGAGACGGAAACTAGAATTATCCTGAGCAGAAACATCACTTTATAGTTATCCTGGGTTTCCAACAATAGCATATTTCCATGAACACAAGAAAGCAATCAGATAAAAACAAAAGAAAGGAACCGATTCTCTTCAAGTTGCTGTTCACGTAAAGTCATTGATGTGACTGGAGATATAAAAATGTGAAATTTGACACCATTGTAGGAGAATTGGTCTGGAAGCTGGCAAACTGAATGTTTGGTACAGGTTTTAAGGAAATACACAGTGCCAAAAAAGAAGTGTGATTATGTCAGGTATGTGATTTAGTCACAGACGTACAAGCTTTGCCAGAAGCCTTAGAGGCATTTTTGTTGTTACCATCAGATGGGAATTCACTCTAAAGGTTTAAAAAAAAAAATTGTGTAAAATACCAGTCTCCAAAGCAAGCCTCACCAGCACTGAACTGTTTTACATCTTCCTCCTCAAATTTTGTTCTCCCAAATGCATAAGTACATGCAATTCCCCTCCATATACTACGTCATGCCAGCCAGCGACCGAGCGGGGAACAAGAGATGGACTTCTTCCTTCCATTTCCTCTCTGTGTTGATCTCTTGAATAAACTGTCATTTTCTCCAGCAGAGCATACCATCCACGTTGCCCCAAAGGAAGGCACGGTGTATATCCCCGTTTCATGTATACTTGCTAAGTTTCTTAGTGCGGATTGAGCGGGGCAGCTGGGAGTGTGCGATTGTCTAATCCATCCACCCTAGCTGGTGGCTGGACTTCTCTTCCTGAGCATTAAACTGACTTATTTTCTTCACTCTGTCAAGAAAAAAGCTTAGTAATGTACAGCATGTGTGTTGAGTCACAACATAGTGCAGCTCTGTGTGCTGCTGATGGTTATCCAGTGCCCTGCTCCTATCGGTGCCTTTAAAAATCTTTTCCAATGAATCCCCTCTTAAGTAATCACCCTGCCAAATATCAGTTGTCTAGAAGACCTTGTTTTTTAACAAAAGGTCAAACAAAATTGCAATGAAAACCCTAGGGATACTTGCAAAAGGTCACTTAAGACAAAGGGGATTCCCAGCTGAAGTACAGGTTTCACCATAGTGTATATATTCTGTGGACTACCTTTTCAGAGAAAAACTTTAATTCATAGTCAAAATTAATGCTTATAATTTTCTGTGCACAATCATCTGTACACCCAGTAAATGAAACAGTCACATCCAACTATGTGATTTGCAGACTGTTACTCAGGCCTCTAAATAAAACACTCTATTTCATAACTGTATTACTTATGATGGCAAATAAAGTTGCAACGTGATGATGCTTACAGAACTGTAGGGGCTTGTTTATATGAAGCTTTTTAAGACCTGGCCTCAAGAAATGTATTTTCAGTTGTATCCTTGTTGAGCTGGATGAGCATTTCACAGTGAATAATTTATTTAGTTAATTTAGGGCCATCACTGGTTTACAAAATTCCTTTGTGCTGACTTCTTTGGCCACTTTGTTCATTATTTGAAGTTACAGAACAGATGGTTTGTTCACATATATTTCTGCCTAATGATTGCTCATAAACTCTCTGTCCTGGATAGTGCTTTGAATATTTGCTGTGCATGCTCTGTGACTGGATTTTTAACTCACATAGCACAGGGACTGGATTCCCAGCTCACTCTTTTTTTTGTGTGAGCTAACTAATTTTTTTCCCAAAACACAGAATATCTTCAAGAAAGTGAGGGTGAAAGTGTGTGGTTTAAAACAAAGCTTCTTAAAGATATGTGCAATTTTCAATTTCTGAATAGTCTAATTGATGCTATGAAAATTCAGACATTTATGTACAGATACTTAAGTACTTGACTGGATCGAAATCTATATGCAAAGGAAGTGATGAAACTGTCTACCAAGCAAAATGAGACTCAACAAAACATTTAGAAAAAGCAAGTAAATGGAATAAAATATGTCCATGAAGTAAGCAAAAACTGACAAAAAATTTACTATTATTGCGAGGAGAGGGTCAGAGCTGGTCCAACAGGATGCCAATGCTTTTAACTGGAACAACGATGGCTCTCCTAGATGAAGATGAGCTCTTCAAATGAATGGCATCTGTTTAAACCAGGTAAGTATTTGGGCAGATTGGCTGCTGTTGAACCATATACAGAATTGCTGTAAAAAACCCTAGCAAGCATGATTCCTCAATAAGTCCATATAAGAACAAACAACAGTGATCCAATCAGGCTTACATTTTAATACTAATGATGTGTTTATAGATATTTACCTCTGCAGCAGTTCCAGAGACTCTATCTTGAATTGTTATTAATGCCTTTCCTCACTAATTAATAAAGAGTGAAGCTATTGAGATGTACGTTTTCCACTCATTTTTATACCAGTGTAACATTGCCATCTACAGGATTTACAGCACAGAAGCTCTCCATTACTTGAAGACTAATTTTGCGATCAAGGAATAGAAACCACTGAAGTTGAAAATGTAAGTGTCCAAAATTAGCCCTGTTTGATCAGCCCGACAAACTGCTATTTTACAAATTATCCAGTAATAGTATGGCTCACCAACAAAAGCAGTATATTAAACTACTGTCTAGCAAGTTATAAAGCTGAGGGATTTCCTTTAATCTAGTTGCATTAAGATGAAAATAAACAATTATTAAGTAGAAGGGGCTTCTGATTTAGTTGCTCATCAGAAATTGACATGTTACGTTTCCATACTGTCATACAAAAATTTTATAATTTTGTGTTCTACAGGTGATTCAGAGAAGTCTTTTTCAGCATCTGTCTGTCTTCTCAGCTTTGAAAAAGGATTTATTCAACACAAATTGTTTTTCACTACACTAGACTATGGAGATCCCTTCACAAGTACTAAATATACTGTCCAGAGAGCCAAAAATGCACATATGCAAGTGATTAATTTTAGGCAGCTGCTTAATTTTAACCCCACTGTTTAACCTCTGTCCTAAAGACATAATATTTGTGATTTTCAAGATAGCATCAATTCATTTAGAGATCTTAGTGTTCTAGAGTTAATTCTGAAGATGGTTTCACAATATTTAGCATTATTCTAATGAAAGCAAATGTTTTCAGGGCTCAAATGCTGTGTTAGCTGACCAAGCACCCCAAGAAACACCACAAATGGGGATGATATGTTATTGAGGAGCACTGAATTAGGGCTGCTTCACTGAAATCTCTTTTAGTGCAACAAGGAAGAAAAACAGAATTAAATAGTGATCAATAAGTACTGGGGAAAAGCTGGAGAGGTCATAGGAGGCAACTTGAATGAAATAATATCTGATTGAAAGTATGATCTTTGATGTCAGAGAAAGTGCTTATTGACTTTAATTCATGGAAGACCAGAATGCTGCGAGACATTTTCATTTCTGAGAATCGAAGAAAAAAGTAAATCAGAGGGGAAAAGAATCAGCAACAATAATATAGACAAGATATCTCAAATTTGAGATGGACCCTTTCTATGTCTGCAGAAAACCCCACAGCCAGTTGGGGGTGGAGGGGGTGGAAATCACATTGACCAAAACTGAACATATTTTCATTTTTCATTTCAGTGGTCAAACTAGAAAATCAATTATGTTCACAACTCTATCTAGAAATTCTTAGTCCAGGAGACACATTTCTGGAGCAGAATGGGGAGAAAGGGGTTAATTTGCTACATGCAGAGGAGCATTCTGGTTTCAGGTTTCTCTTCTGGCAGCCTCATACTGGTCTAGTTGAGACAAACAAATGACAAAAAAGCTGATTTATTTCTGTTTCAAAACTGGCAGTTTCCAATATTTAAGGATAGTAATAAGGCTGTTAGCAGGCGGTTGTCAGCGTTAAGATATTAAGACCATTAAGAGACTTTCCAGAATGGGCTGATGTCAGTTAATAGTTGAAGCCAGCAGCTGAGCTGTGAACAGACAGCATCTGTAACAATGCTGAAGATGTTGAGGAGGGCACAAATTTATATGTCAACCTGCCACTTAGTTTGCCCCATCTGACTCTGTATTGTTGCAAGCAGCTGGTGTAACATTGTAGGTTTCAGAGAATGGCGCAGAAGAAACTCTTATCTCTGCTACAGCTGAGAAATGACAGACAGGTTTGGAGAATATCCCTCTGCAGCGTGGAGTCCTGGGAGCTACAGCAATAATGAGATTTGTCACTACAACAGCTTTGACCGGGATACTGTCAGTAACCACCTTACTACTGTCACAAAAAGAAACAAGTGGCTATCTAGACATGAATCCTTAGATAACCATGGTAGTAGCCTAGGTCATGATATCTAGAGGATATGGTGGTGGCAGTGTTCTCCCTTGGTGAGGCTCTGTTGTCACTAAATTAATAGTAGAAAAATAATAATAAATTAGTGTCTTGAGAATGCTCATTGAGTCTTTTCAGGACCATTTTATTGCCCTGCATAAAAACTCAAGCCCTTATTACCAGAAATATTGATAGAAAACAAATTCCAATTTCAGGTTTGTGTTGATTATAATATTTACAATTTACATGCTGCTTAAGGATCACCAGTTGCCTAAAAATTATTTGTGAATGGACTTACATCTCAGAGTATATTTCTTGCAGATGATATATCTCAGAATTCTGAAATTATTTGCAGAAGAAAAACAATTTTAAAATTATTGAATTTGCCATTGTATGGCATTGTTTCATTTTTGCAACACTTTTCATTATGCTATAGAAGCAGTAATTATATTTTAAAGAGGGGCTAAAAGCCTCTAGCTCTGGTTTGCACTGCTGTAGGCACTTAAATATACAAACTCAGAGACAGGCGCCTCTTCTGCCTCATCAAAATCTCCCACGTGGAAGAGATAATTCTCATTGTGCCCTTATGTGGCATGGACATTCACGCTCAACTGATGCTCAGAGGAACACGCTCAACACCACACTGGTGTCTACAGCAATGCCCAGGAGAGTGTCCAGAAGTCTACCCTCACACCTTCCTCAAACTACCTTCCCTCTTTTGTGATCTTTAGAAATTTTTCCAATTTTAATTTTTAAAATGCTACCGAAAGACCATACATTCACACATTCTAGATGCCAAAATGCTTTACAGAAGTTAAGACAGACATGAGAAGTGGCAGGTCTGTGAGGTTAGGAAGGGTTTGCTGACATAAGCCTGGAAAAAGAGATGAGGGAGAGAGGTTGGAAGCAACATTTAAGCAGTTAGGTAGGAGCACACATCCCTTGCATATTTTATAATGACATACACCAGGAAGGCAGGGTACATACAGCACCAACTCAGTAGGTGTCTTGAAAAATGAGACTGATCCTTGTGTGGGCTGCTTACTGTGCCATGGTGTGTACTGCTCACTGCGCCAGCTGGCTTTCCCCTACACCATGTCATCTCCAGCCCCCTGCCAGCTTTCAGCAGCTCAGCCAACAACAAAGGCGACTCCAGCCTCCTGCTGCCCCTGTTTGTTTGGTGCGTTGGATTTATTTTACACAGTCTTTCTGGTGTGCAACGTCCTAAGCACTAGGTACACATTACCAGTTCAATCCAGCATGTGAAGGGGTGCAACTTTTTACCCAAATCTGGCTTCTCTGACTGTTACTTTATTATCTACCAAGCAGATATACTAAGCTTCTCATTAAAAGTATCTGTCCTATTGAGGCTGACTGCCATGATTTAGTATAGACTAGGTCTTGTAACGTCCATGGAGCTCACGCCATTCTGGTGAATTAGAGGCAGTGAGATGTCCTTGCCAATCTATTGCTGCCTCTGCCCTGATCCCAATTCAATTGCTTGTAAGTCACAACGGGGAAGCAGAATAATGATGTTCTGACCAGTGTAACCTTGGGCAGTTAGGCTGGAATATGGTAAAATTACAGCAGCCAAGGCTGTGATAAATGCCTATTCTTGAATAGGCAATGAATAACTCTGCATTACAATTGTAAAGTATATGATATTTTACAATTTACTTTTTACATAAAATATGAACTTCTACTGGGCCTTTGGGAAAAACTTGCAAAAGCTTGGTTAGCATTCACACTGCTAATCCCAGAGATGGATTGGACACCATTAAATAGAACAAAAATGTTACTGAATAAATAGTTAAGGCTAATGGCTTTCTACGCCAGAGAAGAAATAAATTATCCAACATGAGATGTTGTATTAACCATATCACAGAATTGTTAAATAAAATAAGGGACTCAAAAACCAGTCTAGGAAAATTATGTAGTATCTAACTGCATTCTTGAAAAGAGAGGGAGGCTAATCAAAGAGAGAAAAAAATATTTTAAACATTATTGCTCTTACTGGGATCAAAGACACCCTCCGATGACGAGCAAAAGGGCAGTCCTAAACAGAAACCCTAGGGACCCTAAAAGCAGTGAGCCAAAGGAAACTTTTATTTTAGTGCCTGTGGGGAGCAGAGCCTGCTCTGTAAGAGATGGTTCCTGTCTGCCTTCTGACATCCTTAGCAGTATTAATCTGAGGCATGTTTGTGCTCAACTTTCCTTTATTCTCTGCCTGAGGACCATAACAGGACAACATGTAAACAGCTTCCATTGGAATAAAGTTCATCCACACAGACATCCAGGTACACTTTTGTAGCTAGCACACGAGAACCTATCCTGGCATGGTTAAAACATTGTAATGTCTCTGAATGGGTGTAAATCAAGTTTGATAAAAATAATGACAACTAATTCTCATGCAGGCTGTTCAGATCTTCACAGCTACAAAGTGGTCCTGCCTTATTATGAATGAATAAGATATAGTCCTATCACAGAAGAAAACACCAGCAGCAGATGGGACAGCGGAACATGTATGACTACAGATGGAAGGAAGAGGCTACAGCAAGACCCCATATACTACAGTCTAAAAGAATGCAGTTTCTTTGTTTTTGAAGGCTTATCCATTTTTCTTTGAGAGCGATACATTGCACAACTGTGCAGTTTTCTGTCTAATCAATGACAGTTCTCTACAAATGTTAGTCCCCTCAGCAGCCTTTGAGGTGGACAATTTCACAATTTTACGTGTAGGAAGTGTGATTACAGAGACCAAAAAGAGCCATTGTTTCTCTGTGCCAGACAGGAACAACTATACTCAGCCTTAGGCAGGTCTTATAAGGAAAATTTCCAGAGTTCTCACTCTAATCCACCTCCTGCACAACACAGCAACATCTACATTTACAGAACTAATAGACAGAGTGACTTGTCTGGGTACCTGGAACTGTGATCTGAACTCATCCTGTAGAACAAACAGCCCCAAGTCACTGCTACAGGTTGCTATGCCAGATGTCAGACCCCACCTGTATTTCCTTGCTCTGCTGCAAATTGCAGAATAATTAGAAATTATTCTGAGGTTGTACTTCATATTTACAATTTCCTGTCCTGCTTCTGAGCTAGTTAAGATGAAGTTTATCTAAGTAGTTCCTACCTCCCTCCTGCTTGGTAAGAGTTTCAAATCCATGGCTCATGAAAAACCTTAATACTGTGTTACAGCTAACTCATACTCAACAACAGCTGCACATGCCAGATATCTCAATTAAAGATTCCCATATTTTAATGTCTGAAAACTAACAACTAATTCCATTTCTGAATAAAAGAGACCATGAAAAACTGAGCTCTTAGAGGGCCTCATTAATCCCTGCTGTAACTTGACACACTTCACATTATATCAGGAAATACACCTGACCTCCTATGACATTATCCGGTACCAAAGTGACTATGAAGGATCAGCCTTGTTGTGCTAGCCATTTATGTTACGCTGTGAAAAGCCCTTCAATTTCCACGTGTCCTCACCTCAATATAGGGACAACGTCAAGGGCTAAATTTCCAATATGCCAGAGCTCTAAGCTGACCAGCTCTATAATACAATATGCATGAAGGTCAGAAGCAGCTGTCACCTCAGATGTATATTTTGCAGAGAGTTATTTTCTTAGCCAAGAAGAAATTCACTGGAGTATGTTACTAAACTGAGAAAAACAACATGAGAGAATGGGAAGAGGCCATGTAAAAAAATGAGACAACCGGGCCAGAAACCCCAGTTCATTTTGACTGCATTGGCATGCTTGATCCAACTTCTAAAACAGCCTTAACAGAGAAGCATTTTTCCTGTTTGAATTGCATTAAGTAGTGGAATTAGCTTTATAAATATAAATCAGTTAAGTATAATGCAATATTTATGCCATGGTATCTGATTTTTTCCCCTTTAGGATTCCATTTAAAAGAGAAATAATAAGAAAACTTAGCACCCTCAGAAAGAGAGTGGGTTTACAATTTATGCTAATTACTTTTCATATTGACACAAAAGTAAACCCTGCATTTTATTTGATTGCAGCAAGGGAAAAAAAAAAAGGCAGATTAAACCAAAAAAATTTTTTTCTGCAGCTGGTAATGCTGTAAGGAAAATCTCTATTTTTTACCAAACTTGTTAATTCTCACTCACTCATTCTTCTACTGCCCAGCATGCAGGCTACTGTGCCCAGACGAGTCCTTACTCCCCATCCCAGTTCCCCAGACACAAAGGCAAAGGTATAAGCAAGAAAAATAGTTCAATTTATTTGAAGCCATGAAAGGCTCCAATCAAGATCAAGAGCAGATTATTCTAGGCACTATATAAAAAGAGCAATAGCCCATTCCTAACCTGAAAAGAGGTTCAAAATTTTCCATTAAATCAAATAACATCATTCAAAGTTGGAAGAAAAAAATTCTATTGCTAGCAAAGGTAGGGAAAAAAATCATCATTCTGTTAATAAAAAGGCTACCTGGAATTTGCAAAAAACCCTACCAGTTGGCTAATTCCACATAGATTCGTTGAAGAGTCTGTGCCAAACTCATCATTGTTCTAACTTACTGGGCTTTACTGGTGCTACACCAAAAAGAAAACTGGGTCCACTGAGGTCTACTTTCTGTTAGAATTATTCATCAAGGATCTGCAAGCCTGATGTGAAATTTTCTTCCAACTTCAGCTGAATCAAATTCTTTCTGGTGTTCAAGCAGATTCATTTTTCTCTTCCCATTTCCCACACGTATGACCCATCTCATTTGGGCAATAGCGAAAGGTTCTACACTGCTCAAAGTGATATGCAGTATTATGTCTTTGACTACTTTAGAGAGGCAGAAAAAAGCTGAAGAGCAGTAACTCCACTCCACTGATCAACTCAGGCTCTGTCAGCTTTGTCCCTTTCCTCAAAATATTTACTCTTCTTGCTATAATTTAATTATTTGGTCAGGTTTTTTTGTATTGTTAATAGAATTTGCCCATCATATTGATTAGCTTACTTAGTTCAGCTGGATTCACAGTGTAAATAAGATTCCTTTGCAATTTAAAAATCCCTTTGCTCCAGTGACTCCATTTCAGTTTTTTTTCCCCCTAATTTTAATGGAAGCAGCAGCGCTAATTACCTGCCCTTATGTCAATGTTTCCTCAACAGCATCCTCCAGTATTGAATTGCTGGATTCCTTATTGTTATTGTCATTAGCACTGAAGTATTCTTATAAGGAAAATTTCACTCAGCCAGCCTGAGGTTCTTAGTTCTGCAACAGAAAAAGAATAATTTCTCAGTTAGAATCAGGATGTTGTCTATCCTTAATGAGACAACAGCATGATTAGAAATGGTGATATTTTCCATTTCCCATCCATGTTCATTTTAATCCACATTTCACTGAAGTAAATGCAGGCTTGTCCTGAGATGCATGTTGTGCCTATTCACCAAAAAAAAGGTGAATTCTTTATCTCAGGTTTGCAGCTTTCTCAAACATCATAAAATCCTCATTCAGTTTTCCTTATTTTAATGGGTTTTCCCAGTAGAGTTTTCAGGCAGACGTGGAAGCTAGATTTATTCATGTCTGGCAATAGCGTGATGCTATAGTCCTCAGCTAAACATGCTGTGTCTGAACTATACTGTGCAAAGATATCTACAATATTAGCAAAAAGGAGAGGGTTATTGTTCAAAGTATGATAGCAAATCCCTCAGTTTAAAATCTAACTCCCTCATCTTGTCTTAGCATAAGAATGAACTGATTTTTGAAAAAATTTACCAGGATAGCTGTTCAATAATTTTATTTGGTTGAGATAGAAAGCAACTCTACTCCACTACTTTTCTACTTTAAATATTTGCTTTAGTCACTGTGTTGCCTTACATCTTCCCCATTAGTTAAGTCATCTTAAATATTTACAGATAGTTGACTTTGGTAATCCTTATACAATCTTATTTTTAAAATAGCTGCCAAATGACTTGGGACAGGAAGGCTATGAAATACATTTGGCACCAATTTATTACTGAGGAGGGCAATTTTAGAAAGTTTAGTAGAAAAGAGAAAGACTAAAGTCTTCCTCCAGGGATAGGTGACACACTGAAGAAGGTGACACAAAGGATAGAGACACATAAGGAGGTGAGAGGCAAGGTAATCTTACCTACTGGAGGATGAAGATGACAAATTCAGATGGCATAAAACAACACAGGAATTCTGTTTTCTCCCATATAAAGTGTTTCTGGAGACAATAAACTCAGGAAGACGTACTGCAGAGGCATTTATCAGGAAAGACAGCCTAAATGGCTAAATTGAAGTACCCTTGAGCTTTTCGGGGGGGACTGAAACCTAATTTAAACCCAAGCAGATGTGTGCTACAAGGTGCCAAGAGCCGGTGAGCGCAGCGGTTTGCTCAGCGCCAGCATGGGGTGGCTTAGGCTGGGTTTGTGTGGCTCAATGAAACCAGGACTTTCTTCTAGCTGCCTCATAAAGCCCATCCTAGGATGTTAGCTTCATGCTTTTCTCTGGCCTACCAGGCAAAGTCTTGTATGGGTTGAAATCTTAACACAGAGGTAGAGAGAGACTTGTCTAAGATCTGTGTGTCATCCCCACTGTTGTTTAGTGCATTGCGGCTGAATGCATTGAAACGGTGGCAAATACCACCGATAAAATCCAGCGATGATTCATTACCAGTCAGCATGCAGGTTAACGCTTTCATCTGAATACATGTACAGAATTCACAATTAATGCCAAAATTCTTCTGAATTCCCAAACACCACCCTGTTATTAATGTCATACAGAGACTGTCCATGGAGCACTCTCCAAGTTTGTCAGCATGGAAGCAAAAGGGTTAATCCAAATGAATTTCTGAAGTGGTTTAGCTAAATTGCATTAAACCATTATTCACACATTTGTATTAAGAATTAAAAATGCCTTGATTCATTTTTCTTTACCTGACTTCCAAAGCAATTTAAGTTAAAATCAAATTAAAGACATTTTATTTCTGAATACGCGCATGTGCACAGAATTTAACACAGTTAAACTAAATCTCCTTACAAGTGACTGAGGCAGAGAAGGAAGCCTCGACAATTGCCACAGCCTCCAAAAGAAATCAAGACAACTCTCTCTAACAACACTCCATTTCTTCAGATAGTTAAAATCTATCTTGTGCATTTAAGGAGGGATAGGAGGGAAGTGGAAATGTATATGCCTCACGCAATAACATTATACAATGCCATCGAATACCAGAGGCAGACGTTGGACTATTTAGTCTCATCCCATATGGCAAGAGAAATCTTCTCCCAGTTTATTATTAATAGCGCTGTGACAACACTGTGACTCAGCATCAGAAATCATTATTTTAAATATCTTCCACCAGAATTGCCTTGGCATAAGCCTTTTTTCCACAGAAGTTCGGTCCTAACTAAAACCTTCCACCCAACACTGAGATTAGCACGGTAATGCAACAACCTGGTGATCCACTTCCACATTAAAATAAACGTGTGTCCTAACCTTCAAGGATTTGATATAGCATTTTGAATTATAGATCAAGGAGAAAAATTTAACGGATAAATGTTAAAATCATTAAAGTAGCTTTTCACTGCAAATAAAGAGTGAATGACTCATCCCAAGTCAGCTATCAGATGTATCAGTTTAGGTTTTTCCTCCCAAAGTATACATAAATCTCTTCAGTCTCGTCTCTTGTCATCATCCTGTCAAAAGAAATTTCACATCACTTTCCCCCATCATTACTCCCCCTGACTTCTGAAAACATTGCACTTTAAAATTTTATCACAGAGGGTTTTTTTTTTCCCCCTTCTAGGTTTCGTGGAGGGTTATGCTATGAAATGCATAGAAGATGATGATCCTATTAAAAAAAAAAAAAAAAAGAGCCTTAATACAGTTAATAAAAAAAAAAAAAATCATAGAATGAACAACCTCTCTGAATCTACCTTCATTTCATTTCTAAAGTCATATTGAAGCTGCAGAGTTTGATGGGCATTTTCCCTCATTAAAGTGTATGTGACACTCTTAGAGGACAAAATAGATGGATCTGTCACCCAGGCAGACTCCCAGCAACTGCTTCCTTTTGACATCAGCCACAAACACCTCCTTCATTAGTTCACAACAACTACGGCTAGTATCTAAAGGCTGTAAAAAAACAAAAAAAAAACCCAAAAAACCCACCACCACCAAATGACTGGCATCCATTTTAAAAGACTTGATAGTTTCAGTTACTTCCTATGTGATTCTCCACCTAATTTTTTGCATAAGCTAACACACACATTTCTGCAGTAAGCAGGTTGATGGGGATATCAAGAGTAACTTCATTTATAAATGCACATAAGTAGGAGCTGACAGCACAAGGAAGATCCTCTACATTTATTAGAGCAAACATGTGACACATACATAAGTCATACAAATGCAACCAACAGCTTCTCTTCAGTACCTGTAGTTGTTAAATCCCATTGGAAGGTCATTTCCTAGTGCAGATACAGTCGTACAAACTCCAGCAGATGGAATGTACTCTCTGCACAACTGCATCCATACATAAGGGGCCAGTACTTTTACTGGGCAAGGGGACAGAGAGATGGAATAAGCATCTTCTACTGTGCTTCAGCAGAAATCGAGTTTTAAGGGATGAGACTTTGGGTAATATATTGCTTGTCATCTGCAATGTTTATAGAGTATTAGAAAAAGGCAAAACAAACCCCAAAAATGGGAAAAAATAACATAATAATGTTGCCCATAGTAGTATCCTAATATCCATATGAAGATGGACATTCATTTGGCATTCTGTAACATTTTTCATGATTCGTTCTGCAGCTTCAGTGATCATATAGCACTGTTTTCTAGGATTTTTTTTTTTTTTTAAATCTTTGGAAGTAACTCTTAAAAGGGGATGAGACACAAACTTTGCTTTTGGATATCACAGATACTTGCAGACAAAAGAAACAACAAATTTGGTTCCCTTGAGCTCCCTCAAGGTTTTGGAAGGACCCTTTTGTGCCTTACTTTCCATGTCTCTGCATTTTCCTGGCCCTTGTTTCCTCTCCTTAGGATTTTCAACCCTAACTCAAATGCCATTATCAAATAATATTAATCCCCACCATCACATCCTCTTTAGATCTATTCCTCCTCTTTAATTGTCTTCACACCCTAATCATTGCCCCAGGGCTGCAACCTAATCCCTCATTTCCCTCTTTGGCTCAGCCACTTCCAACTTCCCTCTCCTGTACTCAGGCCTTTACCAGATCAGTACCTGTCCTCTTACCCTTCGCCTCCTCATTTTCTCTCTTCCCCCCCTCAGTGCAACGCCAGAGAATTGGCTTCTCACTTCTCCCTCTCCTCTCACTCCAGCATCAGATCACCTCCATAGCCACTCCTTTGAATTTCAGTGAGATGACTCCCTCCCGCACTGCCTGTCCTGTGGGATGGGAGGAGGCTTGTTGTGGAGCAGAATCCCATTTTGATTGCATTTGTCACTGGGTAAACGCAGTCCAGGAGGCTTCATTGCTTTTCTATTTTTCTTTAATTTTTTGTGACACTGATTATGAGACAATTTTAGGAGTAGGCGTATTGTACATCATATTCAGCACACAAGAGCTTCTGGCTGTAAGCCAGCAGAAACCTCCTACATTTCACAGGTGGTTTGTGAGCTGCAGATGGAGAACTTCTGTGTAAAAACCTTAAAAAAAAAAAAATCATCCAGCCTTATTCATCCTTTAATTACACTTAGTTTTCACCACTTCCTCACATTCTCTGCTTTTCTGAACACTGCAGAATTGCGTTCAACTTACAGAAAGGTTTTAAAAAATAATAAGCTCTCTTCTTTTGTAACAATATTCTCACTGCTACCAAACTATTTATTTCGTTAACTTCCACCTTTCCTATTCTCCTTCATGCTGTTGTAGAGAAACTTGGTCCTTGACTGGCAATAGACACACACCCCAAATATTGACCCAAAGGGGCTTCTGCAAAGAGAAACGTAGTTTGCCAGTGACAGATCAGAAGAGCAGGGGAAAGGGTATGAACGAAGAAGCATATGTTCAACAGCTTAATCGGACACCAACTCAGCAACTTTCACAATATAATTTTGCAATGGTTTTTACAAGCCCCTAAGCTGCCAGTTTTCCCTGTCCAGGCTGAATTTTCACTGGCCATGGCTCTTCCTCAAGGAACACTTGTCTTACAGACAAGTCCCCTTGCAATACCAGTTTTAAGCTTTTGATCCTGCTGCCCAGTGGGCTGCTCTGCCAGATTCTTGCTTCCAAATACTGCATTAAAGTAAGAGCTGCTGAAAAGCACAAAATCTATCAGCTAGTGAACCATGATATCATTGCCTGTAACACCAATCAAATAAATAAAATGTACTCCTCACTGCACTGGGGAAGAGTATGACTGAGGTTTACAAAGTCATGAACACCGTTGATAACATGAATGCAGAACCTTTATTCACCAAACCCCCCAACAGTACAATGAGAAGCACTCAGACTAGCATGAGATACACAGATAAAAGCAGGTACTTTTTTGCACGGCTGGTAGTGAATTACTGGAACTTGTTTACACAAGCTTATCAAAGCAGACAGTAACAGCAGGTTTAAAAATGGATTAGGCGAGTTCATGGACAGTAAGCCCAGAACCAGACACTAAAAAGAGCATCCTTGACCGAACAATTGTGGATGTTCAGGACATACAAAGGGAATGGACTGCAGAAAGTGGCCAGGCTTACATGCCCGCTTCAAATAATAGCTTTTGTTGCCTCCACTGAAGCTGGATACTGAGATACATCAACCCCCAGGATACATGACCCAGCGGGCACCGAGGTTCTTACTGGGCAGTTCAGTATCAAAGACAAATGCAGAGTCTGGAAGGAGGCAGGAGGGAGAATTTTATCTGTCCGAGTAAAGCTGGAATAATGGTCTAAATACTCTAAGAATAGCTATTTCCCCTCCTTCGTGGCCAGCCTACAACTCAGTAATGAGAGAATTATTACAAAGAAGAATTTTGTTCTGACAGTTTACTGCACAGTTCTGCAATTCAACAATACACAAAGAATCAAGGCAAGCACTCAAGGTTTGAGCTGTGACCCTGCAAGGTTTCCATGCATCACTTGTCACCACACAGTGGGCAACAGTGATACTACTGCTGTGCTCAGAGGTTATGAGCCCTGGTCCTCTTCACTCTCTGATGAAAATCGGAGAAAACCTCCGTGATAGACAATGGACTTAAGCTACTCTAAAGAGTGATGAGACTAGAATCAGGTCCTTAATGTTTATTTGTAAAAGTTGGTGGAAGTTAATTATGACCAGCTGTTGTTTCCCGGATAACCCCTGCTGAAGCTGGAGGTG
>NW_008824543.1:447060-452355 GCF_000699105.1 Pygoscelis adeliae
GAACATTTCTCTGATGCATTACTTACCACGACACATGCTGGCTATTAAGCTACAGTATGCCTAGAAGACAGTGCCTCAAGACTTACCTATCTATTTCTTAAGATCTACTTTTCCTAGTAAAAAAATGCAATATCCTTTTCACTTTCCAGCATAAACTAAGCATTTTATCCAAAAAATGGCAAAAAATAGCTCATTGTTTTTTCAGCCAGCTCATCTGTAACAAGGACTGGCTTCAGCCAAAATTAAAGGTAATAAGAAAAGGCCATTTATCTTTAAACTGACTTTTCAAATTTGCTTTTAATCAGCTGGGAACTTTGCTGCTTTAAAAAAAAGAGCTAAGTCAAAAGGAGAATAAAAAAGTATTTCAAGTCCTATTGCTCCATTTTCATCAGACTCAAGTACTTAAACTCTCAAAAGGACATAAAATAGTGAAAACCATATGCATGACAGATCAAACAATGCGCCCATTGCAATTATTTTATAATTAAGCCCTGATGGTGTAGCATTTAGAAAGAGTGAATCTATCAGGTTGAAATCCAACTCTATAAACATAGAGTCAGATTTGCAAGTGTCCAGGTCTTACTGTTAATAAAGGAGAAATCAAATGAGATAGGATGCAGAAATTTTATATTTCTGTACTTTGGACATTCCTCCTTGGTGACAGCATATGCCCCAAGAGCTTAGAGAAACAGATATGCAAGTAGTAGAAAGATAATAATACATGGGTGCTTGTTTCTTTGGTTTCAGGGTCCAGCAGTGTTCTAAGATACTTGCAAGTGTATCAGTTACTACTTCCCACTGGACCGGTATTTCCATCCATATCATGCCATACTGCCTAGATAACAAGTAAAACATAGGATATGGTCTGTGCATCTCACAAGGAAATCAAAAGAATAACATGGTCATTTAACCCGACCACTTTCCGTGCAGCTATAACCTCTCATTAAGCAGCAACCACAAACAACTAGTTAACTTTTGACTTGTCACTGTGCCCGTGTTACTTGAGAGGCTGTAAATTTGCTGACTGTTCCCAGCCTTCCTCACTGTTAATAAATAGAAAATTTAAACAAAAACCAGTGCAGCTCCTGCTAAGGATAAAGCAAACACACCCATGCAAAGATCTAGAAGTTACCATCAGCTGCTGTTGAGAGGTAACTCAAAAATGGTGCCAAATAAAGTTCCAAACAAAATACACAATGGTAATAGCACGCGCTATATCTTCAAAGAAACTCTAGAACTGGAGCTCTCAAATAGAGAAGTTTAAAGTACCCTTTTTCGCATATTTTGCATACGTCTTCTTAAAAAAGAAATCCATCCATGGGTAACTGTCTGTGATATTGACTTGATGTTCTTTTTACTTATATCAGTGGAAAGTAAATTTAAATTGTGTCAAGGAAGATGTGAACTTTAGACTCACCAGGTTCTCCACTCAGAGGCTATAAATAGTCTGATATACAAACAGAGAGCAAGTTAATTTTGCATCCTCCACATATACATGAAATAATTGATACAATGACAACCTCAGTAAACTGACCTGGTTCTGAAGAGTTTAGTTATCATTTCAATTACATGCAGAGCTCATCTGGGCCGTCTATACAGGGCAAATTCCCTTATAATGCAAAAATATGGCTAAAATTATTTTCAATCCAATTCTAATTTGTCTTGCCGCACAAAAAATAGCATGCAGCACAATTAATATGCATAAACCCTTTAATGGACTGCATTTAGGTGAGCTAAAGAAAGTGAACCAAGATCATCTTAAATCTTCTTATATCCTTTTTGCTGATACCATGACAGTTAGGAATTAAACATGCAAAGAACTTTTACTGAACTGTCCAGATCCTGTTTATATTCAAAGTAGCCCACTTTATCGTGCCGCTCTTGACATTGCTGCAAAATAGATAACAGCTAAATCAGAGATTGTCAAACTGAAGCAACTGTCAGGAATTAAATGGTATTGCTGAATAAAAGCCATAATTGAAATGCACAAAAAACCCTCTAAAACAATGTGGGAAACTTTAGATGACATTGCAGAGACATCAAAAGTCTCTGATACAGCAATAGAATTGAGCAGGTTGTTTGGGCAAAATGTCATCATTTCAGCTTTCTTGTGCCTTATTACACACAGACATCATCTGAATTACTATTTACAGCATTTTGACCTTGAACATCACAGTTGCATTAATACAGTCCATTCAGTGGAACAGACAGATAGTTACGAGGTCAGTGAAAATGTATAACAGATTTTCGTATTCAAAGAGGAAAAAAAATTTAGTGACTTGTATAGATCCTAAAAGGAAGCATCTGTTCATAAAACACCTGGACTAACAAAGGGCAATCTTTTCTACATAGCAGTTAAGATGCAATATATTATTGATCAAGCATTGTAAGAGGTTTAGCACCCTTTCAGAGCTCTCATGATACTTTAATTATGTGATGTAAATTAGAATCTCTAAAACCTGTAAGTTTCCTGAAGATGAAATTTAGCCACCCTCAAGCATGCCTTATTAACTAAGTGACAAAGAATTGTAAGCAGGAGTTTAAAATTCAGTTTTCATTCAAAAGAAACTAATTTGAGAATTTCAAATACTCCACTAACAGCAAGAGACTAGCAGTATATAGCCTGATTATTTCACACCCTGAAGCCTTTTTCACCCCTACATTTACAGTGACATCTGCAAGCACTAATAGAGTTCTCTCTAAGATGGGGATCATTAAGTCAAAGTACTCAAGCACAATGGGCAATGAAAGACTGAATTTGTTCGTGCTCGTGACAATTGACAATGATGCTAATACACATGAGTACTTCATTGAATTTGTACAGCATATTCAACATCTGGAGACTCTTCCCTGGATTTCTATGCAATCAGTATAAAACTTTAAATAAATACTTAGTAACATACACATTTCAAATACATATCTGTAACCTGCTTTTCATTATCTGGAATTGCCCATAAAGAACTTGGGGAATCAGTGGGAGAAGAGAATACTGAGCATTTTTCCTACTGTGGGCAGTCAAAAACCCAGTATGGTGAAGTCTGCCTTTCCTACATGTGATACCACTCACATGTCCATTTGAGACTTGATTCAACACCATTAACATCAGTGGGAGTTTTGATGCTGATTTCTAATGAGTTCAAGAGCTCACTCCTTGAAGTATTTTCATTAGGGAGGTGAGAACCAATGAGGAGAAAACCCCCTCACTCTTTTGGAGTTTAGTCACACTCAAAAAAAAAAGCATCAAAGGATTTCAAGTAGAGAATAAGAGCGAAGGTTCATCTAACACCCTAGGTCTGACAGCAGCCTGCAGCAGACGCTTGGGGAACCACCTAGGTCCATTGCACCATTACATCTGTTCACACTGGGAAACAACACCCCAAATCAAAAGAATACATAGAAGGTTTGAGGTGCAGAATTCATTGTACGTTAATTCTATTAACAAAATGCAAAATAACACTGCAAAAGGACTACCAAAAGCCTTCCTGTTAAAACAAAGCTCCTCTATCCATCTTGAGATCCAAAAGACACAGACTGCTCAGTTTTCCTCCACCCTGAGGAAAGTATGTCCTTGACTATAGATACAAATACTATTATGAATGTCCCTCGTACCTATTTGCCTTCAAAGGCAAAACTAAAACCAAAACCAGATTGAACTGCAGGAATTGTATGTCAAATTCTCTTTTGAGCTAGAGGCCATCATTTGTTTATATATCTACACACATGGAACTGATAATTTTCTTGCACAATCACATTATATTTATTTTTAAAAAGGAGCTTTTTCATGAATTTGCATCTTTAATAGATTACTAAGTGTGAATGTACATGCTTACTCATGCACAGGAAATTTCGGGATATACAGTGTTATGCATAAAGCTGAATATAAAGAGGTGACATTGTAGTTCTGCTTCTTTGCAACATCTATTTGTATTGCTTGCAGTAAGCAATATGAGTATAATCCAAAATATTTACTGAAGAAAAGTGCTGACCTATACCTCTCAATCATTTTTTTTGTTTAAAATCTGAATGTCATTTGCACTGAGTCAAATGATTTTAAAAACATTTAATCAATGCAAATAACATAAAACAGCGTTTTATGGTTTACCCTTGTATAAAGACACTCATGTTTTTATTTGCTTTTCAAATTACAGAATATAAAAGTAATATTTTTTTTTAATAAAGAACTTCTTTATCAACCTTTCATACCATCTAACATCATTTGTCAGTAAGAATCAACTGCAGTAGAATTAGACACCTCGAAAGACATAGGACAGGCTTTATAGCATGTGGCAACAGACTCTTGTGTCTGTTAAGAACAAATAGAATTATAACCTACATCATCATGGTTTTTCATAGGTTGTGAAATTATGCATTTCTTTTCAATCCAGTGAAAATTTGGACCATTTCTGCTCCATATATTCTTATCTTTCAAGATCAGCATTTATTCTTTTCGCAATGTGATGGATGTTGCACTGGATTATACAACCCAACTGCATCTGTTCTTTCATTTTCTAGATATTACATTCATTGTATTTCAGAGCATGAACTCACAATCGAGATCCTGAATATCCTCGTCCATGATAAATATCACAGATGAAGAAATGGTCCAGTGCCAATGTTATTTTCGTGGTGCTGGCACATCTCCTGAGCAATGCCTCTTACTGTTCATCACTGCACTTGGTAGTAAACACTATTTCGGTTTCAAAAAATTTTCAGGCACTACTGTAGCATTCAGTTGGAAAGTAATTTTTACAAGTATTCTAATATATTTCATGTTTTTTTCCCTCAGAAATTCTTTCTACAAATCAATAATAGTCTTTTCTCCCTTGAACATTTGTAGAAGCAGGAGTTGATCCTGTCAATATTTACGCCGGTGAACAAGTTTAGCTATGTTACTGCCCTGTTGTATTTGGTAGGACTACACATATAGTGAAATTCTGGCAAGCCTCTTAGCCTTGATATATCAGCTCAGCTCTTCGCTGAAATACAACCATCTCTGGGGTAAAGCATGATAAATATTCAACAGCACAGGGAAACACTACACTGCAGATTTAAGGCTCAATCTGCAAATACTTACACAAGAGTATATTTTCTTCACACTGCTAAGGAAAAATACTTATATACATAAACGTATTCATAGGCACAAGATTGCAGAGTACAGGACCCAAGAGAGGAAGGAGAATGGGGGAGGAGGAGAGAGCCTTTTCAATGCACTCCAGGGTCTTCAGCGTGTATTGAATCTCTTGCCAAAACACAGAGAGGCCGCAAGGTGATCAATGCGGCAACAGCTGGAACCAC
>NW_008824543.1:452393-469411 GCF_000699105.1 Pygoscelis adeliae
ACAAGGAATAGGGATGCCAGCCCAGCACTGCCAATGTCCAGTGAACCGGAGAATCTGACTGGGCACTGTTGATGGCAAGCCAGGCTGTTGAAACATCTACGCATGAAGGTGGAAGATAACAGGCAGGAGTTAAAGCCCTTTTCTGACATACAGTTGCAGGATCTATCAGGATCACACACCCTTTCCAGTTTTACCTCTCTCCCAAAAAGTTGGGAAAATTTTCCAAATAATCCAAAGTGCCTGACACTCTTCAGAAAGCTCCACTCACACACATTTTCATAAATTAGATAATATTCTGTGTATATAATACCTAGTCTTTGGACATCTGACTAAGTGTATTTTCCATTTTTCCTTGGGAAACTGAAATTTCTTCTCTGATCTAGCTTCATTTCAGCACTATAAAAAGGAGCCAATCAAAACACCTATTTGGCACAGCTTCCTGGAGAAACATTTCCCTATTTTACTCTTCATAAAGGTCTGCAATAGAGAGATACCTGTAAGCCATCCTTTCTAAAACTGTATTTTCCATTTAATAACTCATACAGAACCAGAATGACAGGAAATGGGTTAATGGATTCCTTTTTTAATCACCTAGACTTAATTCAGCCTCTTCTGTGCATAGAAATGGAAAATTTTTCATTCTCTTCCATATGTGTATGTGGCTCATTGAAGTATAAGATAGTCTCTTCAATCCGGAGAAATTCGCTGACATGAAAAGATAGAGGTATAATATTTGGTGACCATATATTAGATATTCATTGCAGTACTTGCACAGGCAGATATTAAGAAAGAATAGGCTGAAGTCATTTGAACCAGTCTGAAAAGGCTGCTTATGTTTTATACTTATGAGTAGTGATGCCCTTTACTATACCATTAACAACAAGTTTATCTAAAATCATAATGGCTCAGCTGCAACAGGTCTAATTTATTCTCTAGAGGGTGGGTTTTTTTGGTCGGTTGGGGTTTGGTTTTGTTTTGGGGTTTTTTTAATGTGGGAAGTTGGGGTTCTCATTTCTGTCTTGTTTGAGACAGGACTTCTTCCATAAAAGGGCAATTATTTCACAAAGCTGAAGCTTTAAAAAAAGTAGATGTCAATTCAAATTGTCTTTTCAACCCACACCAATTGAAGAACCATCATTTTTCTGCTAATGGAAGCCACTTGGCCCTCTGGTAAAGTAAGAATAAAAGACAACTGATATTTCCAAAGCTACATGAAGTACTTAGGCATACAATTTCCATTTTACTCTTGATGTATCTGAAGCTACAGACATGTGAATAGGTAAAAACCTACAGCAAACTGCAGCATAGCATATGCTTAGCTATGAGCAGACCTTGTACTGAAACAACCCTATTTGTAAGAACATAAGAATTTGCAAGATCAATCAAGCCCTGATTCATTCTGTTGTAAATACGTTGCTCTTAGCATGGGGTTAAATTATTTTGGGGCTGTGTCACATGCTTGGATCTTGAGAAATGCAAGGCTACTACTAGGCAACATTATTTCTGTTCCTTGAAAGAGAAATACATGGATGCTTTCTATACTTCATATATAGTTAAACTATTATCGTATTTTGGTTGGAATCCAAAAGGAAACAGTAAAAATCAACATATGACCAAAAGGCCAGTTCATGATTTTTATGTCACTCATCCTCAGTAATGACAATGAGATCTTGTCATGACTATCTAACTGTTAAATGGTAAGATGGAGGACACAGTGGGGACAGGATACCTACCTCAGAGACAAATAACACATGAGCTTGGGTATGCTTGTCACAACCCATACAGGAGAATATGCATTCGTTCTGTACAGCCACGCTATACTTTTTCAAGGCTTTGCACAGTCCTTTTGCTTTAGTTAAATTCTTAACAAATTAAATTTTTCACTTTATAGCTAAGAAATTTTTCTGCACTTGTCAAATCGACTTCAGTAGTGGTTGATAAATGACCACAGAGATTTACTGGAGAAGCTAGAAACCATATTCATAGGAATGCCTCACTCCTTGCCTTTTTGTGTCTTTTTTCTACTATTTTTTTCCTCTAAAGTTTTTGATCTTCTGCACCTATCCTCTCCTGTTGTAACTTTTTTTTTTTTTCATTTCTCATGTCTAAGATTCTTCTCCTGACCACCAACTCCTTAATAATTCCACTAATCATTTATATTGCTAGAGAAGGTTTCTAGGACAGCTCCCACCCCCATCCTTTTGGTTGTATAAAGAAAATGAAACAATGAGTTTGCAAGAGAGCCAAGACCTTGTAAAGGGCAAGTGAAGGAGGAGACCTCAAAAGACCATACAAACTTTCCATTCACAATCTAATATATCTGGACAAGCCCAAATTGAATAAAACCTCTGAACTTTTAGACATTTATGCATTGAGTGCATTGAATGTGATCTTCCTATATTTTCAAGCACTTTGAAAAAATATTAGCAACACTCACCATTTTAAAAATGAATGTGCACTTCAGTTTGGTTTTTATAATACTAAGAAATTGGGTTGATGAACATTTCCCCTAAAATCATCTAATGTGTTTCTTCAGCCAACATTCTGCAGACATATTATAGTCAACTATTATTAGAGTGACAGTACTTGCATTATGCAGTAAAATAATGGGGATAAGGGAAAATCTAGCTCCTGAAAATGTTTGAAACTGGCTCAATAACTCTTAGATCTCTTAGGGCTCAACTTACCTTTATTTTTGTGCGTAATTAGCTAAGCCATTTGGGCCATTTATTTGGGACTTCCTCTTGAGAAGAATGAATATTAAAAATTGATTGTGCCTCCTTAGGATATAAATATTCACTTTTGGAAGTAAAAAATATAAAAGGCAAACCTGAAATTGTTTAAGATATATGTTATGGAGTGCAACCCCTTCAATAAAGGGAATATCATCTGCTTCTAACAGATTTTGCCAAAGAAAAGACTTGATTAGATAGTCACCTGTCAGCACGTTTTCAAATTAAGAGTACTTCGGACTTTTATTGTCCCTTTGGTTCCAACCAATACAATGGCTTCATGGGATTAAATTAAATGTAAACTCTCCAAAGGTCACAAACTATTGGTCCAAGGCAGCCCAAATTAATTAATGTATAAATATCTCTCAGTACACTGAGAGAGACCTAATATTCCTGAGCTGTTAAATTTCAGGACAGCCTCATGGCTAAGGGTGTAACTTGTGTCAGGGTGCTTGAAACACTGGAGATATGGATTTTCATGTGTAAAAAGGAATGCCACATGCCCCCCACATGCCAAAGGAGTGAGAAAGCTATCTGGTGGCCCATCACTCCCCTCAAAGCCTTCAGCAGAGTTATGGTGCTTCTGCACTTTCTTTAGATTTTCTGCCAAGATCGCATGGTGAAGTGAAGTTTGGGGAAAGGTATCATGTACAGGTACCGAAACAAAGAAAGGAACACTTCTAGTATCCATACACATTGAAAGATACAAGTCACTAAATGAATTGCTATGCTAAAATGTAAGGACAAGAGGCTACAGATCATGTAAATACTTGCATCTCTAAGTGCAAATCCTAGACAATGTTCTTCAGTGAGCATTTATCCCATATGCACTCCATGCTTGGCCCTATACTCTCAAAAAGTTCACTGTAAGGTTATGTCCCTATTAAACGCTACTGGTAGACTACATTGGTGAGGCAGTGTCATCCCTGCTGCTCATGTAGATATAAGGATAGTAGCAAAACTGCAATTAAACAAGAGTGCCTTATTTTATTCAGCGTTTGAAGGATATGTTATACAGTGTATGTTGTATCTGTGCCAAGAGGACTTTGCTGGTTTGATATACTCACACATGTGGTTTTCCTGTAAAGTGCTCTTTGTTAGACCAGCTTTTAAAAAAAGAATAGTGGTGAACAATGAGGTGGAACTGAGCCAATTATAATTCTCAAGCTAGTGATAGGTTTTATCTTCATATTTTCTGGGCAGATCATTTTCCTCACACTAGGAAGGAGTGGCACAATCTGCCTGGACCACACTTCTGTAGAACAGGGCTACACTTAGACTTTTTTTTTTTTTTTTTAAATCCTTTATTTTTCAGGTCTTGCATTTACATGTCCAAGATTGCACCTGCAGGATGAATCTTTATATGCTTCCAGCCCACTCCAGGAACCTTTACCTCCTTCTACTCTTCTGCATAAAAATTTAAATAACATCCACTGCTTTCACCTAGTACATTTTTGTTAGCTGAAGAAACAGAAAATATTTTTAGCCAATAAGTTCAACTTCTGAAGGTTAAACTCCTACTCTTCAGATAAAGCCATGTAAAGGTTTGCCATATGGCATATACAAAAGGGTACCAAAGCTTACCATTTCACATGATTGTACCCTTTTCTTTTCTTTCTGGAAATTTTGTCCAAGTAACATCTCAGGACTCCTTTCCATGTATAGCTCCTGTCTGCAAGCATGCTGAATCCTGCTACTGTGTTAATATATGATACTTCTGTCCAAAAAAATCACAAAAAAAAATCTTAATTACATCTCTAAGGGGCAAGTTGAGAAGATATCACATAAAATCTCAGCATTAAAATTTAGCCTCTTACCTGAACTTAAATCAGTTTCCGTCTGTGTTGCCTGACACATGCAAAATGAAAAAGTTCATAATTGTAGTGTAATTGTATTTCTTAGGAGGGAGAGTTTTCATCTTACGTATTCATTTCCAAGGATGAATCCAGAGAGATTTTTGTCCAGGTATTGTTCAGATGCACGAGAGGGTAATATGAAGGAGGAGTGGAGGGAACTACTTTCTGCAGGTGCCTCCTTTCGAGGGGTAGGCAAACTTGTCAATGGTAACTGCTTTTCAATGATGGAGAATAATATTGGTAATCGATGGTGGCAGAAGCACAGTAATCCCATAAACAGCTGCTGTGGCAACTCTTTGGCTTCGTGAGGTTGTGACCCAGCCCCTGGTACTGTATTCCTTCTGCCTCATAGTGGAACGAGGAGAAGCGCCAAAGCCACATATCTTACAGAAAATGTCCTCAAAAGTCTTCAAACAGGTAAGAAATTTTAAAAGATACAAGGCCGAGTTTACCATTCTATTACCCTTCTCAAGTTCACTATTATGGCTTTCTATACAGCAGCCTAGACTTCCAAAATTAATTAACTATAAATCTCTATTCTGGAACTTGATACGGTAATTCAGTCTTACCTGGTCCTACGTAAAATCTACGGGATTGATGAGTATACTTGCATCATTTTTTTCCCCCTATATTTATTCTCAAAAATTCATTTACACATTAAAAAGCCCCTCTCTCTGTTTCTTTGCCACTTCTGTATCATGGTATAATAGCCTCTTTCTTGTGCTATAATTGATTACGCTATATAGAGTAAGGAGAGAAAGTTGAAAGTCTCTGATAATGGGAATACTTGCCTAAAAATATGTTCATAGGAGGTCCATCACCTAAACACTAGATATTCTCGTTTTCTAGCAAAAGCTGGATTCATCCTTATATTATAGTGAGAGGAAAAATATCATGTGAATGGGACCTGTAGTCTAATTAAATGAATATATTAAAAGTTTCTGGGTTTGACAGGTAAGAAGTAGCTGTCATTCTTTTCAGCACTTTGTGAATTAAGCTGCTGTCCTTCATTATCCCAAAAGATTATTATTGCTCTGTTTTTTGTGAGTGCAGTGAGCTAGAACAGCAGAGATAATAGGTTATTATAGGAAAATTTGGCTTTGACATTTATATGAGAAATTTGAAGTCAATTAGAGGAAAAATACTCCACTAAAGTGAGTGTACCAATTACTGCACTGAAGAGCTACTGCTAATAGTATAATTGAAATTTATAGAGTGGTGGTCCCAGCACTGTAGAATTAGATTGTATAAGTGATGGCAATAACAGGCATGTAAACATTTTAGTTCCTAACCATTTGCAGACTGAGGATGGAGGGATTTTTTTTATTAGGAATCTAGTTCCATCCTGATGTTAAAAATCCACTTCAGAATTACCAGGAAAGGGCTTATGTGAGACACCTTTCTCCTTAAGCTCTAGCAAAAGAAAAGAAATAGCCCTTTTTACTAAAAACATATGTGCATTTTCATGGAAATGAAGTACATGTATAAGGAATGATTAAGAGAAAGTAAAAATAACATTTTCCTCAGCAGAGGAAATTTTTTAGTGCTGGGAGAATTAATCAAATTTAATCAACACTGCCGCCCAACTTGGTGTCGTCTGCAAACTTACTGAGGGTGCACTCGATCCCCTCATCCAGATCATTGATAAAGATATTAAACAGAACTGGCCCCAATACTGAGCCCTGGGGAACACCGCTCGTGACCGGCCGCCAACTGGATTGAACTCCATTTACCACAACTCTCTGGGCCCGGCCGCAAATTTAGAACTTAATACAAACACAGAGTGACAGGAGAAACTTTAAAAAATATTTTGGTCAACTTTAGGTAGGGAGATGGCAAAAAGGGAAGGGTTTCTGTCTTAGATATCGGACTATGAAATAGTCTTGCAAAGGAACTACTTAAAATTCAATTTATAGCAGTTCAAAACTAGATGGAGAGACGTGCTGGCAGATAAATACTACAGAAAACGATGTTAGACTAGATCAAAAGGACAGGTTAGTAGGAATTCGATTAAAAACTTGCCATTCATGCTTTTAAAAATTCTGTATTTTCCAAAAGCTTTAAGACAAGCACAACAGTCAGGAAAACAGAATAAATAGGGAATGTACGGCGATCACTATTTGTGATGTGCTATTTTTCTTTTTATTTCCTTGTGCTCGTATTCGACTGTTCTCTCTTGTCTTACCTCCTCTCAGGCCCTCCCTCCCTGCTGACAGAGGACCAAGCATGCCGTGGTTGTATTACGGGGCGACAGCTCTTGCTGGATACACATCAAAGGGTAATGAAAGAGGCAAGCGCTTGGCTGGGGAGCCGGAGGCATACTGGACACTGTGTCTTGGTGAAACAGAATTTCATGCTTCTCCTGCAACTCGCTAGGAACACAAAGGCAGGTCTGGGGTTTTAGTGGCAGGACCTAGCAAACGTTATGGTGCAAAGGGCAAGAGGAGCTCCACGCTTGTCACCCCATACCTCTGCAGATTCAGCCCTAATTCAGCTGTGGAGCAAAAGCTAAAATAGGAAACAGGGTACTTTTCAGTGCCATGACAGCTATGGAAAATGAGAAATACCAGCATGAAGCCTGAAGGGAAGTGCACACAGTGCATACTTTTAAACCCTGTTGCCATCAAGTTAGACTACCAAAGCCATGTTTCGATACAGTAGGACCCACATTTCAAATATGCTGATCATCTCCACTGACTTGGGTGGAATTTGGATGTTCACATCCTCAAAAAGTCAGTTCACTATGTGACAAAATAGGAGTTAAGGCTTAAATTGAGACTAACTCAAGGCCCTTAGCTTTGATCATTTTGGCTACGGAGTATTAACCTGAAAAAATTTGGTGCACATGCAGAGTTGAATCAGTAACACTAACACTGTGCTGGGCTCTGGTGAAATCCAAAGGAGTCCGCTCTATTTTCACCTGCTCCATAGGAAAAACAAACAACCACAGGTTTACTCTGGGGTGTTATCCCATGTCATGGTTTAACCGAGCCGATGTTCCTCCCCATAAACCTCCCATAAACCTGGTTCCCTACAGATCTGTGTCTTTTCTCCTCTGACCCCCACACTCCCTGTTAGCAGCAATGCTGTTCCTCCTTCCTTCCCCTTCAGTCCTCCTCTGCCCCCAGGTGTGAACTCCGCAGGTAAGAAGCAATCTTTCCTGAAACCAGCCTGGAGGCAAACACACTCCCCCAGCAAACGACTCCCACAGAACAAGCGTATGGTGTGTTATCCCATGTCATGGTTTAACCGAGCCGATGTTCCTCGAGCAGCAGAACCCATAAACCTGGTTCCCTACAGATCTGTGTCTTTTCTCCTCTGACCCCCACGCTCCCTGTTAGCAGCAATGCTGTTCCTCCTTCCTTCCCCTTCACTCCTCCTCTGCCCCCAGGTGTGAACTCCGCAGGTAAGAAGCAATCTTTCCTGAAACCAGCCTGGAGGCAAACACACTCCCCCAGCAAACGACTCCCACAGAACAAGCGTATGGTGCCGGAGTTCAGCCCGCCTTTTCCTCGAGGACTAATCTGGGCCTCCTTCTCAATCTGATGCCAATTTTTACAATTAGTTTGTGGGAATATAATTTACTTTCTATCCCTATTTCAAAAGTTGCCATCTGGTAACTGGAGAGGAAAAGACCCAACAATCACATATGTATTGTTTCTTCCAGGAACTGGCTTAAAAACAAATTTGACACTATTTTTCACTAATGTAGATAAAATAAAATAGCAGATATATATTATGGGAGCACAAATATGTGCTGAAGATAATGTTGCTTCATTGCTTCCATTATGAACTCCATTCCCTTAGCTGTCATCTCTTCTTCACTGAAATTTTGCTGCCTGCTGAGATTTCTATGGTTGGAAATAAGGGAAGCAATACTCCCCGCACAAGTTACTGCAGGGGAAGGGATGAGACAGCTGCCTAAATCATTTCCGGCTGGCCTGCTAATTCCTTCTTCACTTATCCCACTTATGGGACCCCATGTCACCTTGGCAGCTATTGCAGCCAGAATAGTAGCTTTGACTTCATTGATGTTTCTTCTCCATTTTTCAAAGCTGACTGTACACACTTTCAGATACAAAATATTACCAGTTATTTAGCTCTACACACAAACCCCATTACTTCCAAAATGCTCTCTCACAAATCCAGCTGTTATTCCTCCTCAGTCAAGTTTCTACTCAATTCAGCCTATCAAAAGAAATTTTCCAATTTCTCTTCTGTGAGCATCACTTCCCCACTCCCATTCCACCAAGCGCAATCAGACATTCATGGCACCCCTCTCCATACCCTGCCAGTCTTGACAACCGATTCACACATCCCTGAGAAAAAGTCATCCCTTCCCACTAACAATCCTTACCTCTTTGCCCTCTGTCAGGGACACAACTGTTAGAGAACAAAATCACTAACCTCATCCTGGTGATCTGGAGTTTCCTGATGCATCACCAATGGCTACGTCTAAGTGATGGAAACTTCCAGGGAACTGCTTTGAAATGATTGTGCCATGTCACCTTGTATGTCAGCTGGTATGTTATTGTGAGACATTTTTTTGCCTGCTTCCTTCAATAGTGCTCTGCAGTCATTAATGCATTAGTCCAAAGCATGCACGTATGCACACAGAGCTATACTTTTATTTCTGGTTTATGTTTAATGAATGAAGCATACTGAAGTGGCACTGGGATTCAACCGATCCCAACAGCTTATTCTAAGGATGCTAGTCTGAGCTTCAGCCCCTTATGCTTAATGTTATACAAGGGACTACTTGTAGAAATACAATGAAGATTGCCTCTGAATTGTGACTTATTTTCCTTTCATGTACAACATTGCCATTCAAGAATGCTGGTGTGGTTTCTTCCTTCATTTCCCTCCACTTAACCCATAATATGCAACTAAAATTTCACCAGGTTAAAAGGCTTTTATGCACTGGTTTTTATTTGCCTTTTTGTTCTTTGTTTTAAAAGCTTAGTGTTTCTTGATGAAATTCATCCTGGGAGCAGGAAGATGCCTAAAGGATGGGCAGAGTTTTAAAAGCTCCAAGGCTGCAACTGCAACTACAGCAGGGAGTTTTATTTATGCTAAATATTGCTGACTCCATTTGGTCTTTTAGCCAAGGCTGATCTAGCTCAGTTCGCTACTTCCAGGACTCCTGCCAAAGCAGAGTTTGCTTTTGTTTAACATGCTTAGTGTATTTTTATTATCACGTTGGTACTGTATCCTTAGCCCTACTGGGGAGCTTTATTTCAGTACCAGCTTGTTATTTCCTATGATCTGCTGAAGATAGAAACCGGTTATTTTTTGCTTAACCATATGGGATAGCAAAATGAAAGGACAAGTTGCTCTTTCATTGCTCCATAGCTCTTGCTACAGTAGTTGAATAACTAGTTTCAGTGTCAAAAGAACTGGGCATTTGATAATTTATTGGCAAATGCTTTGGTTGACCAGCAAAATGATTTTTGACTACAAGTCCGTGTTACCAGCTGACACAAACATTATAGTCCCAATTCTCTTTCCTTTGCTGTAAACCAAGAACAACAAAAGTAAAGGCAGCAGATTAGCATGGAAAGTGACACCTGAATCAAGGTCTGTTTTCATCACAGTAAAATGAGAATAAACCTTTCTGTCCCATTTTATCTCAGTCCAAATGACCCAAGTTAAAATTTAACCAATTCTTTAAAAACACATAAGTCTTCCAGGCAGCATCCTCTCCATTTCATTTTTTCTTTCCCAAATATCAATTCTAAACAGCGTATGCCAGATACGTACATTGAATAAGATACACAATTACCTTCTATTCAGAGCTACTCCCTGTATGCAAGCACTCTAAACAACTTTGGACTAAAATTATAAACTAGTATTGATGAAACAATTTACTGTAGCTTTTACATTCGCACTCAAGGATGGATCAAAATAATCTCTAATGGTCAGATTTCAAAAGAAGGTGTGAGAACTCCCGCTGGGAACAATGACAGCAACTACACATGCAGCTCTTTCAAAAATGCAGACTGATGATATCCAGCATTGTGTATCATTCAGAATAGTACCTTTTCTTCTTTTTGCCTCCTTTAAAACTACATAAGCCTGTGTTTACTAGCCTCTTTACAGCTTCCTCTACAATGTACTGTGTTGTCTTCCAGCCAACATCCATGTAATCATTAGATGAATTACCCAAGCATAGAAATTACTATAGAACAGATGCTCCTTCTTAAAAAGACCACCAAAAAAAACCAAAAACGAACCCAAACCCACATTCCTACAATAATGTAATACACTTTCTTTGTATATCTACTATTTTTGTAAATACTGCCGGAACAATAATCTTGCATTTGTGGTGCACCTTTTTCTTCAAAAGAAGCAAAAGAAACTTTTCTAAAAGGTCTTGAAATCTATTTCTCTCATGGCTAAAACATTGTTAATACCTAGTATAGAAGATGTCAAAATAATATGGAACATTCAGATTGTAAATAAAGAAAATATGGAGGGTAAATTTTTTAAAAGTGCTTGGGGCACTTAGGAGTTTGTGGCCACATTTTTAAAGCACCTTCAGCTGGATGATTCCAAAGGGACTGATGAGCAATAGGAACTTACATCCTCCTGGTCCTCCATGAGAATTGGACCTTTACAGTTATTATTTTTTTATGATTTAAGTTTTCATGCCAAGTCCAGTTTGCCATAATCATTGCTGGTGAGAAAGCTGTGTTTAATTTGCTTTCAAGATGACAATGACAACGACAACAGTACAGGGATCTATAAAAGGGTTATTGTGGAACACTTAGCAACAAAAACAAGCACCTCCCCAGCCATTTCCATTCCCTGCACCTCCTTTTGGTTGTCTTTGGGAAACCTCCCCACTTGCTGTTCCTGAAATGTTTTCTTCAAAACATGTAGTGTTTAACAGCTGGGGACCTCGTGCTTCTCCCTGTTGATGTGATCCACGTAAAGCAGCAATCATCAAAAGCAAAGAAACCCTCCCTCTCTTTTTATTTCTTTTTCCGTCTGTTCTTGATGGGTACACTATTGTAGACAATAAATGGTGATATTAGCTGTTAAATCTTGCTGAAATGATTTCGATGACATGTAATTCACAGTTGACATTTTTAGAGGTTATGTCCTCGCTCAAGCAAAATACTCACTGAAGCTCGTTGGTTTTTACCCCGAAAGATTACTAGGATCTGGCTGCAAGTGGCTTCCAACAATATTGTGTAATTTTGTTTCATTTTCACTTTTTGCAAAGTGCTTTTAAAAAGTCAGTTTAACAAGAAATTTCATTGTCTAATGGGCCATGGCTGTTCATGATAGGATTTCATTTTAAGTTCAGTTCATCATGCTGTCATTAGGAAAGATATGTCTTGTCTTATTGCATCTTATCATTTACCACGATTTTTATGTCCATTATTAGTTTGGATTTTCAAAGTAAGATACTCACTCAGCACCTGATTAAATGCACAGCATAAGTCAAAGAGGAAGATGGATTACCTTATGGCAACAAAGCAATGAACTGAATCTTAACAAATCTGCTCATTTTCCAACTCTGCCCCATTCTTACTCTGGACATATTGTTTTACACTTTGTGGTAAAGATTCTTGTCAAATGGAAAGACAAATACTGCATCAGTCCCACCTTTTAGCCGGTCATTTGAGATTGTAAATTCTTCAGGGAAAAGTCTCTCATCCTGCATCACCTGCAACACACAGCATGGTAGAAGCGCAGCCTTGTTGAGCCTCTTGATGCTGTTTTAACTCAGAAAGGTCAACCACAATGACCAGTTTTGTATTCCCTCACAACTTGGTCATGCTCACTCTTTACCTGCTCTTCGCAGGTCATTCACTTCAATATTGCTTTTTTACTTCTATCAGAATGCTAGAAAATATGAAATTTTATCTTTATGGACTGCCTTTGCTTCCTATGTCAGCCACCACTTCAGCCTCTGACCATCCTTTCCTACTGAAACCACTGAGCTATCAAGGTCAACTGCATTTCTTCTAAGCAAGCAAATGCCCCTTTAAAAAAAGTGGCTACTGTCACAGTGTCAAGGCAACCAATGATGTTTCAAAAATGCAGTAAGTTTCAAGAGATCTTAAGGAGAAATTAAACTTCTCTTTCTGTTGCACTATATTTAGAACAGAGAGACAGCTAGATGCTCTTTACTTAGATTTATAGCTGTGCTCAAACCACAAAAAAAGAAATAACATGAACAGACAATTTAGGAAAGATGTTTCACAGATTTTTAAGTCTCATTTTCTCAGCAATGTCCTCTTAAAGCTGATCAATGTATATTTTGTTGTGGCTAGAAATGCAGCTTATTCACTCATCTTTTGGATAAGATTTTAAAAGCAACGAGCCATTAAAGGCTCGATGATCCCTCTCTTAACGAGACAGTAACAGCAACATTTTCTATTCTCCCACCAGCTCTGCCAGCAATCTTCAAGGCAAAGGTGGGAAGACAATGTCTTGACAAAAAGTGAATTCATCCCCAAATGGTAATTCAATACAGCTAGCTAAAACTACTTTCGAAACCTTGTCAAAATGAAAAATAATTTCAACCAGAAAAAAGTGAATTTAAAAAAAAAATTGAAAATTATGTTTTTCAGCTTTTCATTTTTAAGTGGCATTTTTCATTTTGAAATGCCTTTTTTTAATGTTTAAACGAAACTAAACCAAACCCCCATGCAATTCAAGTATTTTAATTTGCATTGAACAAACTGCTTCAGGATAACCAAAGCAAAGTTTTTCCAAGCCTGGTCACTGTTTCTCCATTCATTGCAAAACTAAAAAATATCAATGATAGCCACCTTGCTTTGAGCTAAACTGAGTTTTTCCCCTTCAGTTTTTATTTTGGCCAAAACACTGAAAAAACCTCCACATTTGCCAAGCTCTATTCAAACACAAAGGATATGGCTGAGTGCTCTGGAAACATCTCTAGGACTCTGGAAGATGAGAAGTGCTCCAGTACATGTGTTTGTGCATGCTGTAATTGAGTATGTGGACACCACATTTCAGTACCACATATCTTTGGAATACTCAAGGATGTTCTCCAGGCAGTTGCTCAAGCTTGTGGTGGCTTTTAAAGTATGGGAGGCTTTTTTTAATCAGGTTTTCATGTATTAGGATTGAAGTATCAGAGCTAGACAAGATGGAGATTTGTTCAATGCTGAACTCTTTCAAAAAATATGATCCACATTTCTTAGATGATAAGCTGATGCAGCAGAAATATTCAGCATACTAGCAGCTTTAAACGCCATCTCGCATGAAACAGCAGATCACATCAGCATGCACTTTTAGATCTATTACAGCAATATTGGCAGTCCTTGATTTCTCAAAGTGGTGTTATTTGTGCAGGTAGAGCAAGCTGTCACAATTTGACAGGTTTAGATTATTTCACGGGGGACATCCCACTGCAAGGCGCAGAGAGTAATTGATTCGTTTCTTCCCACACGCGAGGCTCACCAAACAGCCATCACACGAGCTCAGCACGTTGCTTACTGCAGAACAAAGCTGGGTTAATGCAAAATTAAGTTACCATCTTTGTGCAATCTTTATTCACAAGCCATAAATATAGAGCAAAGCCCTGTTTATTGTTATAGTTTGCATTTTAAGTGCCTTACTGTTTTACTGCCAATTAAAAAAAATTTTTTTGAGAGCTTTAAAATCTAAAAAAACCTGTGCTCCTTTATTCCAAAACAATCCTACATATTGTAATCATGCCACATACTGAGCTGACTCTTCACTTGGAGAATCAGTGGATCAAGGCCAAGCACAAGCAAGTACTTGACACAGATTTGTCCCTCAATGATTAATTACCACTTGTGCCTCTCCATTCCCGACTGGGAGAACGATGCTCCAGGATTTTGTCTGCTAATAAAGATTTAAAAATTTCTGCACTATTTAACTCTTGTAATAATGATCTTCATCCACATTTTTGCTGCATTTAGATATTGCTAAATCATCAGAGAAAGATAAAAAAACCCAATAATGGCAAATATATGCGCTTACTGGTGCACTCATACCCCTCCGGTGTGTGTGCACAGGCCAGTGCATACCTGATTTACTAGATTTGCCCAGAACATCTATTATCATTCAAATTATGAGACATGGGTAAGTAACGTTCAGAGACCCTGCCAGCCCTATTCCCAATAACTTCACCTATTGAGGAAAAAGGTTTTATGCAGGATCTTGATCTTTAACTAAACCCTCAAATGAGTTTTGATGATCGCATTCAAAAGTAATGGATCACAGCCTTTTAAAATAACCTTTGAGAAATACAACCGAAAGATTTGCCATAAGTAATTTTTCTGGTGTGTGGAAAGCATTGTTTTTCTCCATGGCTGCGTTTGTCTCCTTCACCATCTGCAATGAGCCTGGTTTTAATTGTTGCTGTACCTCTGTGACTGTAGCTTCCCTATTGATTTGGGGTCTGTTTTTGATTTTTAGTATGACTTTTGTCAGACAGCATGGAGGAAAGAACAGGAAATCTCCTGGGAAACTGAAAGAAATAGACCTATCTGGAACAACTTTTATTGATTAATCTTATGAAGAAAATGAATAGACTGGTACTCCCAAAGATGCTTTTACTCCAGCATATAATACAGTAAGCAAATGTCATTTCATTTGTCTGGCATGGAGAGAGAAAATCAGAAATGTTTTGCACCTACATTTACAAATCCCTTAAAATCAGAAAAATTCAATTCAAAATTTATTTGAAGCTCAATAAAGAAAAAACCCATACTTCTTTGAAAACAAACCCACAAATTAACAGCTCCTAAATGTAAATAAATGTGACAAAGCCTTTCACCCACATGAAAAACCTGCATTGTGCCTAACCACAGGACATACGGAGTGAGGAGGACAGCAGAAGAAAAAATTATCATCTCACAGCTCAGCCCTGAAGTGCCACCCCTGAGAATGGAAATCTGCTCGTCCTCTGACCCAGAACTCCTCTGCAATATTTAGCAAGCACTCATCTCACATGGGACCACTCCTGGTTTCCAGCTGCCTGGACTTGGGCACTTGCAGTCAGATTGGCAGGACTTGTAACAGCTGAGATCAATTATAGCTGTGTTTTAAATGCTAAGATGTCTTAAAAAAAAAAGAAGAAGAAGAAAAAAAACAAAAAAAGATCTCTACATTTCAGTCTAGAAATCCCAGACTGGGTGACTTTTCCTACAATTTTAGACTTGACCTTTACGGGCTTCAGTGCCCCCAGTGTAAAACAGCAATGTCACCTGCTACTCTGAAAAGTGTTACATGTTCATTTATATCCATAAAAGCTTCAAAAATAATATTGAAAGCACTGAAAGCACTAGAGAAATGCAATGAGTAAGTGACTTTTTATTCAATGCAGCATTTGGATAGTTAGTAAAAAGTCAGTTTTCAAGGCCACACACTGAATGTGAGGAGTGGAAAGAAATACTGTGTAAATCCCCATAGAACGACATGAGAGCAAGTGGAGAAGGCAATAAGTGATAATTTATCAAAGACCAGAGACAGTGCAAGCCAGGAGTTGACCTGAAGGTTCATATGCATCCTTAATTCTGAGCTTTCTCATCTGAATGTTTGACTTTTCATAAAATGTTCTTAAAAATGCTTTTTTGCTTTTAGTACTAACAAGGTTATTTCAGACAAATTGATTGAAACGAAACAACTTGAGAGTAAAAATACTGCATTTTACATGTCAGGGAAATCCAGCTACTGTGGAGATGATTTATCACCAATTACTATGGAGACAATTTGTGTGAAATTGAGGTCTCTATCAGGGAAAAATGCCAGTGTCATTAGCAACAATAAACAGAGGACCAAATTCATCAGTGGCCACTTGGAGGCACTTCCAACACCACACAGGATTTTAAAGCTTTGATGCCAACAGTTCAGCTTATGATGTTTCTTCAGAAAAAATGCGTAGGCCATGGTCAATAATTCTTTAACTGAGCAGAAAAGAAATTCTGCAGCTGATTCTTGGTTACATTAGCAAAGCAGGAAGATGATGTGACAGTGAAATACTGGATGCACCCCGCTCCTTCCTGCCTTTCACCCAAGGGAACACTCAGCACGTCATGAGATATGCTGAGTAGTCTGATACAGGTCAGACTACTTGCAGTCCAAGTACATTTCCAACTTCTGTGCTGAATAACAATTACAGCAGTGACTCTCACCCAGGCTTATGGCAAGCACATACCCTAAACCAGTCACACAATAGTGCCAGGTGCCCTTCCTTCTTGCATGCTTTTAACATTTGATTTCTCCCAGCAAAAGATCACTGAAGATGTGCTCCAGCATGTTTGTAACCCCAAACTGTATATAAAGATCTTGATCTCCTGTCTCCTGATCTCCCACCTAATGTTGTTGACTATGCATCAGATACAGCCTTTTCTTTTAGTGGGACCATCCAGAAAAGAATTACAAGTCCCATCACATATCTGACATTTAATCAAATATACAA
>NW_008824543.1:469503-472791 GCF_000699105.1 Pygoscelis adeliae
ATATCTGTGCCACTCTGAAGCCAATGGAGCCCAATGTGAACACGAGTATGTCGCTGCTTGCTGGGCCAGCTTAGCACTATGTGGGGGAAAAAGCACAAATTCCCTTAACATATCCCAGGAGATCTAAGCCTTCTACCATTCTTGGGAAACAGAGCTGGAATTGCAGGTGGGCAACAAGGGTAAAAAAACTTAAAACACTGGAAAGACAAAAGTGGGGCTGAAGAAAGCAAAAACCACAGATGAAGTATACAGATAAAAACTAAAGACCAGTTGCTTTGCAGCCTAGATACATTTAATCTGCCTATCATGAGATACAATAAATGCAGAATTTCATTGTGCCTCATTTGCAGACCCACTCTTCCTAACGCAAAAGCACTTCAAAAGCAACTCATACATCATGAAAGCCTGAAGCCTTGATGGCTTCTTGCCAAGATAAAGGTAGCTAAATGTCATATGATTTATTACTTTGAAGGAGTGGCTTTTGCCTGCCACACTGATCACATTAAATAATGTTTAGCATTGTTGATTCTGGTAAGTGTTTTCACAGTGTGTGGGACCATTACACAGTATCTGACTAAGGATGACAGCAACTGGGACTTAATTATTTCATTAAATACACCAACTTAACATCACTGTCTTGTTTTCAAACCGAAGACTTGACTGAAGCTACTCCTGACTAACATGCACACAGGAGATTTCCTTCCCATCAGTCTGCCTGGCAAATGTAAACAGGCAGGAATTAGTGGGCACAGCTGAAGGGTAAGCCCAACTTTTCCCTTCCTCTCCCACCGCCATGGACCTGCAGTGTGCCTTCTGAAGGCCACCTCAAAGCTCACCACTGCCCAGTGTGAGAAAAGGCATGAGACCAGGGTGGTTGTTATGCCCACATTGTGTGAGGCAGCCCTCTTCCACTCTCTCTCACAGGCTATATTTTTAGACGGCTCCTTTTGCCAAAGCTCTCATTTGACTTTTTTCTTCAGTGAAGTGGCTTAAGCCCAGATAAAAGCAAACTATCCTTCAAAGCTGTCCATTTTGGTGGGGTTTAGGTTATATTCTGTCTTTCAGTGAGGCAGAAACACATGAGCAGTTCCACGTCTTAAGGTGCCTGGTTTTGTCTTCTGGATCTGTGCTGACTTCTTCCTCTAGCGTAGCACAGAGTGTGCTGGGTTTTTCCAACTATGCTTCTGCTGCGAAGTCAAGCTGCCTAACCACAAACTGCAGAAAGTTTTAGTTATAGACCCATCACTCTATTGAGCAAATCTCTTTGGAAAGGAAACACAGTGGGTCTATGTGTGTTTGTGTGTTGTCCTTTTTTCTAAATCAACTCGTGTCCCTATTGTGGCCTCCAAAAATCCATTTGTTACCATTATTGCAGCAGGACAACAGATGCTTCCAGACACCTCCCATCCAATAGACCTTACAATATCATCCATTCCATCCATTCATTCTTCCGATGATCTAGGATACCTAATGTCCAAACCACAAGACACTATTTCTCCCCTCTGACCCAGTTACTTTCTGGCTCAAAACTCTGTGCTATTCCTAAATTACCAATTCTATCAATTAGTTATTTGCTAGTGAAGTGACTGTTTTCTTCTTTTCTTTTATTTGTGGGGTTTGTTTTTTTTTAATTCTAAACCCTGTTGGTTGGACTACTTACCAAAGCTACATAGTCTCCATGGCCACTGTTTCTTTCCAGCCAACTGGCACCAGAGCAAATTACCAGAATTGATGCCATATAGTGTGTGGGCCATAAAGTAGTCTTTGCTTCCTCGAACATTTTATCACTCTAAAATGTGTGTCGAGCTTTGGCCAAAGTTCTAGAGTGCTGGAATTTTATTTTCTTCTGGAAGAAAAGTAAACCATTTCTGAGGATTATTTTCTTTATGGCATGGCATAATTTGCACCAGGAATTTGAAGAAATGCAAGAATGGCAATTGACCAAAGGATATGAAGAGACTGGTCAAGGTAGCAGGGGTTTCTTTCTAAAATGTACTGGCCTGTAATAGCAAGTCCTATTTCTAGTTCTTCAGAAAGCACACAAATTGATCTGTAACATTTTACTTCAGCTGAATGTCCCTTCTATCCCCTGCTCTGATAGCTACATTAAGAGCAGCCTGGCTGTGATAGTGTCAGATTTTCTGTACCACACCTACCATACCCATATTTCAATTATCATGTTCCATAGGACATCGGAAGCAAACAAGTTCAAGCAGCTTTTTCCAACACAGTTCTGTGGGTGCACACAAGCACAAACAGTGATGACATCTAATTCATTCACACTATTGTTGTGTGTGATGAGAAGCAAAACTCAAGGGGACTCAACATGGGAAGTAAATGCTTTAATTGTAATCTGTACCCCTCCCAAGAACTGAACGTTCTTGATATAAAAACAGCTCTGACAGAGAAGAGCCATATTGCTATTATATTCAGTGTTAAAAATCTGACTGCTACTGGCACATTATGATTTACTATTTAAACCCACTATGCTTAGAAACTTCTTCCTTTTTCATCTGTCTCACTTTATCACTGAATTGCTCTCCCTTCCATTGCTGAAATGCTTTTTGAATACATTGTTCTAAACAACAGGGTGGGGGGACAACCAAACAGTAAGTGTCTGATAACAAGTTCCTTCCTGCATTAATTGTACTCATATTAACTCATTCTTATTTGCAAGGTATATCATATGCTCAATTTCTGATCCAGCACTATGTCCTCATAATAAATTAAGTCTGACTTTTAAAATTACATCTTTTATTACAAAACACTTTGTACATGGTACACATAGTGTTCCTTTTGCAAGAAAAAAAAAAAACATTGCTAAAAAGCTGACAATTTTCCATTGCAACACTTTTTGGTCACAACCAAAAAGTTTACATTCAAAAATAAGCCTCCTGTGCCCACTTCCCTTTCTCTGGGCTAGCTTTCATTTTCCTTCTTGCACCATGATCACAGACTCTCAGGATGCAAACTCACATGGATGCTCAGTAGGAAAAGACAGCGATGTGTCTTGGGGCACAAGAACTCAGACTGAAATCCCAAAGCATCAGCAGAGCCCTTGCAAGTAGCTCTTCTCATATCCAGACCAGGAGCTTTGGCTGCACTATTCAGTCCCAAATTTTTCACTCTCAGTTACTATTTTTTTGACAAAAAAGCAGGTAATTATGTAGTCCCAACCACCATTAGCCCTCTAAAGAATATGAAGCCATTTTGCATTAAAGTTGTTGGGAAGATAAAAGATAAACACCGACTAACAGTTTAAATAAGCACTGCCCGTGCTGCCTAGGC
>NW_008824543.1:472865-476818 GCF_000699105.1 Pygoscelis adeliae
TATCACCTGAATGATGATAAAATGTATACAACAGCATAACGGTGACTTTCAGCCTCTATTTTGCCCGGGAAAGCACAGTACTGGGGAGGCAAGAAGCTTTGAGCTAAGGAGCCCAAAATGTAAATCTTAATTTCTAAAGACTGATTTGAAATACGTTATGACAAAAAAACTCCCATCTGATCTGCCATTCACATTCTCCATACTGCAAACGACAATACTGTTGGATAAAACAAGCCAATACTAAGCACACTGCTAATCCACTTAGTGCTACAGCTCAGCAGTACCACTAGCCAACTCAGTGCTTTTAGGTAACACAAATCAGAGGGATGTGATATATAACCTGGTCCACCTATTGCACAGGCGGTGAAGGACTGGCTCCAGCCTGCGCACCAGCTCACTCACTATCAAGTCCTTGTTCACAAGTCTGTCAAACGGTCTTTTGGGGTGTCCCAGTGCCGAAAGAGCTCTGTTTTCTCCCTCAGAAAGCATGCTTTTTTTTTCTTCTAGTTCTGGCAACCTTAACACGAAGTTACCCTTTATGCTCGTTTCAGCCTTGTGTTTCCACTTCCCTCCCACCCATGTCATTGCTGGCTCAAGTGCTGTCCTCTTACATTTCCCTAAGAGTCTAGCACTTGTGGAAATATTCATCAAGTCTCTTCTATGCACTTTCACTCAGTAAAAGTCAAGAGAGCCCTGGCTCCTTCTGTGCTAAACCTCTCATATATATTTGCAGAACTGTGTCATTTGTCCTCCTTCAAACCCTTCCTGAAATTCCCCTGTCCTATAAAACATCCCCCGCACCTCCAACTGACCAGGAAAGTACCCTGCCTGGGCAGCAGCCTGTCCTGCCAGCAGCAACACTCCTGCTTTGCCTTATATACTCATTTGTCTTAGATCATAGGATCTTTAGGCACAGGGGGTGTTTTCTGTTATGTCCAACATAATGACTGCAGTTCCTCCACGATATCAGGGGCAATCTATGTCAACATTTTTATTTTCTTTCGCCTTTCATTTTCAGTTGGTTGCTTGATAGATCCATTATTTAAAATGCTTCAAATACCCTCTGAAGAACACTCCCTTCCATGCACGACTTTCTGTTTCCTTATTTAAATGACTCAGTGCTGATCTCCACAGGAATAGCATTTTTTGTAAGAGAAAGGGAGGAAGGTGAAATGCACCTTTACAACTCCATCCCAGAAGGACCCCGTGCTCCTTTATCAGGGTTTTGCTAGTGTCCTCATTGCAGCTGCTCTGCCAGATGTATTATTTGGCCTAAGGAGACAATTAAATAGTATGTGACCACTTTGGTCATCACCGCATGTGACCAATTCCTATCACTTGCAGATCTCTTACTGTCCTCTCTCCCCCCAGCTCCTTCCCAGGAGCAGAGCCCTTGCAGGCAGTTAGGACCACAGATGGGCAGCAGTGATTGGGAAGAAATCCTTCTTTCCAGCAACCATTCCCCTGAGCAGTGACCTGTGGTTTTACTGCTCTGTCTGGCGCTCTTTGGAGGTACTGGATTGACCAGTAAGAACTGAATTAACAATGCCTTGAGGAATACGGCTCCTGTCCAAATCTATTTATAATTTACCAAGTCATTAAAAAAATTATCTACCCTTTTCCACATGCTGCATCCCCACGCATGCTGTCCTGTCAACAGTGAAAGGTGAGTCACCAGTGACCCTCCCGTCGTCCTCCCAGCCACAGGGATTACCCATCCCACTGCATATTGATGGGAATCATAGGTTTCTAGATTTGGATATTGATGAATTTATCACCACGCTGTCCACTATATTCCCAGTACTGCAGATTTGGACCAGTCTTCGTCCATATTTGCACAACTTGTACAAATTCTTTGGCCAAGAACTAAGCTAAGAAAGATACACTCACTGGAAAGTCTTCCCATAACAGAGAGAGATGAAAAAAATATGAGCAAGTCCACAGGAAATAAAACAGGTGAGCAGAATAACACTGAAATCATCAGCTCTGAGGCTAGCAACCACTCTCCAATAAGCAAAGCAAAGCAAACATGGTGTATGATTGCATTAACAGAAAGAATAGAATTTAAAGCCACAGGTAACTGGATTAAAAAAATAAATTGTATCAATTTCTAAGAAACGGTGTCTATCAGTTCAATTATGTTCTTGTGACTAATAAGAGTAATACAAAAAGGAACAAGATGTAGAGCATTCTATCATAATTCTGTGGAGGTAAGAGAAAGGAAGTACTAAGCTAATTTAATAATGCAGTTGTAAAATCTCTGTGTCTGGGTCTGCAATGGGATTACCAGGCTCATAGTGATGGGAAAGCAAGAAGTCAGCAGGACATTTGAAAGAGGGGAGGGAGCGACATCTTCCTTCCACAGCAGTGCTTTTTGGTTCAATGGGGTGCCACATTCTAAACTAAATTATTATTTGTGACACTCAGTAGGAAATATTTCACATATAAACAATTTTGCTGAGATAAATCTTCCAAAATATGGTGCGCTGATTTGTATTTTTAGCTACGGATAAAATGATGCCCTGGAAACTCAATACCAATTTAATACGTTTATATAAAGAAAAAAAGTGCAGTTATTTTGAGGCTGTTGAACTGTGTCACTTTTATGTGATGCACATCTTTTAAGCCCATGTTTCACACTTGGCCTACTTGCTTGTCAGAGGAGACCAACAGCAGCAAACTCAGTTACAAGCAACTATGAACTGCAAGGAACTGGTAATGTGGGTTTTAATAAGTTATACCAAACAAGACGCTCTCACTTGGGACTAAAGTAGCAATGTGAGCACAAAATAGAACAACTCCATTTCCACTCTGCCAAGTGTCATCACACCTGCAACTCAGTGGGATGAAAAACATTTGGTCAGGGAGGGGCTCAATTGCCAAGCCAATCCAAGACCAGCATACTTTCCCTTCCCTTAAAGTTGTGGAGCTTTTGGACAATTATTAGAAAGCAAAACATGAAAGGGAGGATGTAGCTGCATGATAGTGTTAAAAAGAAAGTCTTTTGGGGACTAAAATTTCTGAGACATCCAGGGTAGATGTCTTTAGTTCATATAAGTAAAGACATCACTTAGAACGACAAGCAGACACACAGAAGATTAAACTCCCCATAGTGATGCAGACTTTTTCCCTCCTTCCATTTTGCTGTTCATAAGGATCATTTTATATTGCTCACTCAGAAAACAGCTGAGAAATTATGTGTAATAAATATTTCCTTAAATTGAGTCGGCAGAATCTATTTCTTCTTTTAAAATATATTGTTCCCAGTTTACTTATTACTCTGTGCTGGGACTTGCCTTTTAAAGAGAAATATTGCTTGAGGGTCCACTCCTCATTTAAACAAATGCTATTAAGCCAGAGTGTGAAGATAGTATGGAAACTACCGAAAGGCTTCCCTGGCTGCACTAAATCAAAGCTAATGGCTTGAGATAAAGTAGGTGGAGTTGTTCTTCTGTTCTTTGTCAGTATTAATATTTTAAGTTACAGCTTCTCACTAGACTCTCTCTGCTTCTATCCCCCCTTCTTTTGTGCCAGAAATTCCAGAAGGCTTCTCTTATGCACAGCTCGTGCTTTTATTCCTTGCATTTGGCCGTTGCTTCCAAACTGTCTTGAAGCCTGACATTTACTGAGCTTGGAGTAGCGCTCACATGACATTCAATTTTTCATCTGAATGCCATGTTAATCACAAGCAAGCACCAGACCAATTGCAAGCACAATTTATCTGGAATATGTGGTCTGGTAAACTAATTAGGGCAACATGGAGTGCTAATGCCCTACTTCACAGAGGGTAATGAAGGAATGAAGAGCTTTCAGGAGTTTTTGCTGTTGAACTACAAATTATTTCCTGACCTTTAATTATTTTTTTGCCTTGCAACAAGCACGGTTTCCATCTCTATAGCCCACATCTCTCTCCTGAATGCACCCTGGAGTTAAGTATTCTCATGACTCTTTCC
>NW_008824543.1:476921-484723 GCF_000699105.1 Pygoscelis adeliae
CTCTTTAACTAGAAAAATCTCTTCAGAGTTCCTTTCCTGAAAGCATTAGATGGCCTTTTTGGCTGTTTCTGAATAAAGGATTTCTCAAACACCACAGAAACTTCCCCCCATATATTATAGTGCTTCAACCATTTCCAATAATGCAATTAGACCTGGGTGAAATTTTTTCAGAAAGCAGTAAAACCATTAGAGAGCGTGGCTTTAGGGGCACAGAAATACTTACAAATTCAGTTTCAGCTTAGGAAACAGATTCTGCCAAATTAAAAGAAGGGAGACATTTTTAGAAAAATGTCTGATCGCTAACTTCTGTAATTTGTCAGGCACCTAAGTCACCCAGTTTGACAGGCATCATGAAGTGGTTGCCCACAACTAGGAGCTCTTGTCTCTTGGGTGGAGGGGAGGGGAGAATGGAGAAGATAGACCATGGATGGATGAACGTCAGAAAATGTCTATTGTATGGCTAAAAAAAAAGCAGTTTCATGTAAATAAGTGTGGGAGGAGGACAAGCCAGGACAGTTTAAGAAAGACTGGAAAAAAGAGAAGTCTTTAGAGACAGGGTGTTTTCTTTTTTCCTTAGATAAATGATTTTAAGTAGTTAACGTTATAGAGAAGCTACAAAGAGCAAGAACAAGATGAGATGTTTATAGTAGAGACTAAAAAATAGTGTATGGACAAAATCAGAGGGATCAAGGCACACGGCAAGATCAAACTAGTAAAAGAGGTGAAGAAATCACTCTAAAGAAACATTAGGAAGAGAAGGAAGACCAAAGAAAAAGGATTTGTCAACGATGAACAGAGGAAAGCTATCTACAGAAGGGACTCATGATTTCAGTGGCTTTTCTGAATCAACCTTTACTTAAAGTGTCACCTTGCAAGTAAATGGTCACCACAATTAGTACTCTTGAGAAATGAGCAAACTTTCAGACAGACAAGACCTGATGAACATTACCGAGGGTGCTGAAAGAGCTGGCTGAAGCAATCGAAGAACTATTAGCATTCATCTTTGCGATCCTATAGAGGAGGGGTAAGCTACTGAAAGACTGAAAAAAGATCAGCATAGTGCAGTTCTTTAAAGAGAGAAAAAAGGAGTAGCTGGGAGATTTATAAATCAATCAGATTAACTCCAGTTCCTGCAGAAACAAATCAAACTATTTGTCAGAATCAGGAAGATAACAAGGAGATGAGATGCAGTCAGCGGTAGATTTGTTAAGAGGAAAACATGCTAAAGAAATATATCTTATTTCTACAGCAGATAACAAACGTTCTGGAGGTGAGAAACAGTAGATACCATTGATCTCAAAGTAAGGCTTTCAACACTGTTTTACTCACCTGTCTCAAAAAAACTAGGGAAAAAATCTTGTTAAAACTTCCTCCATGTGATAGGGTAAGCAGATGGTGACAGGGTGACCGTATCCAAAGAGTGATCATCCATGGTACGATCTCAATATGCAAGGATATACTGGTGGGTGCTGCAGGGCCTCTCCCAGGTCTCATATTGTTCAATATTTTCATTCATTATCAAGGTGATGGAATGTGGAGTACGCTATTAAATTTTCAGCTGAGAGGAAGCCCGGAAGGACTGCGGTCATACCGAATGACACGTCCGGAATTCAATATTATTTTAAGAAACAGGAAAAATTATCTCTGGCATTCAACCAAGAGATGTACACTGTTCATTACCTTAGGTAGGAATAATCAATGGCTGAATTTGTTTGTAAATCCTTTAAAGAAATAAAATAAAATTAATCTGAGGGTTGTGGCTTACCAGCTGAAGATGGTTTGTGGAAAAGGCAAGCACCCTGTTGGAAGGGTTTAACAGGAGGATAGTCTGCAACCCATTCCCCATAATCCTTCCTCTCAGTACCTTGCTCAGCATTAATAAGGTCTCAGGTAGAGCACTATGTCCACATTTGTGCCATATGGATACCAACTGATGAAAGGTCAGAGGAAGGCCAGAACGACCAAGAGTCTAGGAAAAACACTCCACAAAGACTGAACTACATGGGGTTTTTTTGCATTTGAAGAAGAGCCTGCTCTGCTGTGGATAGATCTGGAGGTAATAGATTTAAATCACAGCAAAGCAGATTCATGTTAAATGTTAAAAAGCTCTCCAATGGGAAAAATAAAATACTGAAATAGACTGCCAGGGGAACTGCAGTCTTCATCACTGGATGTCTTTAAGTCTGTTAGACAAACTCTGTAAGGAGTAGCACTGAAGGAGCTGATCTGCCTTAGGACACTGGTCATAAACTAATCAACCTGTCCTCCAGATTCATTTGCCACAAACCTATAATCCAGCAGGTTTGCTGTCTGAACACACAGGCGTGCAATGAGAATAGGAAAGCAGAACCTCTCTTGCATCCTCCGAGCTGTGCGCTGCGGGCAGTGCAGAAAAGCAGGGGCAGGGGCTCAGCTCAGGGCTGCACCCCACTTCTCTCACTCGCAGGCTGTCATTTTGGGCAGGTCATACTCTCCTCTCCACTCCTTTCTTCTTTTATGATAATCAAATCTCCTCTTATGCTAATTAGGTAAGACTAATAAAAGGTAATTTTTTTCAGAAGCTCCTAGCTGAGGCCATAACACAGTGGGTTGGCTTTTGGTAACTGTCTCCAGGTATTATGAAATACAGATAACAGTTATGCCTAAGGCCTTGGGATATTATCTAGAAACACTATGTACAGGAGGTGAGGATGCCTCAATACCAGGCCTATGAACCAAGCAGCACCTCCTCTGAACACTGAGCACCACATTCATTTTACGTCCTACACGGGTTTTGTAGATGATGGTCCCTCGTTGTATCAGTGAGAGGGCATGTCCCCTTCCCCTGCTTTGCGCTAGAGTCATCTGAAAGACTGTAAAAATCCTAAAGAAAACACAAATCCTTGAGCTTTTTTTTTTTTTTTTAACATAGGTAGAGCATAAAACAGCACTGACCTGGGAGCAAACCATTTCTCTCTCTCTCACTTTGTTCAAGTACCGATCACATCTCCATGTATCTTGTTGCTGTGGGCCCCAAACTCTTCATTTGAGTGATCCTCAGCCTCCTCTCAGGTGGTTGCTACAGTCGAAGGACAGCTTTTCTTCTGGGAGATGTGTTTCCTGTTTCCTCCAAACTGATGGAAATGAATGGGTTGGCCGAAAACTAAGGCAAACAAAGGATTATTGGAAAACAACAAAAGAATTTTCAAGAATTCAGAGAGTTTTATAACACTGAGAGTCCAGATACAAACCAACCAACCGGAAGAAGCACAAACTCAGCATGTGGCCTGAGCTACTGATGTGTGAAGCACACAAAGGGCAAAGGAATTATTCAGTTCTGGCTGATGTTGAAAGCAACTAAGAACTGCCTAAAGCCTTATTCCAAGTCTTATTATTCCAAGTCTAGTATAAATCACCAAAGCAGTAGAGCAGCATACTAGTCTTCCCTTTTGTATGAACATGAAACAACTTCTGAAAGCAAAGTCAATGGCATAGATTTATCTATGTGCTATATAGATTTATATATGTGCTATCCTGTGGGGGATGAACATCACATACAGCCCCATCCTTGCTGGAGACACCAGATTTCCCTTCCCTATGAACACACTCATGTAGAGCAGGTGATATCACCTTTCTCCTCCAACAAATTTTTTAGTCTTTTTCTTTGAAGTATTTTAGGCTTTGCTCTCTGCAGGTAGAGCCACGTGCTGTCCTGGTTGTGGTTTGTGCCAAGGGAGAACTGATGTGCCTGCAAAAGGCATTTTTAGGTGGTGCCCAAACCAGCCTGAGTTTTGAAGTGGAGAGAAATAGAGCAGCTTCTTTGTGGATCCAAAATTTGCATACAAATGATTAAGCTGAGACACCGAACTCTTTCCGAGTTCAGATACATCTATGGTTACATGGCTGCTAATAGAGATTCTCAGGAGCTTAAGTGCAAATTTGCAATATCCAAGTCCCAGTTTAAGCTTTTTTGGCTCTACCTAGGAGTGAAAAATATCTAGCCATGTTTTCACAGCTGCAGTTCCACCACATCTAACTCAAATACAGACCATACTGTTTTCGATGTGAGTGAGTGCTCTGGCACTAGCACACACTTGAATTCTGCTCCACCACTCTCCACTTTCGATGCTGGCATTCCCACCTATCACTCACAGTTATAGAAAACTTACTTAAAACTTCAGTGCATACCTATTGAAACCAACAATACACCTAAATGCAGATGAATAAAACACCTCTGTGTGTGTCACAGCTTGACACTGCCTACTTTAAGGAACTTATTTTTCACAGACCCCTATCTCTGTGAAATCAAGCCACCAGGCTCAGCTGTGCATCAGGAACCTTTGATGCTTCAGCTACCAGAGGTTCTTCTTGATTTACTGTTAGACGCTCGAGGATTTGGAGCACAAAACTTCAGCTGCTGCCACAGCAAAATTCAAAATATCAGGGAGCAAACAATATGACCAATGGCAGCAAAATTATGTGATATTTATGATTTGCTGTGCAAAGCAGTAATTCTAACCAAGCATGAACATCACATCAGTAACTAAAAGGTAATTGAAAACAATGACCATGTATTTGGCTCCAAATGAAGAAATCTTTTTTTTTTTTTAATGCAAGTATCCAGCTTGGGAATTTAGCTGTGGGGAAAAGCTTTTAAGAGAAGTGACTTGTCATGACAATAAAGTTAATACACTATTGTGCTGCCTTCTGTTGCCAACTGGAAGATCAGCTCAAAAGGCAGAAAATGCAATGCTTCGGAAGACAGTGCATTGGAAATGATTCCACATTTAGCCTATTCATGTTGATCAGAAGGCCTTCACACACATTTGTAAGAGCCCAAAAGAGAAATCCCGTGGGAGGAAACACAGGACTGTAAGCAACACCAAAAGCTGTCCTAAAGCTTTAAAAGAAAAATCATTGCCCCAAAACAATATTCTTCTTCCTTACAGGTTTAAGGGAAACATCATCATTTTATTAAAGTGATCCATCTGTTCCTTCAGGATTGGCTCTGTGGCAGTGCTCAGGCTTCAGGCTGATGTTATGAGGTGCAGTCTCCAATATAAACCTAAAAGAAAATGGCCACAAGAAATATTTCTTCAGCAGTCTCTGAAAGATGTGGTCGGACATTATCATATGGAGGATACTATCAGCTTTAATACCACTGTCTCCAGCCTGGTGGAAGGGTGCATCTGACTGTGCAAAGAGGATACACCAAGACACACAGCTGAGAAGAAATTGAAAAAATACTTCAGAGAAGTTGCAAAAAAGCATCAGATACAATACCAGACATGCTTTTGGCAATTTCTCACCTTTTATAGCACACAAGTCTCAAGAACCTTAGTTGGCAAAAACAGAGCTTTGGAGTAAGATGAACCCACCAATGTCTTCTCTGGGCCAGATTTCAAAGGAGCTTTCTTCTCCATAGCGTCGCATGTATCTAGGTCACTTGTGAGATCTGGCCCTGAGTGTGATACTTGTATAGGATATGGGCTTTTCTCCAAACCCTGTCTAAAGCACAGGAGCATGCTTGTCCTGACATGACTGAGATAAAGATTGGCTACAGGTTGTATGGTAATGCTTACTAGATTCTGCACCATAATGCTAGAGTAAAAATCCATTTAAACTTCAGCCTTCAACTCTTTTAATCCAATAAAACTGAATGTTTGCACTGGTACAAAATTCCTGTGTTGGAAGAGAAATTCAAACTTATGAGTCAAATTCTTATATCCCTAAATTTAGGTGTGGTATAGAAATTAATATTGGCTGAGAATCTGGCCTGGAGATGGGGAGATAATCAGCCTCTGAAGAGAGCACCATATGTTCAGCCAAATATTTTGCATCTCCTTTTCAGAATCTTTAACTTAAAACTGAAATCAGAATTAAATGAGGTGCAACTCATGCATGTGACACACAGGACAGTATATACCTGTGCCCCACAAGCCAGCCTGGAGGTTAAAGAAGCATCGTTTTACTGGTCCCAGGAACGACTAATCAGGCAGGTTTGCCTTCCCTCCAGTTTGGTATCTTACAAACAGCCTGACTAAGCCAGCGATAAATAAAGCACACTTGCAGCAATGACAGCCCTTTCATCCTTCAGCACAAGAAAGCAGGACAAGGGAGGCTTAATGAATTTAACGACACCTTTCTGTGCAAAATGCTGAGCTTGTATGTGTGGACCCTCCCTGCTTCAGACTTCTTCTCCTCCACAGCACAATTCCCAGAGGCCTCTCAGTGGCCTTTCCAAATCCTAATATCAGCATAGCAGTTATCTTGTTACACTTGAAGGATAATGCTATAATAGGGACTTGGGCTTAAAGGAAATTAAATGTGAGTCTTATGTGTACAAAAGAGACAGGCTTTTGTTTGATAAGATGCACACTGCACTTAGGATTGTTAGTGAGCAATTATTTTAGAGGCTCCAGCAGCCTCATTTATCCTCAGATGACACAGCACAGTCAAGTGTTCAGTGCTAGGCTTGCATTTAATAGCAGGATTTTCATTTCTTCCTTCCAACCTTTTGTCAGTGCTAAAAGCAAGAAACCACATAAACTTCCTTAGGAGAAGAGGTGCCACAACATACTCCTTCCCACTGGGGGGTTTACAAGTGCCAAACCCCAGCACTCCCCTCACAGTACCACAACCAAGACTTAGTTACCCTCGTTACCAAACTGGCCTCATTTAGACCAGAGTGATCCCCATCCAACTTGAGAGATGTGTTTCCAAGCCTCTCCCTGTTGCAGATGTCTTGTGCAGTTTTGGGCCAGTCATTTAGGATGATAAGCACATGTAGCACATCTATAAAATAACAAGAATAATACCCTTTTACACAGGATATTTATCCTCCTAAAATGCTCAAAATTATAAGCTGATCTAGTCAACTAAAAAGGATCTCAGTTAAACAGAATAATTTCATTTTCAACAGTCTCTTGATGGGGGGGCAATTACAGTGAAATGTTAAAGAGCAAGAATTATCTTTTAGTTATGCTTTTCTCTTTGTAAATATCTTTACTATCTATGATATGTTACATAGGAAATCACTATCTATCTTATTCTGAGATGCAATTAGTTTCTGATATTAAAAGCACATCAGTGCATACCTCTGTCCTGTGCTCTGCTGCTCCTCATTGCTTACTGGAGCATGGCTATCTATAAACAGTCATTTCCTTCTCATTGTGGCCTTGAGGACGAGAACTATTTTAAATGCTGAAGACTTCAGCTTACTTACAAACAAAGGTTTCTGCACCAACATGAGTGAGTTAGCCAGACTGCTCGAATCCCCTATTCCCATCTGATGACACTCGTGTGTCTTATCATCTCAGAAGTGCCAATCTAATGCACCTAAAACTGGCAGGAACTTGCACTTCTGCCTGCTGGCATCCTCCTCCTGTGGCAACCACATGAAAAAACATCTGGAGGTAGACAGGGTTTAATAGAATATCCTTGGTGAACGGCAGTGTACTTAAGGTGACATTTGGCCCTTGGACTTTCCTGTTGCAAACTGAAACTTCAGCTTGATTTATTTTGCCATTCTTCCATTTCCTTCCTGGTCGTGAGTGCTTGTTTGGTTTCACCAGCAAATGAGTGTTTGGCCTTTGATTTTACTGGGACCAGAAATTCAGTGCTTGCCCTGACTCGTCAGCTCTGTCACCCAAGTATTCAGAGAATATTAACCTTTTCCAACTCTGTTGCAAATGAATCTTACCTGGGATCTTAGCAGTAGAAAAGCTATGATTTGATTAATACTAAGCATGGGGTGGCTATGGAAGGAGCATTTCTTGTAAGGAAAATCAGCTCTTTCTCGTCAGTAAATGAATGCTAATACT
>NW_008824543.1:484848-491973 GCF_000699105.1 Pygoscelis adeliae
CTCCTGCTTTAAAAACTTTTGTGTCTTCCATATATCATGTTTTTGGAAGAAAGTTTTGCTATTTAAATAGCTGCCAGAGTGTTACAGGCTTATATGATTGCAATTTACAGTACTTCATAAATCAGCAGACCTCAGATGCATCGGACAGACGAGACTTTAAATTGACATCCTGTCTTTTCATGAACATTAAAAGGCTTGATCTCATGACATATTTACACAGAAGTATCCCTGCTGCCTTGGCCAAATTGTTTCTAAAGTATAAAGTACTTTTCAGGTTGTTGTCATTATGGTTGTTCATGTAGCTTTGTACATTAAATTATCTAAGTGTTACAGCTAGTCCAGAGGGGTTAGCTCAAGACCAGGAGAGATCTCTGCAGTGCCTGTTGCTCCCACATTTTAAGTAGAAATCAGAGTTGAATATTTACATACTATTACCCAACTGGGCTGGCCATCTTTTAATTACTACATATCTCCCAGTGAAGCTGGAGCCAGGTATTTCAGAGCTTCTTTCCAATCAGAGAGCAACAGTCCACTTCTTATCATGAAGAAAAATGAGCAAATAAGCCAGGAAAAAATCATCACATCTTTGGAAACAACCCCAGGAGGTAGACGACTGCCCTAAATGATGCAATTCATATTGGCTGTCTGTGAAACGATACCAAAGAAATTATTTGGTTATTAAAAAGTACCAAGCAAAAGCAACCACCCTCTGGACTTAGTTGCTGGCTCTAATCAAATAAACATTCATGCACATCCCTTATCACCCAGCCACACACTCCAAAAGCTGAAAGAACAAAACTAATCAACATTAATAATAAACTCTAACTTGCTCCTGGTAAACCTTACTTTTTTAGTTATACTTTCCCACTTAAAAAGGTATTGCTTAAAGAACTCATATCCTCCCTCTTCCCTCCTGCCCACAAGACTGTTAACAGAAGACGTGTAAAATATTACAGCTATCATTATTGTCCTTGTATGAGCCAGCCATCCTGAATAGCTTCCCTTCCCTACAGCAACAGAGCTGAATGGTTGCAGCCAAGAAAGGAGTGAAGAGCAAGCTCTGCTATTAGTTACGCTAGTGCAAATGCCAGCAGAAGCTGAGCCTGTCATTAACGTCAATAGAATCATTGTTACAACCAATTTGTCTCGTGGTCAGGGTATGGGTTCATTTTTCTAAGCACCGTGGAAAAAAAAACACCTGCTCACAAGCTCTGATGTGCAGAAGTTGTACAGGATCACAGTACGCCCCAGTCTCAAAACATGGCTGAATTATGGATGAGGGAATTCGGGAGCAGAGAGATGCTGGAAGACATTAGCTACCCAAATGTGCAATGAGAAGGAGTCTCTTAAATATGAATGGATTTAACTTCCTCACTCTCCAGCCAGGCAGGTACCTCTGCATTGCCTCCACTACACACGGAAATTATGGTGTAGACAAAAACACGCCATGCTTTTAAAGGTATTTTTGACTCTTCAGTCTGGGTCTGCCCTATCTAGTCTCAGGCACCTGATTGAGGCTCTTAAATAGTGGTTGTTTGGCAAACCAAATCCCCTCTGTAGACACCCGTCTCCCTCTGTTGACCACAATACTCCTGACTGCAGTTACCTCTGTTACGTGTCAACGGTTTGATGGCTGAATTTCATCCCTGACTTCCCCAAATGTGGCCACATCCTAATTACCCAGAGCTCAGCCAAGTGGCCGTGCCAGGTCTGAATGGGAGCCCGGTCTGGTCCTGCTCCCAGCCACCTGCCCGCTGAAGGACTCTGCCCCTGCAAGCAGTCCTACCCAAACATCCCACCCGCCAAAACAGTACATGTATTCTGTCCCTGCTGCTCATTTCCACAGGGCAGCAGACGATGCGGCAAGATGGCTCACATCATGTTTCACCCATTTGCTACTCAATGAATATAACAATTGCATTCACATGTTTAAGTAATTTCCAGCTAGGGCATTTAATGTATAAACTCTAATGCTGAAGTACAGTCACAGACACACCTATGTCATCATGGTCTTGCTCATGTCCCCAAAAGAGGATTTGTACAAAATTAAACTTGGTAGAGGCGTGAAAGGACCTTTCTTTCCTATAAATATGAGTTCAGACAGCAAGCATAAGAAATAAAGTAAATTTCATAACAAATATCCACCACAAGAAACTGTATAATCAGTGCAAACTCAATAGATATTTTGGATAATTCAGTAGCACAGAGGTAGCAAGCAGAGCAGAAAAAAGAATACCAGTGCAGTTTGTCTTGCTCTCGATATGGAAACTCAGCAAGGCGGTCAGTGCACATGCTTTTTGTATTTAGCACTAATTAACACGGTTAATCCAAGGTCTATCTTGATCTTTCCAACTGCTGTGAAGTACCTTCATTGACTGAGTAACAGTTTACAAAGTATTGCCAGTTTTCAATGATCAAAATCTTGACTGCAGTTGCCCAAGCATCACGGCGCTGTCTTTAAAATCATGAAGTTTAAAAAAAAAAATAAAAATCAATAAATGATAACACCATTTAACAATCATTTGTGGGTGGTGTTTGCTTTTCTGGGTATGAACTAACTTCTGATCTTTGAAATGCGGGGTCATATTTGCTTAATGTTTTAAACTTTTCTTTGGCTCAGGAAGATGAGAACTTAACCTTTTCTTTTCTTTTTTTAATGAAAGCTGAGATTTGCCTAAAATAATGTGATTACAGCAACCAGACTAGTTTTTATTGTTGGTGTATTTTTAGTTGCTAGACTAGATGATACGACTGCAGCAGAACCACTTCGATGGCACCTGTTCAGTTTATATTGTTGTGATACAGTCAACAACAACCGTGTTACTGCCTATTTGCTCTAAAACAACCCCAGTGACCCATGGCTAATGTCAGGTCCCTCTTCTGCTGTACCTGCACATTGTGGCAGCTGAGTTTCTGTCCCATAGGGACACAGCTGCAATAATGCAACATAATGGGAAGATGGAGAAAAGACATTTTATTCCCTCTTTATTCCTGGGAAAATAAGGCACAGCAGAAAATACACAGTGTGTCATTATAGAGCTTTTCTATTAAACATACTGAGCCCACGCTCAGAAGTGACCGGACTCAGGTTAGCTCTCCAGCCATGGCCACAGAGTGTTTGCTTAAGCCCAGTATCGTGTCCAGGTCTGAGCTGGCTCCCAGCTAGGCAGATCAGAGTTTGGGCAGCATTACCTCGCATCAGCCCACCCAAGACCGTGTTCACTGAGGAGCAGGGACTCCTGCCAGACAAACTGTCACTGCCACTGGCATACACAGGAGCAAACCCTCAATGCTGGGGAGATCCCTCAGCACACTCCTCTTGGCTAGGTGCTAGCCAAGCTCTGCATATGGAAGGGCTGGGCATGTGAACAATTGCCAGCAAAATGCATTTCAGTGTTACTGTGGGAATATTTTGTCCAGCTTCTCAAGTGAGTGTTGCTGTGGCTCTGCATCCATTGTTCCTGGGGCCATGCTGCATGTGTGCCACCTGCCGGACTGTGACCACTGAGCCCGCACGTCACACTCCGAGTGCGATACCTCTTCTAACTGGAAGTATCTTGCTCTGATCTTCGGAGGCCTCTCTCATTGAAATCTTCAGGATGGGAAAGCAAATATTTCCAGGAAGTTCCTCTCTGGAGCTGTCCTGAAGAGGTTCTGGGAGGGATGCACGGAAGCTGAACTGCCCTCAGGAAAGCCAAAAGATGGTTTTCCTCTCTGAGCCAGCCCTGAGGGCACAACGGTGACTGGTGGGGTCCTCGCCCAGCACCGCCAGCCTTTACACCTTGTTTCTCATCAATGCACAGAAAAGGGAGAGTAGGATCCTACACAACAGGAGAGTCCTGGAGAAGGTCAAGTTATTTGTATATACATTGTCATGAAAAAATTCACACCAAATACGTGCACTCACAAGCAAACTCTAAAGAGCACTTCCCTGAGCTCTGTTTTTCTCTTCCTCCCCACACTCAAAGTTTATGTCCTTCTGACAATCAGAAAGCACAAACCTTTTGTCATTCCAGTGCAAACTTTATGAAATTAAGTGGTTTACATAGCTACAGCCAAAGGTTAAATTCACATATTTTCCTACTGACTTCACTAGTTTTAACCTTTGAAGTTTGGTTGTGAAATTCCCTAGTCCATCCACATAAAACAAACAGAAAAACTCAGAGAGCAATACTATTTGGGATTAAGTCAGGGATGTTTGAGAAGGTATTATCTTCGCCTCTCTCAAAGCGCTGCAAAATTGGTTTGCCTCCCTGTAAAAAAACAAGACATCCCTTTCCTATGCATACACACACACGCATACACATCTGCACAGGGGCAGAGCAGAGGAGCAACGTTACTGCGTGCCCTCCCTATTTTAAAGATAGAGTCAAACCATTCCTCTCCCAGCCTACATAATACACCGCAGCCACGAGTACTGTCCTATATATGAAAATCCCTCTTGAACAGGGACGGCTCCCAGCAGGTCCAGGACAGGACTTGGATGCACACCAGGACAAGCAACAGTCCTACGTGGATCTGTGAAAGCAGAGCTGCTCCAGGGAGCTGGTGAGGACCTCGAGGACACAGACTTGCTGAGAAGCCATCCTGGTCAAAGCTGCCTGGAGGAGGGATGAAAAGAGGTAAAGGGAGGGAAGTTTTGGGGTATGTCTTCAATAGGGGAGAAGTTTGTTCTTGAATCATGTCAACTAAACAAGCAAAAGCCTTAAGTCTAGGCTAAGGTTTTTATTGTATTCATGTGGCCAGACTCAAGCCTGGGAGGGACCTGAGCATTCACAGCTGTCTACAGGTGCTTGTGAAAACCCTGTGCTGCCCTGTCCCTCATTAAGGGTCTCCTGTAGCATCAGCCTAAGAACATGTTTGTGCTAATAAAGACAAGGTCTTATGTGCCACATGGGATAAGCAACAGAGAGGGGCAGAGCTCTACAGAAAGGGCATTTTGAGGATTACGCCTCACAGGAGGGGGTGTTGGAGCAGGCAGGAGTTATTTTCCAGGAGTGTGGTACACCTAATGGCATTTGATATTCTCCAGTGAGGGCTGCTGTTCAGAACAACAAATGCATTTTTTTGCCCAGTTTGGGCACATCCATCTCCTTGATTTTTAGCATTCTCTCGTCAGGAGCATCAAATGCCTATAAAATCAAACATACCTGAATTCTGCAGAGATCTGCAGCATCGGGAGCTGAAGGCAAGGTGCCCCATGGTCTGGATCTGTGGGAGTCCTGGGCCCAGTCTGATACCTGTGCAGAGCACGAGCAGCTTGTTCAGCTGAGAACAGCCAAGGGCACAAGTGTCACTGCCTCCTGCTCAGAAAACATCCTCATTACAGAAAACGTCGGTAGCAAAAAATCAATTAGTAGAACAAAGGAAGAGTTCAGAGTCAGGACTAGAAACGCATCTGCATCTGTTCCTGTTTTGTCACGAGTGTCACCTTGTGCTTCCTGAGGGCCTGATTCTGCTTTTGATGCATAAGCATCAGCGAGAGCTGCATGCACACAAAAGGAGAGGCATTGCTGGAGCGCATCTCGGACTGATGACAATGCTTTTGACAAGGGAAGAGATGCAGAAGCACATCCGTAGATGCAGTAGATAGCATATGTCAACATCAGCGCTTCCCATGAAGAAGAATTTGATTGAATAAAGGGCCCAGCAATAAACTGAGTGATTCCAGACTGTAGCACATGTATCCATCACATGCCTTTTCTCCCCCAGAGTATTGTATTTCACCAAATTGGTGACACGTGTTAAGTGGCACAGACTATCGACCACCCACACAGAGCAATGGTTCTCTCACTGCTTGCCACTGCACCTTCCCAAGAACAGCGATTCCTCCAGGTTCCCCAGAGCCACCACATTTCACGCAGGTACGTTCCTCTGCCTTTAGTGGGAACGCAGCACAGGTACATGAACCTGTGATAGTAAAATGTAATTTGCTCAGATCTTTGCCTTCAGGGTGAACACTAAGATGCTGCCATCAGCCAGAAAATTTGTGATCTAATTTAGAGGCAGCGAGGCATGTCTTTTCTCCGAGGCTTTTGGAAAACAGAGCTGGGTTTCCACTTTCATATGATCTAGCAAATTTTTATTTTCTTTTTGAAGTGCTAAACAATGTTCATCTTTTCTCCACAGGGCAACGAGCTGAGACAGAAATGAAGGCATGCTACAGAGGGCTGCTGGTCAGGCATGCAGCCCCATGCTCCAGCCAGGATGGCAGGTCCTGCACTGGGACACTGAGTTTGGTGCTGGGGTCCCTCAGCCCTGTACCTCAGCTGCTGCTTGTGACAGTCATTCACAACCGCCAGAAAGGGGGAAAAGTGGGGGTTTGCGATTCCTTTTTGTCACAGCTGCCTCATTAAGTGTTTTAGATGGCTGTTCTACAATTTTCTGTGCACTTTCTCCTTAGCCCTCAATTGTCAGGAGCAGTGCAGAATAATATGGTTGTAATGAGTGACAGGAGGTTTCAGCTGCAATTTTAATGCACAGCATCCCATTTCACCCGTTTAACCCTGCCTCCTGCAAAGTATTGGAGATGGACTTAGAAATATCACACAAACAGGCCAGGGATCTTTTTTCCCCTCTTTTAGAAAATTTCTGGATAAAGTCTGTTTCTTCCAGTAAAGCTAAAAATACTGCGGAAAGAGTCTTTCATTGTGAACCAGTGCTTAGAAAGGTTTCTAAAGGTCACAGACTGGGATTGAGAGTTTGAGCTCCTGAGATAGAATCATAGAATCATTAAGATTGGAAAATACCTCTAAGATCATCGAGTCCAACCATCAACCCAACACCACCATGCCCACTAAACCATGACCCTAAGTGCCACATCTACACGTCTTTTAAATACTTCCAGGAATGGGGACTCAACTACTTCCCTGGGCAGCCTCTTCCAATGTTTCACCACTCTTTCAGTAAAGACATTTTTCCCCACATCCAATCTAAACCTCCCCTGGTGCAACTTGAGGCCATTTCCTCTCGTCCTTTCACCAGTTACTTGGGAGAAGAGACCGACACCCACCTCGCTACAGCCTCCTTTCAGGTAGTTGTAGAGAGCGATGAGGTCTCCCCTCAGCCTCCTTTTCTCCAGGCTAAACAACCCCAGCTCCCTCAGCCGCTCCTCATAAGACTTGT
>NW_008824543.1:492776-494269 GCF_000699105.1 Pygoscelis adeliae
AGTGCTGAGTACAGGGGCACGATCACTTCCCTACTCCTGCTGGCCACACTAGCAACTTGTTGGGATAGCAACTTTCACAGCAATGCAGGACTGTCGTTATCTACACACCAAATCAAGGGATACCAACAACATTGGACCACAGAATACTTCATCCCCAGTCCAACCCTGGAGAACAAGACAGTTCAGCAGAGGTGGGGGAACAGGTGGACCTGTTGTGGAGTCTACACTGCAGCTGAGTAAATGTCATGAAGGAGTCGAGATGCATGCATGGATGAGGAGCTTTTTTCTTAGGGAGGGCTTTCAGGGGTGGCACTGCCCCATCTCTAGCTGGTCTCCTGTGTGATCCCTTTTTCTGGCTCTGTCCCCAGGAGATCACCCAGCAGATGAGCAGTACAGAAGTATGGTTGACACCAGAAAGCACTGGATTTGGGGCAGACAAACATAAAGATATCCCACACCTTGGCAGATCCATCCCTTCTCCTAACAGGAAAAGTTTCCCCTTTCCACCTTTTCTTCCCAGGAGCAACTCCCTAGGGGCACCAGGAGACTTAGCAGCGAGGTGATGCACGTCATCTTTGCTCACTAAAGCAATGCTGTATTTTTGGCCATAGGCATTTCCTAGCCGCACCTGTCGCCAAAAAATGTGAGTTTTACTCAACATCATTACCAGGGCTCCCCTGGGACCCCTCCAGTGCAGGGGAGGAGACATGGAGATCCAGGGCCAAAACTGAGAGCTGGAGAGGAAACCTTTACCACCAGTCCAGGTTCTTGCTCCCACCACAGCAGAGTGTCAGGAGTTATGTACTAACCCAACTTAGCAGGAAGCGTTGCTGCTTTGGTAGGGACGATGCTTTAGAGAGAAAGCCACTGTCTTACAAGAGCTCAGCTTCTGTTAGGGAACCTGCACCCCCTCTCCCCAAGTTAAATACAGCTTAACACAAGCAACTGCTTCAGCGTCCCCCGTTTGGGGCTTTCAAGCCAGGCAGATATTCAGCAGATTTGGGAAAAAAAAAAAAAAACCAACAAACCAAGTCTCCCTCGAGAATACTGATTTCCAAAGAGCTTCTTAACTATACAATAAAAAGGTTTTCCAGGCTTTTTTATATTCTTCCCCGCAATCCAGCAGTAGTACTGGCAGGAAGACAAATACGATTCTCGGCAACGCACGGCGGTAATGTATTAACAAGTGAGAAATAAGTGCGAGCCTCTTGTTCGGCAGGCGCCGCCTGCACCTTCAAACAACCTCAGCGGTGACAACGGGCATCCATCAGGGTCGCGGCTAAAAACTCCGCGCACCGACTCCCGCGGCTCCTGTCACGCCTAAAGTCTCAATCGCGGAGCTGCGGCGGGAAAGCAATTCTGCCCGAAACCCTGCGGAATTGGGTCCATAGTAAACATCAACGTGCTTGACGTCGCCCCGAAGGCCAGCGGGCACCCCGCTCCGCACCTGCGGGAGGCTCCTGGGGGACGCTCCGGAGGGACGCGGAGGGGCG
>NW_008824543.1:494416-550102 GCF_000699105.1 Pygoscelis adeliae
CGGCTCGGGGCGGGCAAAATTAAGCTGAGGTTGGCGCCCGCCGCCGCGGGGAGGCTGGGGGACCTCCAGCGCCCCGCTCGGGCCCTCCTCCGCCGCCAGCTTCGCCTGACAAAAAAAGGCCAAAGACTCTGTAACATTATTTTTACAGCCAGGCCCCCCGCAGCACCATGGCCGTAGCACAGCCCGCGGTCTCCCCGTGGTGCCAGGGAGGCCAGCAGTCACCTACCCATCGTACTGTATAATAATTTACATTACTATAAATAATATTAAGTTACCAAACTCCCCGACGGAGCTTCTTGCCTTTCACAGCTGCCCAGGCCAGGGACGTCCCAGCGGCACACGAAGCACCCTCGTGCACGAGGCCGATTTCACCGTTGGCTTCGGCAAGCGGGATTTCACTCCTGAGATGGACGCCTCGACACCTGGAAGAGCCATGATCAATTGCGTTGTATTTATAAGACGTTTTGCCCTGTGGCTGAGCAGCTCTCCTGACACAGGGCTGTGCATCCAAGCCAGGGCGGTGGGCTGGGACCGGCTCCTTCAGCCCCATGGGCCACAGGCGAGTAGGCTCAGGCGTGGAGAGGAGTTTGGGTGTTGGGGCATCAACACCTCTAAAGAACCAGCTGCAAGCCAAGGTGACAAGTGGAAGTGAGCTGTGTGATGCCCATTCCGAGTTCCCAACGGACTTTGTCTCATCCACAAAAGATTGGCATGAGAGCTGGCAGAAATGACTGTTACAGGCATTTATGTTCAATTCCTGCTCTGCAGGAACTAAGCTCTTCCAGCAATTAAAGGGAGTCAGCAGTATCCTGGATAGTGTAAACATTTGCAACCAGTAATTACAGATATCACTTCCCCATCTGAGCTGCTGAATGACTGCTGCCATCTGATACCCCTCCACCCCCTCCACTTTTCCACTTTTTTTTTTTTTTTTAAAAGAAACCAAACATTTTGCATTGCTTGAGCAATCACAACCTGCCATCTGAGACACACTGGACTGTATCAGTGTTTAAATCATATCAGCAAAGGTAGTGTGAAAGGTACTGGTTTAGGCCGCTCACGTACAATGGTGTCATCCAATTCCATAGGCCAAGGGACCTAAGAATGTATGTTAGGTCCTCAACTGAAGTCTCTTAACTACACAGCACTGTTGGCTTTCGAGGTGAGAAGAGCGGGAACATAAAAACGGAAGTTCATATTTAACTCTCAGCCATTCTCTGACACTCCCATGGCTGATCTCAGAGTCCCTCCCCAGCATCACAACCTGGACATACAAACGAGCTGATCCACAAGGTCTGGAGTGAGTATTTGTGATTTTGGGTGAGTTGCCCTGTGGTTCAGTTTCCTAAACATGACTTGGGAAGACAGATGACTGCTGCAGGGGCTTGTGTGAGTCTCTGATACATGTATTAAGCCAGTCACAAACTTTTCTCTTCCACTTCTCACCCATCTCAGGGAACAAACGTGCCACCACAGCGCCTCGCTTCCAGCCCAGGAGAGCAGAGAGAAGATGCAGGATATGCCCAGGAGCAGCCTGCTCCCCATATTGGCACAAGCTGGCTTGCAGTTGGGAAGCTATCAACTGGCTTTCACAGATGCGTTGTACAAACATTTACATTTGTCTGCAGACCCCATTTGTATTTGTCAGTGTATTTAAGCCTTTCTGTTGCAGCCAGTTGGGAGGGAAGAGGGTGATCCCAGACCACACAGTGAGGTGCCATTAATCCTCCAAGCTCACAACCCGAAGCAGGATCGCAACTAGCATGGGGCCAGGGTATTCAGCATCACCAGGGACTAAAGTAAGCATGAAGCCAACAGGATTCAAGGCTACATAAAGGTCAAGCTGCACACTTGAACGGTGTCTTACTTCAGAATTGCTTTTTGGGGAGTGTTAGCCCAACCTCAGTGCTTCCTGAGGACACACTGAATAACCAGTGCTGTTCCCATTTAACAGGTGGGTAATTGGAGACACAGACAAAAGGACTCACTTGCCCAAATATCACTCCATATGTCCCACCAGCAAACTCCACACCAGCAGTTACACCCAGGAATTCCCAGGCCCTAAACCTGGCTTTTATTCTAGCTGCTTTCCACCAGGGAAGGTAACTTAAAGATTGAAATATCGCCAAAGGTGAGTGACAGGGGGTTTTCCCGGTACAGGAAAGTTTTCATGTGGTATAAAATGAAAGCTTTCCAGAAAGCTGAATTTCTGAATTTCAAGGGAAATACTGACATCTCAAAAATTATTTACAATCACTATCAAGAGAAAAGCAAGCTCTTTCATGAGACAAAGACACAAAATTGTTCTGTTTCCATAATGTTGAACCATTTCATTTCATTAATATCAAAACATCCTAAAATATTGTCTTATGCAAAACAGTAAACAGATTGACCATTTTAATAAGCCAAAATGAAATTAATTTACCCAAGCAAGTCAGAATGATTTGTTTTGACTTCCTCCTTTAAAAATTGCCAGATTGCCAGAAACCTGAGATTTCAACACTAACAATACTGCCGTTCCTACAAGGTAACTCTTCCAGCCTGTGTTTTAGACCAGCTCCGCATGTAACGGCCAGACTGACTTCAGCCTCAGCAATACCCGTTGCTTTATTGGTACATGGTCCAAATCCTGCTCTTCTGGAGCTCCTGGAAGGGAGACGAGGCCTGTGGTGAGAGAGCTGACCACAATTACGATGTGTACAACACCCGTGCTGTACCCTTGGGGCTGCCTTTGCTTTGTCTTCTGCTGAAGACTGAGCAGCTAAAACTAAAGAAACCAGCACCCAGTGACAGCCCGGAAGAAAATTGTAGCCATCAGAAGTAAGAGCCCAGAAAATAACCATCATCTCTGTGGAATCACCAAGTGCAGATACGGCTGAGACCGGTCACTTCAATCTCGACCTCTAGAGCTGTACCAAACCACTCAGACTGTGCTAATTTGTAATTAGGAGTGGGTGATTTATTGCACATTGAGAGCCTTGTAAATCAAGCTGAAAAACTGGGCCTCTCAGAAGCTGTCTGTTAGCATTTCCATTTCTTTCTATGCTTACTGCTACCAAAGAAACTCCAGACTCGGCTATTCCAGGTCCCAACTTTCTTTCACATGTCATTTTCAAGTATCTCAGCTCCCATGAAAGGGCTGAAAAATGTGGGGTTTGATGCTGTGGGTCATGGCCCAAAATATTACCCCCAAGACTTTTCCTCTACAGAACACAAAAAACCTCTCCCCGTCTACTGCAGTTCATGTCCCGCATTTCAGAAATGCACAAAATTTCAAATACACTCAGAGACAAGCTGGTTACAGCTCCTAAAAGCAGTGAGGGCAACCAGCTACAATGCAACGCAGGCTCCGAAAAACAAGAGAAAATTTTAATTTCCACAAAACTGCTTGTCAGTCCATCTGCAGGCAGCCTGGCTCCCTGCACACATTACATGAGCTCCTCGCCTGCCGCTGCAGACCACTTTGGCAAGGGAAAGATCCTCTCCGACACTTTGCTTTCCATCTCCCCTGACTGCCGGTTTCCCCAGGGTGCCAGCTATTGCATGCACCACCTCCCCTGTCTGAACCCACCACTGCAGTATTAGAAGGTTTCTCCATCTATCTTACAGAAAGCCGGCAAAAGAGAGATCCATTAAACACGATTAATATATTTATACCAGGTAACTACTCCCGCCAGCCAGTCTGGTCACCCTAGGGTGGTTGTAGGAAGGACCACAAAGGTCCAGGCACATTTTCTCCATTGCTCAGACTGCCCTGTGAGGAGCAGTGTGGCCTTTTCCCACTTCAACACTGTCTTCTACCTTTCGGGAAATTTCTTCCTGACCCCATCAACTTGTGCCCCAAAACATGAAAATAGATAAATTTAGAGATGACAATTTTATTTCAAACCATATTTTTTGTTTTCATAAATGTCTCCTGTTTAAGATTCTTGGCTGTTTGCATACTAAATAGCCTGCCTTGTTTTCACTTTGCCACATCTTTGTATTATATTATTTTTACAGCTGACAAGCACCATTAGACTATGGGAACACTGTAGTGTCAAAAGCAGATTGAATTTGCTGATTGCTGGAGTTCTTTGTGCTGCTTGCACAAAATCTCTTTCCCCTATAATACATCTGTTGCTTGTATATTCAATAAAGTTAATATCTGTGAAATCAGTCATTTCCCCTAGCTCTAAATTATACCGCAACAGACAGAAGATTGACTTCATTGTATTGACAAGAGAGAACTCTCAATGCTTATTATTTGTGGTGACTTGGAGAGATTACAAAAGCACACAGAATGGCTTTATCAGGGGAGTATATTTCCATAAAAGCTGATAAGGTGATGTATGCACACTAACAGTGGGAATAGTTAGTTTTTAACAAACTTCAACTTTTCTGGTATTTTAGTGAGGAAGAACTAAAGAAATAGCATAAATCAATGTATCATTCTCTTCCTCTCTTCATGCCAGTATCCTGTTTAATACTGATCTCATGTGCAATATTTATGTCTACATAAATAATTCAGGAACTAATTAATCCAATTCTTTTATAATTACCTCTTATAATGGCATACAGCCCAAATCCCAGCAGCTTAATTGCTACTTAATGGAGATACTTATGACACCAAACACTAGTAAAGAATATAGGCACTCTCACTTCAATTAGGAATGAGGCTTAAGCTACTAAACTCCTGATCTGGATTTCAAACACCTCTGAAGTTCTGGCATTTGAAGACACACAGGTTTTTCACTTCAAAGCAAGAGATTTCATCTCTTCTATTTCACATGTGACCATGTATCCGGGCACAAGAGTCAGCACTCATTTACTGCAAGACGACAATACCACAGTACCATTTCTCTGAAGCTTTGACTCTCACAGCAGGGCTGTACTGGATTTTGGCCCCATAGATATGACCAAGTTTGCCCAGGCTGGCTTAAAACATCGCAGATGTAACCAGAGCACAGATCAGCCTGAGCTCAATCCATAAGCCTTGCTCAGTACATGGGAGCAGCCTGAATGTTAAGGGCATCTCAGATGGGAACAGGATGTGACGCACCATGAATCCTGTCTTAATGAACCACCCCGAGGACCAAATTAGATGCTTTGCTGAACAACATCACTCAAACAAGTGAGAGCAGAAACATATTGTGTAGATCTGGGGAAACGTTAGAGTTAGATGAAGATTTCTTGTATACTACTCACCCCAGTCAGATAGCAAAATGTGAGGGAAATCTCCAGCTTTCCCAGTCTCCCCACCAGTGCCCTTATGCAGGTTCAGGAGTTTATCATTTTCCCTCTTTGGCCAGCATTGCAGTGACCCAGCACGCCAGAAACCTGCTCAACACGGGTAGTGTCTGATGCTCGATGCAGCTGCCGACACTGGTCCCCAATTACATTTTCACAAACGTGGAAGGAAAGTGTAACATGGTCAACAAGGGCACACTCGAACATGCTCCGGCAGCTCTCACAGGGCTGGCCAAAGCCACGGGGGCAGCTGGCAACGACAAGCCCTGACCGCTGAGTGCTAAGTGTGGGTCAGCAGCACGCAGCGAGATGCTCTTGCAGAGATGGGAGCCCCATGCCCAGCAGTGCCACACCACCGTGGCTGGTCCTGCAGAAAGGAGGACAGAGGTCTGGGATTTTGCTAGGCTGGAATGGTCTGAGGATTGTTTTTGCTTATTTTCCACGTGCAAATACAAAGTTTAATAACAGCAGAACCTTGCAGTGGATGCAGGTAGCGGCTTAGCGAGTATTTATGATAGTTACCTGCAAGAATTGGATAACCAGCTTTGTCAGCTAACAGTATATTAGCAAACACTTGGAAAAGTAAAGAGCGTATAAAGGGATCTTTCAGGGCATAACCCTGTGGAGCTTTTGCTCTAGTCACCTCTGTCGACATTTTGATGTCTGATTTATTTTATGGGGTCAGGTTAATAAGGGAATTAAGATCACAAGCGGAGTCATGAATAGTCAGATGTCACTGGTCACATCCTCTTGTTCTGTCGTTTATGTCTCAATAGGGGAAAACAGCCTTGACTTAGAAATAAAGGAAGGTTAGCTCTCCCTGCTTCAGCTTAGCAGGCCTGCGATTTTCCCATCATCCCTTCAGAGGAAAAAGTGAGAGAGAAGCCTTGCAAAAGGAACGAATGTTTAAGGGGCTATCTAATTTGGTAGTCATACTCTTACATGTGAGTCATACTCTTTCAGGTGAGTAGGATATTTCATTTGGGGTTTGACACACGCTGCCTGCTATATGAGCATCTTATGAGGTTGTCTCACACATCACTTAAAATAAACCTCCTTGAAAATATGAGAGCATTCTTTGGAGTGCCATATAATTAAATATGTGGTGTCCTTTCCTTTGCGTACGTCGCGTGTCTCTCGGGCTGGCTGCGTACGTGCCCTGGTGTAACTCAACATCCAGAGCGAGCGAAGAGCCGGATGGAGCCGGACCCCGCACCCTTCCTGTCAGGGATGGCCCGTGCTCATGGCCTGTTTTAAGCAACATGTTACAAGATCAGCCCGGGTAAGGCGGCGGTATTTGTGTAGTCAGAGGTGAACATGGTGTTTCTGAGTAAGGCTTTGTCTGCATCGGGTTGTTGCATCAATCTGGTTTACTTCAGCCTCAGAAACAATAAAGTTTAGGCAGTACAAACAGCTATAGGGATGTATGTGTTTGGGATTCAAGGGACTGCATTTAGTTCAACTTGAATGCATTCTCGATTGATTTAAATTAAATGAAAATAAACAGTTCTTAAATGAAAAATGAACACCCACATATTGGCTGGCACAAGTTTAACTATACTCACAGAAAAAAACTACTCCTTATACCAGTGCAATTTTCCCATTGTGAAGAAGTTCTAAAATGTTAATGGCTTTCAACTTGCAAAAACATGACACCCTGAAACTGTGCCCTGTTACTTGTAAAGAGTGCTGTACCAAAAAGTACGTGATAATTAGAGGCGATGTGCTGGTGTGGATACAGAAATCTCATTTTAAAGCATTTAAAAGCTTAAGAATACAGCTTCAAACTGAGAGTCACTTAGTTTTTATGATTGCTTTTATCTTTACTAGCAGCTAAAGACATCTTCTGAAGTCTTAAACTAGTCCTAGTCAAATGTTTTAGTCAGTATATTTTCATGAGACCTGGCAAATTTATTCTATTATGCTGCTGTTAACTGGTGGATATTTATGCATTAGGATGCAAAGGAGCGACTCCTGCAACTAACGTTTCACTAAGGAAGGTTTCATAATTACACCAAGAGATTGGGAATTAGGATTCCTGGGTTTCTTCTGAGCTGTGGGACAGAAATAATGTGCTGTCCCCAAAGCGAGTTGCTTTGATTCCCGTATCCACTGAATGCACAATGATGTTGATAAGAAATTACTGTGAAGGGTGTCAAGACACATTCAATAAAAGGGCGACTTTTGGGGCATTTTATCTCCTCACCTGCATTTTACTGCTGGTAAGGTTCTTTGAGATTCTCAGGTGAAATGCACTGTTAAGAGTACTTTTATTGGTGTTTACAGGTGGTTAATGAATTAATCTCTTTCTCCCTGACCTGAGCCACAAAAATGGGAAGCTGAATTTGAACTAACATCACTGGATAAGAGGTAGAACAGAGACGTTTACATGGAAATTAAAGAGAATCGAGTTGTTACTAAAGGTGTTTCCAAATAAGTTTTTTTTTATTTGGGGAGAGGACTACATTTTTTCTGGAACTCTCCAGCTTTTTAGAAAGAAAATGAAACCACTTCCACTCCAAGACCCAAAGACTGAAAACTTCTCAACTTCTAATAAAATCTTCCAGCTTTGGTTTTTCAATAAAACAAGAAAATCTGGCCTTCAATGTACGTGCTCCTAGATCCTTCACTTCCAGAGCTTGATGAACAGACAGGGCAGACAAGCATTAGAGATCACCTGAAGAAACATCACGCAGCAGTCAGCAGAGACCTCAGAGGGACACCAGACGTCTTGCAGAAATCTCAAAGGGCAGCTTAGAGGGAGCTGGAGGACGCATCAGGTTTCCTCTCCCATACCTGCAGAGAGCTGGGCAGACAACTCTTGCCAGATTTTGTTCTAATCTCAGCCTCTTGTTCTTTTGTTTCTTAATAAACCTGTCCCCAAGGACAAGGATAGGAACAAGCCCCTTGGAGAGTCCCATATTTTTATAAGCCTTGCTTGTTACTCTTATGATAACTTCATCACCAGTGCTACTGTACCAGGACTGTGCTGTACGAGTACAGTCTTGGGGGCCAGTGCTGATCTCCAGTGACCTGGCTTGTCCTGGGGACCAAATAACCACTGTAAAAATTCAAGATATGTGAACAAAACTGAGCCCTGGCAAAACCTCTCATGAAAAATGGGAAGAATCCCATGCCAGGATAGCTCCTATGCCAGGGTAGCTTTCTGCTGGTATCCTCACTGCAGTCTGCCACATGCCAGCCAGGCAACCTAACCTTTGGCTGCTGCATGTGCCAGAGTAGTCTGAAATGCAAGAAACTGTTGGGCTGAAATTTTCCATTGAAACAGCTCTGTCTGGCTGAAATGTTCAACACAACACTTTGTAGACATTTTATGCAAAAGAATGTCTTGAGTTTAGTAACTCCACTAAATTTGGTGGAGGAAGTTTCCTTTGTGAGCTGATGGTGATTTATCTACTCTATTAAGTCCAATGACAAAGCACACGGTGCTTTCAATGGGACCAGAAATTAGACTGTCTGCGAAAAGGCAATGGACGGAGGTTCCACCTCGGTAACTCTGATTTAAATGCAGAGAAGCTCCTGTGACTTCTTTTGTGTTATTTCAGCTCTAAAGGAACGAAATGGAGAGCAGAGCTGTGCCAATGAACAGCAGCACCGCAATTGCTTAGGCTGAAAATAGCAAATAGTTTAAGCAAAAATATTTTCTTTTATCATGGAATTCCCAAGTATATTTGGGAAATTACTGATTCATTTCTCAAAAGTAACATAAATTCTTTTCATTTAATGAAAAGAAAAACAGCAAATGAAAAAACCACACAAAATCTTTTGCCACTTCTCACTTATTCTTACCTGGACATGTGTATCTTATTTCCACATTTCTCTCAAGGTACAATTCAGCTAATAATAAATACCAATATTTTATCCCCTGTATTTAACAAACAAAATTCTATGGTAATTTCACAATCAACAATGCCTGGTGTTAAGGATTTCATTATTAAATCTGATTGAATATGATTAAATATGGCTCATGCTTTCCAAAATGGGTTGCATGATAGATTTAAATGAACTCATTAGTGGTTAATGCAGCAAAGCACTTTCTAAATGCTAATGTTTGGCTGCCTTTGGCTTGTTAATTAATTTGAAGATTGTCTAATTATCAGAGCTTTCAATTAGCATACATCTACTACTTTTTATTCCCAAACGACAGTTGTTCACGTGTAACTATTGGAAATTCAATTATATTTATAATAAAAATAGGACACCAAACTGCCCAAACAAGCACACTCTGCATGGGAACGGCATCTTTTCCTTTACAGTCTTTCTTTTATTACTGTTATTTTCAGAAGGAGCATAGGCTCAGCAGCTTTCTCCCAGCACACAGAAGAGATAGCAAAGTACATGGCTTTGCCAGATAATTACGTACCTCTGAAGAGTTGTGTAAGATGCACGAGGTCTGAACAGGGCTTGGAAAGAAACAGGAGCAGAGCGTGGCTTGTTTTCTCTCGCGCGCCCTCTTTTTTTTTTTTTCCATTTTCTTATTTTTTTTTTATTCTCTACTTTGCTTTTAAAGGCCAGCAGCCATAAAATGAGCCAATATGGCACAAACGCCCTATCCAGAACAGATGAGCCGTCGTGTATGTAAGGACACGGCACAAGGCACAAGCCTGGAGCACTGGTGGATGTGCCGAACCACAGAGCCACAGGCTTCAGTGCAGGCTGGGAAGGTGACACCTGTTAAATACACTGTGCTGATACTTAGGGCAACGAATGTACTGGCAGCTCTCCTCTAAATAACACAAAAGCATGGAAATAAAACAGAAATAGTCTCTTAATCAGATATTAGGCACAATGATGGGGCCATAAACGCAACAGAAACTAAGACCTGAAGAAAGTGTTACAGTCAAAGCTTGTGTCTGTAAGAGAAAGACGTGGGTTATGAGATACGAGCACTTTGTAAACATCAGTGTGGGCTCACGAGAGATGCCATAGGGATGACTCGTGTCTGAGATTCCTAGAGCTGTAAGGCTCTCAGGTGGAAGAAGAACAGAGCTTTATCTCCTGCAGGCATTACGAATGACAATAACTAAAAATTAAATCGACTGTCGGGATCATTCCTCCCATGCTTTTTAAGGGCACATCTGATTTCTCTAACAAGTCTCCATGGCTGTCTTCACATCACACACTGAATTCACATTAGTCGTTACGACATTTAACAGGGAACTTGTTTGTCATCAAAAGATGCTGTTTCCACTAAATACGGGATTCTCTGCTATAGTTATCCGGGGTCACAAACAGCTGGAGTGGCAGCACAAGTGTAAAAGCCAGAAAAACAAACCTTGGGGTTCATTAGCATGCATGCCATTGCCTGAAAGGAGCCCTTCTCTGCCAGCAGCTGCAAGAGCAACAATGCATTAACATATGGAATAATTAAGTAATAATAAGTAACTATTACATTTTCTAGTGAAATAGAACAACTTCATTTTCTCAGTCAACTTGTATCTCAAAAAAATCCAACATGCATCACTTAGATAAATCACCTGATGAGTTTGGGTTTTAAATTGCTATTAGTCGTGGATGTTTATCCTATGCACTTTTATATGGATATTGATCATTCAAAAATGAGCAACCAGGCATTATTAAGTAGCTAGCCCTTCATACCACCCAAAACCTCAACCCCCCCAAATCTTCATTCAAGGGAAAAATGCAAGGAATGATTATAAAGCATAATGTGTCACCCTTAATTTCTTAGCTACTGCTTGTTTCAATGCAAAAAAAAAATTGTTAATTCTTTGGTTTTCACTGAAGTTGCTGATTTCCTGTGCAATTCCTACTTCAGACAGAGGTCTACCTCAACTAGTAGCAGGGGGATTAAAAAAGATAGGGCTTAATAATTGACAGAGGAGTAGGAATGCCAAGATGGGTATCTTAGAAAAAAAATCACAATTCCACTGGATGCAAAGACCTATTGCCAGCTTTACTGTTGTATGGGAACACAGGCATATCGCTGGACAGGTTACCCAGCGCTCAGCCAATTTGATCAATGCCTGCATATCCTCCCAGCACCTGCTTCTTGTCTCTAAAACATGCAAACCCAGGTGTGTGCAGCATGTCCTAGAAGATGGCATTGACCCCAGCAGCAGCTCGCTGTCAGGGTTTGCTGCATGTGCAAAGCCACCGTCTTCCCTCAGCCTCCACCACTAAGCTTTGAGGGAAAGCAAAAATAGACAGACCAAGGCAAAAGCTCTCCCAGAAGGAGAATATACAAGATCTGTTGGCTGGGCTGAACTACTGCTGCTTCCCAAAACAGCATCTCTTGGCCATCGGACTACCAGAGAGCCACGAGGGTGCTGCAGAGAGTTTCTAACGATGTTGCAACAATGCTTGTTTTAAGGCTTCAACCACCTCCGTGGCAGCAGCGTGTTGGTGTTTTCAGGCATGAGATTAAGAATTCAGACAGTCTTAGAGATGAACTGCAGTATGGAAACGTCGTCCCTTAAGGCAGCTAGAAAAGAGAATCACTGACTCAGCAGCTGTCCAAAACCAGCAGAAGATGCAGGAATGTAAACGGGCCCATCAGAGAAACAGGCCAGTGAAGAATATTATTGCTGAAGGGTGCAGGGACAGGCAACAAACAGAAAAATCAACAGAGCTTTTGCCACAGCCTCTGATGGGGAAGGCAGGGAGTGAGGAAGAAAGAACTGGGCTCCTAGGCAGCTCCTGGCACCTGTGGAGAGTCTCTTGGGCTGATGAAAAATAGATGAAACAAAACTTAAACCACACACTTAAACCATGGCACTGGCTTCAGGAAAAGGTGCTGCACAGTTTAGCCGGACACCACTGAAAAATGACAGGAAAGCACCACATTTGAATGAAGAATTGCAACCACTGTCTGAGGCACGGGTCACACCAAACATCTAGAATAAATTTTCAAAGCCAAAGTCACAGAGACAGGGATGAAAATCTTGTTGTACTGAAGTTCCCAGAGATTTGGCTACTGACTTTCATGGAGCTGGCAGTCAGCCACCCTAGAAATATCTATAATACCAAGAGGGAAAGCTCCTTCCACACTCCTGGGGTACGACATTTATGGATGAGAAGGGCAAAATGTGGCATTGCTCAAATACCCCTCCCTGTTGTTGGTTGGGAGACTGCCTCTGATATTAATCAGACAGACATCACTTTAAATCCTGCATTTAATGCTAATGGCCATGGGCTGTGCCCCAGGGAGCTGGAACAGTGGGAACAGGCAGCACTCCTGCAAGACAAACTAATGCAAGGAAACGAGCAGAAGGTCTTTAAGTGCACAGTAGCTGACCCCGATCTCCAACAACAACTGTGCCTGTGGAAGTTGCCCTCTCGTTCTGCAAAGCTGACAGCATGGTACTCTTCGTGCAGTCCTAACCTTTCTTTCCTTCCCCGCCGTACATCCACACACACACACGTGCATGTGCCTGCTGTAACAGCAGGCTTAGCTTCGGAAGCACTCCACCCACCCCTCAGTTGAAAGGGCTGTGGTCCCAATGCATCATCTGTTGTATCTGCCTGTCAATCTCCTTTTTTCTGTACTTGCGGCATGCTACGGCATCTTCACTTCTGCAGATAACGAAGGCCTGTACACCATCATTTACTCAGCAGACGATGAATCTGACAGTCTAATCTTAACTTCTTAACAGCTGTGTTTATTTACTAAAGTAGTAAATTGTTTCCTCTAAAGCACAGAGGGGCTGGTTTGAACAAACTAACATCTCTGCAATTTGGTGAGATTTGGTACTCGCACATGCTTTCTCTTGAAACTATACATTTTTCTATCACTGAAGTATCTGAATTATAGGCAATCTTGGGATCCAATCTTTGTTTTAATGACTCCTCCGGCTGCTGTTTTGTATAGAGGAGAAGGAAGGCTGGAAGTACAGTAAATTGGCTTACAGGAAATGGGAAATAATAACACACTTATGTTCTGAATCTTACTGACTACATTTGCTCCCATTCCAAGACACTTTTCTGTTTCCTCTTTGTAGTTTAGTTCAGATAACACAAATCTTTGCAACACCACATTGCTGTTTTAGCCTGTCTCTGCACTTAAACAAACTGGACACTGGATAGTTGTGTGCAAGCAGCAATGCTCTAGGTCAGAAGAGGTGCTAGGGTACCTTCATAAGAGTCACACACCTGCACCTTGAAACTTAAAACCCATCCCAACCCAGTCCAGACCAAGTTGTTATCTGAGTTTCTGGAAATGGCCTTCAGTACGAGGCGAGTCTTGCCGGGACGCCCTGCGGCAGCTCCTGAGCTGCAGGGCTTGCAGCGGTGCCTGGCTTGCACTGCTCTGCCCGATGCTCCTTGCTCTTGTGCCGGGACTGTGACTGCTTAGGAGCCTGTACAAAGCACAACTACTGCCTTAACACCACGGAAAGGAAAAGAAAACAAAATCTTGCAGCTTATCGTGAACGAAGTATAACATTGCTGCAGCAATCCCAGCTGGAGTAGCAAGTTTTGGAAAACAGTGGAGACGCAGAAATGTAATGGGAAAATAACACATCCTTCTTGCTCAGCGGCAGTGATAAAATAATGCTAATAAAACCTCCTCTTCTAGTTTCCATTTCTCCTTGGGGATATGGAAGCAGCCGAGAATACAGTACACACCAACTCCTTCCACCACTGCTGACACTGTTGGATCCTTAAAATCTCTCTCTCAATTAGGGCTGATAAAAGAGATGTCTTTTCTTCTGACTTACTCCCCACAGCAGCAGCAGCAGTCGTGCTCAGGCCCCTAAGAGGAAGGGTTCAGGTTGCTCCCCAACACAGGCAAGAGCAGAGCAGGTAGTAACCCAGAGCTAGAAGTGATCTGCATATTAAAAGTACAATTTATACCTCTTCACCCTTTTTCAGTCATTCCCTGCACACCCATAGACACGAGAGCACCCTCAGGTGCCCATTTGCTGGTGAATACATCCAGAAATCTCAGCACGTGTCAGGCTTTTGCTCTGGGTGCAGGTAGATGCAGCAGCTGCGCCGGCCTAACAGCCCACCCTGCTGCTGGGCGATCCCGCTGCCTCCATCTCTGCTGTTCTACCCTGGAAAGGGAAAAATACACAATAAAACCAGCCAGTGCTTTTCTGCTGGGTCAGTGAGCTGAGGCAGCTCACAGAGAGGAACCTTCTCGCTCCTTTGGGGAGCTTTTAACTGTTTCTGTACCCACAAACACGTGCTGGAGGCTGTCTTACCTAGGACGGGTAGATGCCATCTAAGTAATACACCTGGAGCCAGCTGCTCTCGTGGCCTTTCAAGGGCTGTTTCACAGTGGTCAGGGCTGCAGCCAGCTGCAACTGCTAAGCAGAGTACTTGAGAGAAGTTTCAGATACTTGATATTTACAACTCACAGTTTTTCCCTCAAAATCTCCATTTGGATTGCAATTATTTATATGCAGTCTCAGTTGAGAAATGACATCTCAGTTAGTTTGCAGGTGTTTGGGGTTCTCCAGTTCTAAAAAGTGGTATGTGTTTAAAGCTTTTTATTTGCAATAGATTTGGTCATTTTTGAATCCTTGTGACATTGGTCTATTTAAAAGAAGCTCTTTGGGAGACAAATAGCTGTGTGGTCAGAAATCAGGAATATGTAGGTCTCCATGAGATAAAAGATATTTCAGTCAAGGCTGCTTCTATCACATTAAAAAACATTTATTGCCTGAAAGCATGTTTAATATAAAGCAGCAAAAATTCTTTCTCATTTTCTTAGTACTCTTACCAAGTGTATTAGCATATCACTGGAGCATTTTATGAATTCACTTGTCTGTTTTGTTTCAGCGTACATCTCCAGTTCCCAGGGTGCCCTTCCCATTCTATTTCTGGAACATTTCTGTAGCAGTATTGGTTTGGGAGGGTGGTCCCAGGTGGAAACCATGGGCAGATACAACCCTCAGCCTGGTCTTCTGTCCTCTTTTGGGGGAAATGCCTTCAGAGTAGGGAATTTTATTCCTAGCTTTGCCATAGAACTGCTGGGCAACTCTGGACAAAACCTGTCACTAGCTGAAAACCAGGAAAGGGAAACAGCGCAAACGAAGGCTTGTAGAAGAGAAAAAAGGTGTTTACATAAAACTTCCAAGAACAACGGGGTCTTGCTGGGACATCAGTAATACAAACCCATAAATTACTGAGCCATTGTTCATATTTATTATAGCAGAATTGCAAAACCGGAGTCGTATTTCATTTTTACAGTTCCCCCCCCCTCCTTACTCATGCCAGAGACGGTATTTCTTATAAACAAGATTCTTATTTCAGTATTCATTAGATTGTTTGTCAAGAAGAGCAGCTGGTGTTGATGAATTGATTAAGATGCACTGAGGACGGCTCAGCCTAAAGAAGAAAAGACACAACAACAGATTTCAAATATGTAAAAGGCTGCTGCGAACAATAACGTAACAGCTTTTTCTTTCTCCCCACATTCAGGGCGGATGGAATAGTCAGGTTTTAATCGCAACGAAGAAGATTCAGATTAGACAAAAAAGTGCTTTAACATTAAGGCTATGGCAGTATTGGAACAGATTGCACAGGAAAGCCTTTGAGACCAGACTGGCAGCTCTCCGTCAGAAACGGGCACGTGCAGCCTGCCGGACTGCCGAGCTCTCTTCGAGACCTACAACCGCCGTCATTTCCCCTTGCCTTCCTCACTATTTGATGACCCCATTATTTTCAAAGAGAACCTCCAAAAGCAAAAGTATTCAATTTGATCCTGCTTATTTAAAAGTCCTCCTAAATAAAGTGGAATAAAATGGCTGAAAAGCTGGAGAGACAGAACTCTCCTAATTCCTGTATCCACACATATAAAAAGCGATTCAGCCACAAAGGACACAGAAAGCCACGAAATGGGCTGATGTTCAAACTAACAGAGCGCTACGGGCACAGATTTCTTATCCTCATGCTTATTATTTCTTATTGCTTGTCCAATTCAGAGGCATAACTTACCTGCAACAAGGAAAGCATCCGATGGAAACAGTGAGTTGGTTTATCCACCCAGCCAAGCAAACAGTAATAAACCAGGAGACAAATAAATAAATAAATGGGTCAACAAGTATTTCGCACTTGAATGCTCTAGATAAGAAATCACCTACCTAAACCCCAAACTTGGGGGCATACCTGCTGTCCAGGCGACAGCAACAAACTACGCCTCTAACTGGTATTTCCAATGGGTACCGAGAAGGAAATTTCCCTGCTTTAAAAACACACAGTGCAAAGTTATAATTTGTTCTCTATAAAAGCTGTATTGAATGATTTCCTGTAAAATTAGCTGCAGGAACTGAACTGAAATATTTAATAGAATAAAATAATAGAATATTTAATTCAGCACACAGCAAGATTTACTGATTTGAGCATGAGATGGTAAACAAAGCAGTTGCAACAAACTACACACTCCTACTTCTTTGCCTTGGGAATTGGCTTCTGGCTTCAAATTACTTACTGCTAGCACGCAGTTTGTTCCTCTCCACCTCATCAGCATCTGGCTTTGCTGCAGTATTCAAGCAAACTGAAGATAGATGAGACGTGGCAATAGAAAGTGAAAGAACTGCAAAACTGTCAAATAACAATTTAAAAAGTAAACTAAGCATCAGTAATTGCAATTCTTCACTATTTTCCTGAGGCGGGAATTTCCTACCTCACAAAATTATTCACTTACAAGAAATTAAGGGATATATGTCAGAATCTACTGTGGCTCCCAGTTTAAGTATTAGGAGTGCATGGTGGTTATATCGTAAAAAAAAGTCTTTTTCCACATTTATGAAGTGTAAAGCCACAAGCAGTTCAGGTGTAACAGCTAGCAGACATTATGCTCCTAATAGCTTTTGTGATTGCAAATGATGCAGCACCGCAACTCTGTGAGGAACAAAAAGATTGTAAAGACCCAATACAGCTCTGGAGAACCAACGGCCATGTTCAGATGACTTGCAGCCTACCTGTGTGCCTGTGCCTGGCATTTATTAAAGGTTGACCCTACACCTTCAGGTGTTCTTGTCAATAGAAGACATTTGAAACAGGGACAAAGGTAGAAATTAAACTAAATGGAGCCTGCAGATTTAATTTTTTTCTATTAAGGCTGAGATAACATGCAAGAAGAGCAAATGGTACCTTAGATTTGTTATATGTGCGCTTCAATATAGTAGAATGGGAAACATGGTCTTTAATAGATGGATTTTTAATATTTGTCAGAAACAAACCCTTCATCCACCAACATTTCTTTTCAGAAGTGCTGCCCTAGCTCCGCTTGCACTGAAGTCATTGGAAGCTTCCCCTCAGCATTGCTGTGAGCAGGGACCTCTCATTCTCTAACGGGGAAGGGAGAACTCGACCTGAGCCGTCGCCAGTCCAGTGAAGAAGTCTTGAAATGTTCAAGAACATGCAATTCAGAAAGCTCAAAACGCAGCTCTCTCAAGGTAAACATCAGGGTTCTCAGCATCTAGAACAAGTCAGAAAAATCTCTGTGGAAACAAGGAAACAGTCTGTTGAAAGTACTTGACCTCTATTGAGACTTCTTGACGTCTTCTTGAGAGCAAAATCTTGACTTGGTATCTGAAGAATGAATCTAGGAGCTGAACATTTTCACATTTCATCTATTAAGAAAACTCGTGTCTTTTTTAATCCTTCAAACAATCCTTTATGGTACCCATTTGCAGTTAGTCAGATAAATAAGAAAGCTTCTGCACTGCAGATCTCCTGGTCAGCTTTCCTTAAGGACAAATTGTACTAACTGAGGCATCATCATTCTCTACAGAATCATCGATAAATTCCTCTTAAATTATTGTTCTGTTACAGCTGCCCTGTGCTGACATCAGGGAACCAAAGATGTTGCTTAGACTTCCATTAAATGATTTCCCTAGAGGTAGGGAACACGGACTTTATGAATACCTGAGATCACGAGCTCCTACAGATACAAAACCCGGATTGTTATAGCATGAGGATAACTGAACTTCAAAGGGAAGATTCGGGCAGCAATGGCATGATGCACCTGGAATACCTGGAATACTGTCTCCTCCTCACAGAACGGGTGGGCATCACTACAATGCAAGCTTAACATCTGCGTATCGCAACACCACTCTGTGGTTCCTGCATCTCGGGGTGGCCATACTCTAGAGGGGAGCATTTGCGCTAATAACATTTCAAGAGACACAAACTTTCTGTATCATGACATTAGTTAGGACAGTCTGTCTCAAAACCATGAAATTGCTTCCATATTGCGCTCTCACAATTGAAATAGCGACAGAGAAATCCTGAAGTGCACTCAGACTCCAGGTGAAGGGAATCCAAGACTGGTTTTACACTTGTAAAATACAGTCCCTCCTCCATTTTTAATCCATTACATGTGTTTTTCAACAGCAAGTTTCAACATACTAAAATAAATTGGGTTTGATAACATTACTGAAATAAGAAAGCTATTACTTTTGAACATATTATAGCAAATGAATAGTCTACATGAAAAAGCAGTAATTTCACCATAAAGTTCTAGCGACCTTGAAAATAAACCATCTGGGTTCCCTCTCCTGGATTGTGACACGACCCACAATTCTAAAGGAATTAAAACATCATTATGTATAGGTGGGTGCATGTTATTTCATGTGTAAATCCAAATGCTTTCAAATATCTGAAATACAGTAACACAAATAACACTCCTTTCCATAATCAAATTGAATCGCTCCGTAAGAACGGGTCTCTCTGACGTGACATTGCATTACATACAGGAGCCTGCTCCCACGCCTCCAAAGTCTTCTAAACAGCTGGAGCGTAGCTGTGAACACCACTAGGCTCGGCTTCTCTTCCACAAGTGTATGGGTAAGGAGAAGATGAAGCACGTAAAACGCACACGTAAGAAAGCAGTTCGTCTAAATCAAACGCATAGCGGTACCTGGTGGCAGAGGATAGCGTCACCGTTTTCAGAGGGTCTACTGTTCATAAAGAGTATGGAGCTGAACAATGTATTGTCTCCCATTGCTTCTTACATATTGTCTTACGTGAAAATGTGCCAAAATAAATATTCGAAGAGTGTTTCAGTCTAACACTTCCCCAAGGTAATCATCTGTAAGTCTTCTGTACCAAGCATTTAAAATTACATTCAGCCAAGGTAATATCAAAATATATTTTATTCTGGACCTCTTTCAGATCTGATTCAAATTACAGTTGTCAAAGCAATACAATGCAAAGGGAAACTGCAACAGAAAATGTGCCTAGAAGGGATATAAGGGCCTTGGGGACAAATCATTGTGATGTAGAACCAAAATACATCATAAAGTGTAATTAACATGGTCCAGGACAGTATAGAACATCTATATCAGTCTTCTTTAGACAATAATCATGAAAACTGAACAATAAAAGTCCTTTAAACAAGTACAAAAAACTGTCATGGGCTGGTTTACACTTTTACAACAGTTGTAATTTAACTGGATAACTGAAGAAATGATGCAGACATTTTAATCCAGTGCTATAGGTAGGCTCACAGAATTAGACCCAAAGGATTTGTAACTCCAAATGAAACCATTACAACTACAATGTCAATGTCAGGAGAGAGAGAAAGTTACTTCTGTATTCTAGAATTACTGTTCTGCACACTGCAGTCTGTTGAGGACGAGATTGCAAAGTACACTGGACTAGCAACAACATGCAGACTGTTTTCTTGTATTTACCCACAAATGTCAAAAAACATTATGAAGTAAAAATGAATGATTATTTAAAAAAGAAAAAAAAACAAAAACATGCCTCAAGTTATTGTCAAGCTTCAAACTTAAAGGCGGAGAAAGCGAATTATGTACTCGAAACTACTGATCTGAAGCACTATTAACACTAAATCTGCAATCTGCAAGAAAGCGGCAGATTTTCCTGGTTCGTCTGCCTTCATCAGACTGACAGTGAAGACAGCCACACTTTCACAGAACGTGGTATCTCAGAGCTTTCTCTAGAGGGAGAAGTGAAGACTGCTCCACGGCTCTCTCCCTACGGAAAATGTCAGGGATCCTGATGGAGATTTACTGCTGTCTCCCGAAGCCATATTTGCTTCTAACATGCCACAATGTTGCTTCTGCTTTCTTCAGACTTCTGGAGAGTGTGAAACTGATCCCACTGGGGAACGGCTCTACAGGACTTTGTGAAGGGAGAAGCTATCATGCTTGTCAATGAAAAAGGAACACTGGGCTAAATCCGGCAGGCCCTGCTCTGGCAAAACCTCCACCGAGGCCAAGGGGAGTCTTGGCTCGAATGAGATGTGGCTCGTTTTACCTACGCGGCACGCTGTACGGTATTACACAGACCCAACGCCTCCAATGCTTATTCTGGCAAGGTTTTCTCACGAAGTGAAAGACAATGGGATTTCTGGTTAAGTAAAGATTGGAAAAATCGGGTCCCAAGGCTCCTCTTCGCTAAACAGACAAAAAACATACAACCTTTTATTTACAAGCTGAAAAACCCAGTTTGTGATTTTAATGAAACTCCTTCATTCAGCAGAACTAAATGAATCGGCTGCTAAGCTCGCTCCGTAGGCAAACTGGCACAACCGCCCTATGCCACCTACTGTTCTTCCTAAACACAAAGAACATTTCAAAGGTACAATGTCCCATTAAATACCCTAGCATGAGGTAAGCAGTGTAAGGAAAAAGGAGTGCTTTTTTAAATGAAAATTAATTAAAATTGGTAGAAATCTTTGGCCTTTCTCTCAAGATGCATTAAAGTGTCATGAAATCAAGAAACATGCTTCAAAATGCCATGTCATTCTGACTCTGGTAACTACTACCTCCCTCCACCCAACCCAGAAAAAGAGGCACTTTTAGTGTTTCATATAAGATTTCCAATCATCTAGCAGACACGCTAAATAACCCTGCACAATTGTAGTCCCAGAATAAACTGAGTTTATCAACATTACAAAGAGTCTAAAAAAGCCTTTATGAGGACCTAGATATTCTCTTAACTACACTAAAAAGTCCACCGGTTGGGAATCTTTACATCAATTTAAAAATGCAGGAAAAGGTAAAGTAAAAATAGAAAAAGAGGAACTCTACAGAAACCTGGACCTAATTATGCAGAAATAAGAACCGGGATTCTGAGATGGATGCATAGAAAGACGGCTAACTCAAGAGCAGTTCATTTCTTATTCCATCATTAATTCTGAGCCCAGTTTTTCCCCTTCCTTTTATCCTCTGTTTGGGTATTTGCCCATTAACGTGTTGAACTGGAAAAAATAGGAACTGTAATGTATGCAAAGGCTTATGCACACGTTTGCCTTTACACTTGGAAAACAGGCGCAACAGAATTACTCAATATGTAAGACTAAGCATGTGCATACGTTTATACAAAGTCAGGGTCTTACTGACATCTGGCATACTCAATTTAAAGGAACAATTTCGATAGTCTACCTCACTATTGAATACGAGGTCTTTGTGCTATAAAAGACAATAATTAATGTCATGGTTCTCTTTTTTTTTCTTTTTGCTTCACATAATCACAGAACCTAGCACACCTTGCATGCATGCATTTAACAGTGTATAAAACAAGAGGCGAGAAGAGGTGTGAGCAGGAGCAGCACTGTGGCATGCTAGTAAAGGACAACAATAAAATATCTATTGGCCAGATCCTTTGCTAGTGGAAACTGGCATCATTCCACTACAGTGGGGCACTGCCGATTGATTAACACTAGGTTGGGGGTCTCAGCCTGCGCGTCCAGAGCACTCAAGTCAACAGATCTGACGTTCCTGCTAGACTGTGCTTCAAGCACCTGAAAACCCTGGACCTGTGATACTGAAGCTCTGTTTTACCTATTTCTGAATATGTGATACTATGCTTAAGCAACCAGAATTACAACCAAAACGGCTGATGATTGAGAAAGAGGAAAATGGCAATACCCTAAAACATGGCTGTGTGATTTTGCAGCTATGTCACAGAATTCCACCACAATTGTTTAGACTGGCTGAAAGAATCATCCAATAACTTTTATGAAAATGAATAAACTGTCCATATTAAAATACAAAAGTACTATCAAGAATCACTTCTGACTTTCAGATTTAAATTCAGTGCAATTGACAAATGCATTGCTAAACGAAAAATGCAGCTTAAACATACTCAAAACATTTGTGTCTATTCCTGGGAGCACAGTTTAAAATTATTGCACAGAATTTTTTTTTATTTTTATTTTTTTTTTTCATTAAATGACAGAGGTCAGCCACAGTCATGGACCTCCAGCAATAAAAGCAATATTTCAAGTGCCAGACACTCAATATATTAGGTTTCCTACATATTGTAACTCACAGGGTAATTGCTCTAAACATTTGTAATATGTTCCAAAACCCTAAAAATAGCTGGCACCGAACCACCGCGGATGACTGCCTTTATGGATATGACTTTTTGTTGGTTTTAAACGCTGTGTATGATAGTAGTATAATCCTGGGGTATGTATAAAGAATGTATTGTTGACTTCTCTTTACCGCTGGCAAATTGCTACCCTACCTTAGCCAAACTCAGACTTGCTTCAAGTCATGTTGATTCCATGGAAATAGCAGAAATCACTGCCTAAAGAACAATGGCTAAAATGTCAAAGCTGCATTATCTCAATTAAATCAATTTATACCTAACTTGGAGGGGAAAAAAAAACAAAACAGGAAAAAAAAAAAAAAGGTTAGAGACTAGCAATCATAAGCCACAAAATTATTTGTGATTGAAATAGTGTTATAAACCTGATAACTTTGCAAAGCTCTGTAATATAAACCATTTCTTAAGTAAAATGCCTGTGACATAAATTTGACAACCTCTCTTTTTATAAATTTACACTCTTGGAATCTTATGCAAGACATGATGCAACCTTTTCGACTACACATACGCATAAACACAACCTCATGCTATCATTTACAAATAAAATCACTATCAGTATACTTTTAATCACATGAGCAGAAAAAGGTTTGCCATATACATCTGTCATTGTAAGAAAAATACTTGATATTGTAAACAGAGTAAAAGACACTATATAGTAGTGATTATTAAAAAAATAGCAGCTTACATCTACCCTATATTTGGAAAAAAATGTAGTCACGAGATACAATAAACTGCAGGACTGGAGCAGCAGGGGAATTAGTGCAAGTATTCATCTTTTAAATAAGCTGAATCACTGCTATTAAAATAAACTTGAAGCAAGTCCTCTGTTTAAGATTTTTTTTTTTTAAATCTAAGGTAGTAAACATTTTGCCTCTTAATGGCAGTGTTATCAAATATATGCCAAAGATTTTATTTTAATAAAGAAAAATTACATGAGATACTTTTAATACTGGAGTTTGGTTACAATTATACATCTAAGCTCCTACAAATAATGATGGGCAACTCTCAGAGAAGCTGTGGCATGAGCCCTTGTCCAGAAAGATCTTAACCTCTTAAAAACGATCCCCCAGCTATACTTTGCTCCTTTTCACAATAGTGCACAATTTAACCATATTTTAGCTATGGTCTTAAAGCAACAGAAGATGCATTTTTTCCTCTTTTTTGTCCTTTTTTTTTTTGCATCCCTGTATTTTTCTTTTCTGTATTTTTGTGCCCTTCTATTCTTGAGTTTGGCAGAATTACGTCCCAAATAAGAAACTACTGCATTTCAGCCACATCACCAGAAAATAAAACATAGCATTATACCCATTACTGTCATACTTCGTAGGTGAGCAGGACGTGAAATATCACGCCTTGAAGAAGAATTTTTTTCTCTTCTCTCTCCATAATCCCTTTTCCACCCTCCCTCTGTTCACAAAATTGTGCTCTGGGAGCCACAAAATGTACCAAACATTATCAGGTTCAATCTACCTCTTCAAAGAATGCATTAAAATATGTTTCAAAGAAACATTTTTTTCCAAGGTGAAAAAAACATAAACAAGAAACTAATTCACTCCCTTACTTCATGCATCCGTAAACTTAACCAAAACAAAACAGAAAACCCAATGTTTAAAAGCAAAGAAAAAACTACTGCTGCAGATTTCTGTAAGTCCATTTTCTCTGTACACACAAACTGCTCAACTACTGAGAAGGAAAAGAAAAATACCCCACAATCCATTGTCATCATGGATTTAAAGGGGGGAAGGGGCAATGAAGGCTGCCATTAGTATCTTCTGAATTTGGTATGTATATGGGTCTGCTCTTGTATACGGTATATTTCTCTCTCTCTCGCTCTCTCTCTTCTGTTTTTCATATCCAAAACCTTTAAATGTTATTTTGGGGCACAGCAGATTCCAGCACTTGGTGAACAGGATTCACAAGCTGTGACAAAACTCTGTCATCCTCTTCAGGGTGTAATTTTTTTTTTCTCTTTTTTTTTTTTTTTATATACAGTATATGTATATATTTCTTTTATGTTTGGCTGTAGTGGACTGGCCATGGTTCAATTGGGACTATAGCAGTACATGGGTCAGGGACAGTCATTTTGGCTATGTACACATTCATAGTCGGTCCATGGCTTCCAACTAGTAGCGCTATTTCCGTAGGTCTAATACACAAACCTGTAAGAAAAAGAAATACGTATACAGAAATTGCACATTGTACAATATTCCACGTTTGTACAATTCTGTGTGAAATATCTGAGCAAAACCTATGAAACAGATTGCGCAAGCTTCATCTTGTATGTCTTAAGAATAGACTGGGGGGAGAATTCACCAGGTGAGCACTTTGGTTATGAGCACCCAGCCAGACCTGCTAAGGGTACTGCTGCCTAACGAATTACTATCAGAACATTAACAACTAGTTAATGTTCTACTTCTGTCAGATACAGAAAGCTACTAGTAAAATATAATCATATAAAAGCTATGATTTTAGCCATCAAAGTGTTCAAGTGTGCCTCTATTTGCTTAGTTATTATGAACTATAAGTATACTTAAAACTGAGGGAATGAGGAGGGCTTTTGCTAGCAAACGATATAAAACAACATAAACCCAACATTTTTAAAAGAGCAAAAACTAAATGAAAACCAATCTGCTGCAAGTACAATCAGCGTCCTGGGTCAAATTAACTGGAAGACTGCAAAGGGTACACAGCAAGTATATAAAAGGGTCATCTAGGGTAGAATGATAATTAATTTCTACTCAGGATATGTCTTGAGCTTTTGTTTCTTTTATGATATTGTCTATACTTACAAGACTAAAATGATATGAAAGACCAATCAAAATTAATTCTCTAGAATTTAGTCTACTTAAAATTCAGAACTTCCTATTTTCTGTTCTGAACTCTAACAAAGCGATCTCACTTACCAGCATGGAGCATGCAGGACAGGAGAACACTTTGGCACGTGTGTTAAGATACTACCTGAGACTCTGGACTACAAAGCTACCAGGATTGCTTTTTGCTGCCATTTGTTACTTTAAGCTACAGCACTTCAAAATACAATTCCTTTATCACTCTTTATTTTATTCTAATTTTGTTTTTCCTTAGGCTCTCTTCTCCTTTCTTTTAAAACCATGGCAAAAGAGAGGCAAGCAAAAAACGACTATTGTACTTGTTATGAAGAACCACACGTTAATATTTTATTGTAGTACTTTGCAGGACAGTGTCAGAAGACCTATAGGAGGTGATGCTACAATACAACACTGAGATGACAGAGGGTGCGTTCGCAATTAGTTAAACATATGATTTTATTCTCTGCTGCTTCTAAGCAATAGAAGCAGACTCATATTTACATATAGCTCTTGTCATTTTTAAGAACTTTTTAATTCTGAGAATTCAGAAATTTGTACTTTGTTTTGCTGCTCTCTCTTTTGAATGCAATGCAGAAGATATTTCATTCCTATCATGCATTACAATAATATCACCTACACTGAACATTTTCACTCGAAAAGGGCAAAGAGGCAAAAAGGAACTTGTTTCCAGACTATAATGAAAAGACCAGCCACAATGAACACATTTCCATGGTAAGCCCCAGTAGGGACAGAAAATTTAAATTAGAGGCATCTTCACCTTCTGAGATTTTTTGAGGGTTTAAAACAGTAATGCATGAAGCTGGAATAAAGACATATTCCCCTTTCAACATTACAGCACCCTTATATGCAAAAATCTACATGTGAGCTGGCTGTATTAAACTTCAGCTACAGAAGGAAATTTTGTCTCCGTTGTTAGTCAAAAGATTTCCAGAAGATGCTTGTTGTTAGAATGTCAAGCTACACTTACTGAACCATCTGAAGCACTTGCTCCAACTTTGTCTCCTGCTGCATTCCAGCAAACCTCAAAGATCCCTCCTGTTCCCCGGTAACTGTGAACAAGGGCACCTGTCTAAAAAGGGACAAAACATGTAATTAATATAACAAAATCCAAGCAAACAAGTAAAATTTGTACAACATGCAAAACTTCCCCACTGCTTTTAAAAGCTGAAATTCTCAGAGGAAATGTTCCAGGTGAGACTCGTGGACAATCTCAGCACTGTGTTAAAGGACGTGACAAACACAATTATCGTATCTTGATCTCTTGCGTTTGACAGGCAAAACTGGGGATGTTTATGACTACTTCCGATTACTAAAATGAGCCTTTCAAAAACTAACATTCAATTCCCAGTAGTCAGAGATCACATCTTGCCTAACAACAAGGTCTTTAAGAATTTCAGTTGCAGTCAGCCCTTTTTTTGCCAGAAATACAAAACAAGTAATAGTGACCTTTCTAAGAAAGTTCTGTAGAAACATTTTGTCATCATCGTCTTCTCTCACTTTACATTCTCTCGTTTTTCAGTGAAATAGAATGAAATAGCTATCAGATTTGTATGTTTACATCCAGTCATCATTTTTCACAGCAAACCTGTTTTATCAGGAGTTTAAAGTTCAGAGTTAACAAAGACAATTTTTGGATGCAACACGTTGGAGACACTTTGTTGAATACGTTTTGTTGCTGTTGGTTTTTTGGTTGGGGTTTTTTTAGGTTTTTTGTTTGCTAAGTAAAGATAATGTAAAGACAATTATTACTTCACCACAGGCAAGCACTTCAAGGAGAGACATTAAATGTATATCCATTAACAGAAGTAACCTTAGAACAAAGAGAAAGCGAATCAGCGTGTTAGCAAAGGCAAAGCTCTTTGTGGCGGAAAACACGATGGAGCAACAAAGGTTGGAAGGGTGCTGATGGAAAAGACCGAAACACAAACTTCTAAATAGACAGAAGAGCTATACCTGTGTATTCCAGATGTGTACACATTTATCAAAGGAGCCGCTGGCCAGGTACCTGCCATCAGGACTGAAAGCTACACTGTACACAGGTTCTTGATGTTTTGTCAGAGTATGAATACAAATTCCTCTGTCTACATCCCATAACCTAACAGTAGAATCAAAGGATGCACTGTCAAGGGAAAAAACACAGATTAATTACATCTCAATTTGACATATTTTTGTTTCTAAAATAAACACAATATGATAAAGTATCCTACATGCTTCAAAACATTCTGTAAACCTACATATATAGAGAGAAGTAAAAATAATGCTTAACAGGCATTTAAAACCAGGATTAAATAGTACCTTGCTAACATAAGATTGGCATTTGGATTATTTGTTCCTGGTCCTGTAGGACTCCATTTGATAGTATAAATTTCTTTGTTGTGTGCTTGTAAATCATGGACACAACTGTCTTGTTTCATACTCCAGATCTATGATAAAAACAGAAGAAAACACAAAGACATTTAGCACAATATTGTTCTAAAATACATTTTACATCTTTCTTCTTTATCATTTGCAGCCTGACTGCTGCCTTTTAGGCCACTCAAAACATTTGCTACGACTGCTGAGTTTCTAGAGTAATTATGACAAGTATTATTCCAGTACCCTCCAGCCTTTGAGTTTTAAGTACCCGATGGGGTTAATGAGTAACAAAGGTACTGTCTATAGAAACCAATCTGCATGTGCTAACTACAAGCCCCTTGAAAAGTGCAGGGATGATAACAGATGATAAAATGAGAAGAGCAATATGTATATGTTCATGTCTGAGTTGACAAAATATCACAGTCCTATTTTTAAGCGAACTTCTTGCTACACAGATTGAGTGAAATAAAGGGATAGTAGAGAAATTTTCTGTTTTCATTCAAAGCCATAGATGCATACTGCAAAAAACATTATGGCATTTTCCTGGCTTATTAGGATTTGCATTGCCAGGTGTTTGTTCAGGACTTCATACAAAGGAGGAGTTCCTTAGGACTCCAACTCCTGCATGATAACCTTCAACAAACAAAATAACTTTATTCTATTAAGAGCTTGCATTGCATACAGAGGGGATTTTGGAAGGCTTTTGTACCTTTTCCTAAATGTGAAACTTCATATCATAGTTAATCATCTGAATGCTTTTTTTTAATGATATCTGGTTTAGTAGTGCTTTTAGCTCACCTCTTGTTAGAAAAAGCTAACAGGAGCATGTTTAAGCTCAACTGTATTTAAGATGCAATTGGGGTGTATGTTTAAATGAATGATACTTTTCAGAACTGGTGCCTCACTGAAGAGGAAATTGATTTTCAATGTGCAGACAGAACTAAAATTGTATTTCCAGTTTAAATTGATGGGATCAAAATCTAGCTTCTCTTCCCAAAACTAGTATAGATGAAAAGAGTCCATATTAGCTGCCCTAGAGAATATCAAGTTGGCGTCACAAGAGAGAAAAATAAATCAGTCGATCACTAGGCATCTTCCATATGCTTCAAAACCTGACATTCATTCCTACTGCCACTGAACAGTAAGTGATCCACAAGCGATTAATGATGCATAGACTTATCTACAAGCAATCGGTCTTCCAGTTACTCTTGAACAAAATGACAAAATTCTTTCCAGGCTGGGCTGAATTCAAAACAGCTACTAAGAAGTTAATTGCCTGAACTGCCTGAGCCCACAAACGGTGACATGTTCCCAGTTGTCACCTCTCTACTCACTGAGATGCTGCAGCAGCAGCAGCTTGAGCTCTAAATTGGAATTAATCTCACCTGAGTTTCAGCTGTTTAAGTATTAAATATCTAGCTTAAGTTGGCTACTTTGACTCCATCCATTGCCAACAGAGAATGACTGATGCTCTCAGGGGTTTACTCATCACACGTGACTTAGACACTTAACTTAGGAAAGGATGAATTGCTCTTCAGTGGTGCTAGACACTCTGTTGACTAAAGATGTCTAGACATCTAGCTTTAGACTGGAAGCTTAATGCTTAAATGTTTGTATTTAGATAAGGTGATTTCCATTGCAAGTGCCTGACTGTGTGCCAGCACAGGAGGGGATATCTGGCTACTCATTCAGCCATTCTCTGCCTCTGATTAAACAACGGTGAGCTAGATGGAAATAACCGTCCCAAGGGCTACTAGTAGGACAGCGCTGTCAACATAAAAAACCATATCCTGAAACTCTACTAAACATAGTGCTAAACACCTACTAAATATAAAGCAGTATGGGAGTAATGGAAAAGCATCTGTAACATGGAAACAGCACAGGCCTGTCAGGCATGAACAGCCTCATTTCTTCTAGTGCATCTAACCTGGTGGTATTTTTGTATGGATCTCTAGTGCACCTTGAAGTCATATGTATAAGTTACAGTATCCTCTGCATTCAGAAGTTTACCCCAGTTCTACAAGAAAGCATGTTGCTATGAATTATTTGGAGGAAAAGTGTAGGTGCAATTGAAAACTGTAGAATGACTCCTGATGAACTGGAAAAACCAAGGAGTACACAGTCTCTTAAGAAACAATATGCCAGAGTTTTTAACTAGAAAGAAGGGGAAAACAGAAGAAAACCAGGCAAGGAGCTAGTCACCCATTCTTGTATGTGTTACACGACATGCATTCCGATTCTTCCTTTTAACCAAAAGCAACCATCAAGTGTGACAGCTTAATGATTAATGACCTGATTCTGTAAACAGCTAAAAGCACCTAATAAATCATGCTCCAAGTCTTAGGGTGGCAGCCTGTAACAAGTTCTCTGGACCAAAGCTTGGCTCTGATTAACAAGGATTTGCTAAGATTGCCTCATCTTGTTACATTAGGAAAGAACAAATATTAGACAACACGGCAAGTACAGTGATACTGCTGAATTGCTCGAGCTAACGGTGTGCATTCCAGAGTCCTACAAAGACAAGAGCCAGTACCAGAACTCCCCTTACCTTTAGAGTCATATCATCAGAGCAGGATGCCAGAAGATTACCAGTTGGATCCCATTTGATTGCATTTACTTCATTCTAAAATTGAACAGTGAGAATAAGTTGGAGTCTTCACTTCCATTACAAATGACAGCTTACAAAAGATAAAGTTGGACAGCAGTTATGAGTATTTGTATAACTGTCAGTATTTTAACATTTAATTTTCATTCCTAGCTTTGCCTTCAATAACAACAACTTTTTGCTATCTGTTCATCACATTTTCCCATGCATGCTCTTACACAACATAGGCTGTGCACAGCAAAGTCTTAAAGTTACCATGTTTGTTCTTCTAAAGATCACTTTTGCTATGCCATCCTGGCACTGGTAAAAAAAGCTGCACATGGGAGTAAGAATTGTTCTAATAATGATAGAGACTAGTTACCATATGACCTTAACTACGACCACCTGCGTATGTATATCTATTGCCTGTTGCCAAAGACCAACCATTACACAAGTGCTGCATACTGACAAGTATACTGGGCCCCCAATCTCTCATTAATAAAAATATCATATAGCAACCTCCATTTTTCCAGTACTTACTGTGTGACCCTGGAAGGTTTTGATGGGCCTATCTTGTCCTAGTTTACAGACATGAATACACATGTCTGTACTGCAAGAGGCAAATGTGTTGTTACTCTGCCAATCAACATCTAATGCTGGTGCTAAAAGAAAAAGAAAGATATTTAAAACTATGGTAGGTATTCTGCAGGAGTTTGATTTGCAAATTCAGCATACACCACCTTAGAACAAATGCCAACAGGAAGCAACCATTAACTTTACAGCAGTTCTAAAGATAATCAAACACTATGAACAGTGAGAAATGCAGCCAAAACCGGTCTTACACAAAGAAATGAAACAGAATTTAATACAAGTCATTAAAACATGGAACATATCTGAAATGAAACAGTTATACAGAAGAAAGTGCAGCAGGACAACAAGCTGTAGTTAAGTCATCTATAAATAAATCTCAAGAGTCAGCACGAGGAACAGGTTCCCACAACTTAACACATCGTCATGCATGAGCTCATCTCCACTAACAGTCCACGCTTGTGCTGATAGATGGCAGCCAGTGAAAGGTAATGATTTATTTCCTTTCTTTAATTCCAGCATTATAAGGTGTGGTAACTTGAAGCTTAATCATGGACAACATATTTCATTTGATCAAGCCAAGATATTTATGGCAGACAGCACACAGAATTGCTTGGAGTAAATCAAGAATTGATGTTTTTGATTGTCGTCACGCCACTGAAAATGTAGTGTGAGCGGAATAATAAGTGGTAACGAGACACATTTCTTAAAGGCCCTTCAATGACATGTTTGTCATCCTCTCTATTCTATTTTCCAGCTGATTCTGGCAGGCTTGCACAGCATGCAGCCCACAAAGCTATTTGTCTGACCTCCTGAGAGGCTGCACTCTCATCCCAGCTGGCCAGTGAACAGCCTTTCAGCTGGTTTGTGGGCAAACAAATTGGGGACAGCACAGCAGGCAGCGCAGAACAATGGGATGCGGAGCTGGGATTACTGTAGCAGGAAGATGACAAATGCAGTCCTTAGCTGATAAACAGAAATCCTTCGTGGCCCACCCACTTGATTTGTCTGCCACTGTACTACAGAAAGGCAGTAATATTTGGATTATCTCTTATGACTTTCATAGAACTGCAATAAAATTGTTACAGTTATAAAATCAGAGCAATTCTATCTTCGTTTACATTCTCAAAATTCATAAGACTACAAATATGGGAGTCAGTATCCAAAGACTTTAAAATGGTGTAAATAAGCACCATAAACTTCAGATTTTTTTATTTATTTTAATAAATAACATGTTCTTTGTCTTTTCAGATGACAATCCTCAATGATCAAAATCAAGACTTACCAGAATGAAAAGGAAACTGCTGCTTTGCTTCGCCAGTGTGGGCATCCCAAATAATTGTGGTCTGTATTAAACAGATAAATAAACAATAAACAAACTTGTACAAATTGCTCATTTCCCCACAACTACCCCCACTCACATGTATCAGACTACCTAGCCTACTCCCCATTGCCCAAACCTGCTCCCAATTATGTATTTCTAGTGGTTGACCCAGTACTAAAGGAAATGGTAGTAGACATAGAGACAACAGTAGAAAGCCTTAATGTGTTGCAATATTAGAAAGGTGTTTAATCACAACATTTTGGGGTCTGGAGGGAAGAAGGGGGTTGTGGGCTTTTTTTTTTTCCATAAACAAAAATGAAATAGATTTATCTCCTTAGTCCTATTTATATTCTTGTAACCCACTCCACACACCTATTTTAATTTCAAATACTTGTACATTCAAATTGTAATTTAAAATACTCATTTGTCCCTAAGGAGATCTTTATATAAACAATTAGTCTCATACTTAAGAATCTGAAAGATTTGATTTAAGGGTGTAATTTTGTTCTGAGTTGTTCTCTGCCAATACTTCTGATAGCCTTCTGATGAAAGAAATCTTACATGACAAAATTAGTATTTTGTAATCACTATATTATACGTCAATATTGTTGACCTACCTCAACGATCAATGAAAATTTTGACACTGAATTCAGTGGAAGCATGAACTGACCACACAAATTATTTACGGAAAAGAAGCATAAGGTTGGGTCAATCTTTCTGCTAATGCAGAATATTTTTCAAAGCATAATCTCAGTTGCTTTGTCCAAGGAGTTTTATTGACTGAAATGAGGCTTCTATCTCCTCCAGAATATTCTTCTGCAAATTAAAGCTGTACCTCCACAAAGATTTAAAAACTGGCAGAAGCCATCACAGCTGCCAAAAGAAGAAACCCGTCCTTCCCACGCTTTGAGACATTTACTTTTCCTTCCTTTGTGCCAGCACAAGCATTTATAAAGCTGGGCACTAAAGCAAACCAGGTTAAATGCGTGCAGCAAAAAAATAATAAATAAAGGAAAAAAACTACTACTTTACAATGACACTGCCAGTTTTAAGTATTGTGGGCCTGTGGTCTTACTGAGCTTGCGGTTTGCCAGTCTCACTAAGAGAAAGCCTGTGTTTACTTCTGCACCTTGAATCAGTTACAGAGGAAAAATTAAGCTCTTCTTACTCTTTGAATAGTCTGTTCCATTCTTCGAATTCATCTTAAGTCTATTCTTCATCACTATGTGCCCTTTCTACCATTCATAAAATCTCTCACACTAACAACAGCTCTGAATTTAAAGACCTTGTGAGTCTTTAAGTTTGTTTAGAGGTGTGAAATAAAACACAGTTAAACAATGAGCTTCATGGCATTATGCTACTGGCACCTCCCTGGTCAGATATATTGACTTTTCTTATGTTCCAGCTCTAACCTTTTTAATCATTCTCAGGCTTGACTGATATCCAAATCAGCCTGAACCTATTCCTCCAGTACGAATTTTTTCTGAGGCTTTGCATAAAGCGCTTCACTAAATTTTAGACTATTTGGTTTTACAAAGGTTTAATGTTCCTGAGTTCAGTGCACTTACTTTCCAACTTACACTAACCTAATTGTGAAGAGATCCAGGGACACCGAAATCTAATAAATTAAAATATCTCAGTAAACTACTATAAAACACAAGGAAACATAGCTAGCATAACAAGTTCTTTGTAAGTACATAGTTACGTCTCATGCCTTTAGTTTAATTTACTCACTTTCTATAGCTTTGCTATTATGCTTACAATTAGATTATAACGGTGAAGGAAAGAATTTTAATTTTACCAAAGATTATCTCACCTTGTCCACTCCTGCACTTAAAATGAAGTTTCCTTTCTTGTTCCATTTTAACGCAAATATAGGACCTTTATGTTGCCCTAAGGTGCTGGCAAGATTACCTGAAAATTTATATTGATATGAATACATTAAAAAAATAAAAAACTATGCTGTGAGCCACAATACAGGAAAATATACTGGAAATTAAAAGTATTTCACTTACCATCTTTAGTCCATATCCTTGCAAAGCCATCGTAAGACCCAGTTGCTAGAAGTGTACCTTCACTCTGCCAGCAAAAAGGTTATTTTATTTATTTATTTTTACTGTATAACTCAAAGCTAAAGAGCACAAAGCAAATTTCAGGTAGAATACATCTGCGTAAGATTTATGATATTTATTCCATTGACTACAACTTACTCAAAAGAAGTCCCTGAAGTACAATACAAGAAATTACAACGCAACTCAAAAATAGAAATATTTCAGGAGCCGTAGCAGAGGATGCACAGTTGCTGTCACTTAAAATTTGACTATGCAAAATTATAGGTACAATTTTCTCAGAGTATTTTGAGCACTGCCATTTCTACTTACGTTCCAATCCAGCGATGTCACATCTTTGTTGCTGGGTACATCCTGCCCTCCTTCTCGTATACAGTGTCGAAGTACCAGCTGCGTAGAGCCGCTCGTGCTGTTTTCACTGAGGTTCCATATCCGTGCTGTCGAATCTCCAGATCTACAAAACAGTTAATGAGAATATAACTCCTTTTCCCAATTAATTCCTTTTAAACAAGTACTCCTTTCAAAACAGCAAACGTTGTGGCATTTGATGTAGAGGGCATTGGGGCAGGTATTATTTTAACTTGTTACCATCAACATACGGAAGTATGCCAATGAGCATTGATATTACATACATACATGGTTAACGCACATACCCTGAGGCCAAAAGGTCACTAACGGGATTCCAGGCACAGATGAATACTTCAGATTCATGGCCACGCAGCACCACTGCCTTGTTGGGAGGGATTTCAACATCTCCATCAACTTCCATCATATCCGTGTGATTATCTGCATTATGGGAAACAACAGTAGAGAGAGGTGGATTTTAATATTTTGGGACAATACATTGTAACTACTGTATGGCTCATATTCTTCTGGGATGAGCATAACAATTAATTCACAATTTATGTGGATCAAAATTTGGCAAAGCTGTAATGTTCCTTTATTGTTCCAGCTCCAGTTTATGAAGTACTATAAACAGATGGGGAGTTTCAAAAATGTGAGAAAGCTCTTAGCCCTTCTAAATGTCAGCATCCAAATGGATTTAATTTTGAAACTTCAAAATTGACGCCAAAAGTTAATTTTTTGCTATGTTAAAAAATAAATGCTGATGTTAAAAATACTCATAGTTTTTCAGGCATGATACTGCGTAGTACAATATGTTACTAGTCTATCTTGTGCTTTAAAAATACGTTTATGACACATTTGTTTTCAAAAATCTCTTTTCACCAATTGCAGTCAAACAGGTTTTAAATCTACATCTCAGACACTTCATTTACAAAATGGTTTTAATTAATATAATAACATTTGGTGATACGGTAAACTGATAACAGAGCTTTTTAAACTGCATCAGTAATTACCGTGGAATTGTGGCAATACATAGCTTTCTGCATGGAAGTGATGTTGAATCCATATTGTTCTGTAAAACATACTGGGGTAATTCAACTGACAAAACAGTTTTCTTGGCAGCTACTATCAATCATTTTCTATTATTAAAAATAAATTCACACTGAGTGTAAATGCAGGATATAAAAAATTCTGAACAGTTCACCTGCTCCGTATTTATTCACTGTGGTTAAACAAACCGTTTCACATCTATTGCTTAATTTAACATAAGGGTTTCTGTCACTGTTTGTATGAGTAAGAAAACAGAAAAGGCTATTAGAACATGCATATTTTTAAGAAAGCACACCACATAAAACATTGCTTCAACTGAAGAGAATCAATGCCAATATAATTTGGTGTACCAGCCAGTAGGGGTTGCTGGTATATCACATTTAACAGTGGCTGAGATCTGAAGTTTACTTTTACTCTATCCAGTTCACAGTTAACAAGTAAACATTCTTTTGAGATTTTTAAATGAAAGCATCAAAGTAGATAGCTTATTTGTTTAAGCCAAAGATTATATTTCCAGTTTATTTATCATATATAATAATGAAAAAAACTAGTAAAATCCAGCTGTAAAATGCAAAACTTGTACGCGGCTTGATACGAATATTTTCTCAAAAATGTCTTTTCTTCAGGTGCTTTCACAGCAAGAGCTGTAACTCCCCCTCTCAAATGTGTAATTCAGACTTCCAGAACAATATTTTTAAAAAAAATCACATTTTAATGCCTGACCTGAACTTTTCTATACTAAGCCTGATTGTAAGGTATGTTCCTTTCACCAGTAATGATAAATGAAACTCACTTGTTTCCCCAATCACAACTAAAACAGAACCAATGAATAAACAAACCTGCAAGCAGTTGCATCGAATAATTCTGAATAGTAAATCATGAAAACTGATACAGATAAAGGAGACGAATGACAGAGGATTTGTCTCAGCAACTGTGACAAGGAAGACTGTCCTACAGAGGGCCGGTTACAGCTCTCCGATTCATGGGGTTAGCAGAACATGTCAAAAGTAGTCTGCAGAGCTTCACAGGCAATGCTCAGTTTTAACCAGCTGCGGATTAGCAGACTCCTCTCCTCATTCCTTGTGCAGGGGCCAAAGTGGAGAAGATGCAATATTTAAAGACTTGCCTCTGATTTTTTTTTCCTCTTTATGCAAGAGCTCTCAGAGACTCCTGTGAAAAACCTTCAGATGATGAGAAAGGAGTGGTACTGGAAGTGACACTGGTCAATGGAATATTGTGAATTAATGAAGTCAGAAGTTTGCCTCTCCTCCTGCAATTGCAAATATCAGACTGGGGACAGTCAAAGTTGAGACACCGTCTGTTAAAGTATCAGCTGTGACAAAGGTATTCTCTGCAAGCTGAAGGGTTACTAGTACCTCTATACATTTACCTCATTGCCTACTAGCTCGTACTACAAGCTCGTACTATGATAAATGACAAGGAAATGACGTTAACATAGGCTAAGGTCATTTCTGTCTCAACTTACTTGCTATAGTATGTGCTCCATTCTCTTCTCCATTTGCAGTATTTTCTCCATTTTTCGCTGATCCCTGTTGGTTAGTCGCGGCTGCAGCTGCAGCAGCTGCTGCCTGCTGTTGTGCAAGTTTATCTCTGTAAGCCTGTTGTCTTGTCTGTACCACATCAGGCATTACTGCATCTATCAGTGAGAGAGACTCTATCGGCCTACCATCAAACAAGGTACCATCCTAAATTACAGCAGAGGGAGAAAAAAAAAGACAACACCAAGTACAAATTAACATTATGGGCAAAAATTCCAAGGAAAACTAAAGCAAAAGTTTTGATTTAATATAATAAAACAGTTTACAAATGGTGCTGGAAGTGATATCTCATCACTGTTGTGGTTAGGATTGGAATTTTAGTCTAAAGTTAAGTGGCCACCATAAATATGCAAAAAAAGCCACTGCAGGCCTCTCGCAGAGCTTCTGGAATCAAAAGTTATATGCTTTGAGTTTGCTAAATTGTCTGCTAAACCAAAAAATTCTGTAAGCTATCTATGAATATGATTTCAAACATGAGTGGCTGCAACAAAATCTAATGGTTTGTTTGAAGAGCTGCAAACATTGCAAGTCGGGTCACTGGCTTGTGAAGTTATTCTATCCTATTAGACTAATACTTTCCATAAACATATTATCTGGAGAGTTGACTAGTTTTCTTCCTTTTTCTAAACAGTGCTGGCATGCTTTCAAACAACAAGGAAGAATTTTATCCTGAAATGGACAAGACCCAGTTAAAAATACCCTTATACATATGCTAGGGCTTTGTAAGGATCTATTTTTAGGAGCTAGAAGGATTCCTTGCAATAAATATAGGGTCTCCTTCTCCTATTCCAATCACTTGCTTTATTTTTCAGAGGCTTCCTAAGGGGAAGGATTTGCTTCACTGGGACTATGAAAACTACACATAAAAAGCAGACATAAGGGAGACTGGAAAGAGAGCAGAATTAGTGAAAAAAATAGTTTTGTTCTGTAATATAACTGACACATACAAAGGCTGCTAACCTTCCAGGCATAAATGAGAATGGAAATTGAGAGCAAGTATCTGCAGCATCAGGCAGGAAGATACACAGCTTTCTGTACTGCTGGAATAACCATTAAAACATCAAATTTAATAGCTCCTGCTCAAAATGAATTAGCCAGCAGAGGCAAAAAGCAAACTGGCATATACCTTATCCTTCCTGCCACAAACTGAAACCCTCTCTCTATTTGGAAACCTTGCCTTTGGGCTTTCATTACTTCATTGTAACAACGCATCACCCAAATGAGAGCTGCATAGTGCTCTCCCACCTCCCTCGTGCAAGTCTACAAAAGTAAAAATTAAGAGGTTACTTGTCTCAATGATTATCTTACTGCACTTGTCTGGATTTACTACAACATTATATTAGGGTAAAAACTCTACAGACAACGGACCTTTAAGCAATGAGCTAGAACACCATGCCTGGTGTTGTGTGGCTGCACTGGGCAGAACCCCTACCCAGTTATGTCACTCCATTCTGGTTCCACCACTGGAGTCATGGTGAACACCAGCAGTAAGGAATCTGAAGTAAAAGTAGATAAATAGGATACAAGAAAGTTAAGAAAAAATACTAACATTCAAACTTACTGCAAGCAAGGACTTAATGCTCCTGTAGGCAAAGCCTCCTTACCTCATTAATACTGACTTCTGCCTCTACATACTGCAGACCTTTCTGGATGATGGAAATCAAAGCAGCTGGTGGCACCAGAGCACCATTTATATTAGACTGGCTGATATGGCTCTCTATACCAAAGGTAAATGCTGAATGGGAAAACCCTAAAGGCAAGGCAAAGACATCAGAATTGATTTATAGACAGACAATGCTACCTGCCATAGCACTGTAGGATCTTCTGTTTACAAACCTAAGCAAATTATATAGAGTTATAGCATGCTTATAAACTACAAAAAAAAATTCGTCAAAACACCTCTGTTGTTTCCCTCATGTTTCTAGTTTAAATGTACAAAAAGAAAAAAAACAAAGTTTATATATAAACACAGCAATTATTAATTACAGTATCATTGGCAAAACATTTGTGCATGAGTAAATATAACAATATAAAATATACAATTTGCAATAGCATTTATATATATTTATATATTCTCAAACTATATATATGTATTGTATCATATATGGTATTTAATAAAATATATATTTCCAAGACACCAAGACTCACTTGTTATTTTTACTCACTGATTTATTATATACGAAAGTGAAATGGATCTGTATGTAGAACAGAATTCACTTCATGGTACAGTGCTGTCATAATTGTGTATGTTTTGGCACTTAGAACTACATCAGTATTGTGCACTGATTAAGAAGTGGCAAGCATGTTATAGTGCAGCACTGGTAGTTGCTTGCTATTTATTTGATCACCCTGAAAAGGCAAATTTAACCTAGAGAAAAAGACAGTTTTTTCAGCAAATTAACTTTACTGTCATGGAATTTTTTCTTAAACTCATTTTTTTTTTTTTCCTTCTGTCAAGTAACTAAGAAGCTGCCTACAAACTTTCAAATAAAAATAAAGCAATTTTGTAAGTTTGGCTTCTGTGACAAAAGCAATCTGCAACTAGAATAAGAACATGTAATAGTTTTCAGAAAGTTCAGGCAGAACAATGAGTTTCTGCTTTCTTCTGACAAGCAGAGACTGAAAAACTCTGCCATCCACCATTGCTCCTGGTGCTTCTTTGTCTCAATTTGAGAAGTCCATGAGCAGTGGACATAAGCAGTGGGCAGATGTTGCATCAGTCAAACGCATTTTCAAGAAGCCTGAAGCCACCCATCAGCAGTCACTAAACAAAACTAAGAATCGGTAGATGTTGAAACAGCAAGGTAACATATACATTAAAGCTGACCCTTATGCTGTTACCTTAAGATTGGAGTTTATTTTTGCTTTAATATGCAGACTTCTTTTATGTATTGCTAAGATCATATTCCCTCCTGCCAGCTGACAATCATCATTTGTTCATTTACTGGGGCATGCCCTAATTTCCAGTCACATCTACCTGTTCTAAAAGTAGGCCGCTTTAAGCAATCAATATCATAGCTGTAAGTATAAGATAAGGTTGTCTCTTACATCGCTTCAAGAACAACCACCACCACAAAACCCCCTGCAGCCATATGGCTGCACCTAGAAACCCAAACATGCAACACAAACTCAAACTGCTGATCCGACCGGGTTTGGGAAGTTTTAGAAATAAACTGTCCAAGGGAACACTACTGCATTCTTGCTTGTATTTTACAGACACAGTCAGATTGGACAAATAAGACAGGAAAAAAGTTTCTTTTCAAGTTTGACAATGTTCAACTGTCTTTTGCTCTTACTCCTAATAAGCAGGGGCCTTTGGCTACCTTGACACCAAAGGACAAAATCCTCCAAGAAAGTGTCCTGCAGGCAGGGAGGCTTTTGAGAACCCAAGAGTTATTCCTGTAAAAAAATCTGTTTATCTGTATTTAGATTCAAATGATACAAGTCATATGGTCACAGTTACCACGTCTTCCTTTGAAATACAGCAACATCTGCCCTCCCACAGTCACATCCAGGCAAGGAATTCAGCCATGCAAGACCAGCACACAGGAGCACCATCACTCCAAGACAGAACAGGGAAAAAACAGTATTTTGGTGGTCATCCTTTTTAGTTCTTCAAGTAGCCCCAAAGAAAACATTGCAAAGTGTCATCGTCACCCTGTAGATAAGTGGTCTTCAGGAAAATGCACTTCTAGCAATCAAGTGAGTCCTTAGTTGGTTGATTGCCATCTGGAGGCTCCAAATGACTAAATGTGATAAAGTTACAGAAGGTAACTTGGCAGGAATTCATTCTCTTGTTGAAAAGAATCACCAAGAAACAGTTCAGACAGAAGCACATGCCTACTGGCAAAATAATTAAATGAGTCTCATTTGCTAAAGCCAGCTGCAGATGAATACCAAATAAATTATGCATTGTTTAACAACCAGAATTATAAAAACTTACCTGACTCTTGCAAGTATCTATATACCAGGAAGTTAACCTCATCACTGCTTATACTCATCTTTATTCCCAGTTAAACCATGAGGTCACAACAAAGGACACAACCCTGAAAATAAAAAAGTAGGTCAATTAAATATTTATTTTTAGTACCCAATACATATTTCTAAACAAATGCTATATTTATAAAGTAAGTAGCTCCCTGGCAGCATAGACAATGGTTTTATTTTATAATGCAAATAAGTCTACTGTAGTCATTAAAAAGTCATTTGTCTCACCACAACATAAAGGTCGGTAAATTAAATATTGAAGGGCCGGATTCTCAAATGATACAAATTGGTACGGACAGGGGAACTATGACACTTAATATCAGTACTAAAAAGGCTTCATTTCACAGGTTTTTAAAAAGTAATCAAGTGAGTTTCATCTGATCAACATTATTGCTAGGGAACACATTTTTCAAAATGTGGATTTCTTTCTGCCTGGCTAAAAAAGACCGAGAACTTGGATTCATGTTGGTATCCAGGCAAGTTCTCACTTTTACTTTCTACTTCAGTTTTCAGGTACTCCTCCTCTAGTAAAAAGGTGCAATATGGGCTACAACACTGTATCTGTTCAAAGAAAGCTCAGCTATTTCCACTAAAAATTAGAAAACATCTCAGCCATACACTTACGCTATGGAAAAGGAATTCTTGAAATTAGAGACAAGCTTTAAACAGACCATTTTTAGTAACGTTTCTCTAGGCTTTCAATCAATCCTTTAAAAATATTGATGGATATATGTACACAATTTTCCCTTGATTTTATTAATGGTAAATATTTAGCAAGACAAATAATGTATCAGACTATATATACTTTTGATAACAAATTTGAAAATATGAAGCAACAAAAGTCTTTGAAACATGAAGATGAAGAGACAGAATACAGTATTTTTCCTAACTTTAAGCCTCATTTTTGAGAACATTCTCATGACTTCTGACTGTTTGAAGATCCTGATCTTTCCATGAAAACTAGTAAACAAGTAAAAACATCAGCTTCCAGAACATAGTATGAAATAAGGTCTATCTCCTATTCCTAGCATCTGCCCAGCACTTTTCATCAGCAGACCTTCAAGGTTTTTACCCAGCCGCCCACCACCATCGTTTTCTTCTATGGAACTGGAATCTGAGAAGGTAAGCGACTTTCCTACTGCTATTTGACAAAGTTTGACCTGGATCTGATATAAAAAAAGGACTAGAGAAGAGGCTTTCTTGTATTCCTCAAAATAAAAATCTTGCTACATGGCTGTGTGGTCAGGCCATTAGCCACTGTTGTTCGAAGTGGGACTGCAGGGAACACAGCAGTAAGCAACAACTACAAGGTTATGATTGGCATTATAAGGCTACCATACATGTTCTTTCTAGGCATCTTTTCCTATCAAGATTTCCCAAGGAAACAGGAGAAAATGAACACACACTATTTCTTATCACCTAACTTTTTAATTTTACAGTCAATTGCAACCAAATTTGACAGTGGGAAGAGCTCTCCAAGATGTGACTTTCCTACAAGTCCCATAATGTTGTAGAGGAAAGACGCAATTAAACTCCTCAAAAAGAGGAGGGGCTACAGGATAAACCCAGACATCAAAAGGAGTGTGTTTGCCCGAACCCACACAGGAACCCTGGTGATTCAATGAGCACATGGACACCCCCAAACCCACCCCAGCCGCGCAGCCACCCACGCAGCTAATAGCTGGGGGTAGGAGGGAGGGCAGTGCGCACTGCCCACTCGGTTTGGAGAGGGCACAAGAAAAATGACACAGTCCAAGAGCTACGCAGGGAGGGCTCAGACCCAGCTGGGACCAGCGGGACCCGAGTGGGAGAGCCAGTGTTATCCCGCATGGGAAACAGGGGGCTGTACATGATGCTGGATGCATCCACAGAAACCCAGATCTCGTGCTTATAGAGCAGGTTGAGCATACTGCACTGCTGAAGGCGTGGAAGATGGCTTTAGTTTCTTAAGGGAATAAATAAAAATGCAGAGCTACTTAAATCCTTCCCATTTCTAAAGGAAAAATTGTTTCAGTACAGTAACTTCTAGCTAGTGCAACACTCCTTGTAAAGAAAGGTACATTGATACTAACCCTACCCCACCCCAGCGATGCCTCACATACAAGGCATACCTGCCAAATTACAATATACTTTGAGGGCTCGTTTATTGAGCAGTGTGTGAAATGAATGTCATTTTTAGCCATTTCATGCATTAGCAACCAATTCTACCATATGCAGGACAAAACACTAATTTTATTCAGCTATGTTTTGTTGTCATACCTGGCGCAAACCATCTTTATTTAAGACTGCTTATTACAGATAAGTTCTGTAGGAAGAGGAACAATATTCTTCTTCATAAAAGAGGTAATTAAATTTAAGAAGACTCATAAGGAGAAGCCTTTTTACATTACATACACACACAAACGGTAGTATTTGTTTCATGGGTCTGTTACTGATTTTTAAAATCTCACTGCATCATCCAAAAATAGATCAAAATGCAGAAATCAGATGAAAGTGCTATGTGCTTCTGCTAATAATGCAGAAGACCTGCATTATTAATATAAAGAGTGCTCCCCACCTAAAGCAGAATTGTGGAGATGCCACATAAATTCACCTGTTATGTAGCTAGATAGCTAAAGAAAAAAAGCTAACGTTTTGCTTGTTTGTCAAAAGTGTTATTCACCTTGCCCAAGTCAACTGACTATCATTTTTCAAGGCTGGTTCAAAGTGTTTTCCACAAGATGCTTTGGTAAGGCAAGGAGGAGTACTGCCACATGCTGTCCTGCCCAGCTATCAAGAGATGGCAGTGCAACACTAGCTTTTGTACTGTGACAACTAGAAAAACATAGAAATGTGTTCAATAAATACACGGCTTGCCTGATGAGGACATGAAACTGAAAAGCGTGCAAAAGGTTCCATTTTTTTACCAAGATATTGCTTTATCCATTTTTTTGGTGCTTATTTAAATTTTCTGAAAACTCGTTTCTGTATTTTCCCCCCCCATCACAGGCCCAGTTGCTCAGCCAGCACCCCAGAGACAACCATCGCCCAGCTATCGCACAGCCAAGGGAAGTGAGGAATTGTGAGAAGAATAAGCAACACCAAACCACCTTCCTCCCCATCCCAAAAGCAAGCTATCACATTAAAGAGAAAATACAGCAGAAGTACAGATAGGAGAGGATACACTAATTATTTCCTTTGACAAATTTTGAATTGATACCAGGCTTGATTCTGGCTGCCGTGCTTATGCTGCCAAACCTCGAAACTAGGGGGAAAGCCAAACATCCCCCAGCAAAGGGCTCTGCAGTGTGGCCACCTCCAGCCTCAGGAGCAGACTTTGCAGACAGCTGAAGAAGCAGCGCAGAGCTGCGTGAAACCCATTGCATGTAACGGGGAAGCTGCTGCTGTTGCCAGCCCTAGGAACTGTGCTGCCTCCCTCCTCCTTGCTCACAGCTTCCTGGGAAGTAACCAGTGGGAATGACCCGAGACAGTGGCAGCGAGGAGATGACAGTGAAAAGGAGCAGAGGTGGGATGGAGAGGGGACCCACCGACCCCAAAGCCACCGGCCATGTTGCTCTCAAGTGCTCAACACGCACAGCCACCCCCTCACTTCATGCTGAAGTTACAACTTGCCAAGGATGTCTGCCAAAGAAAAACAGTAATGAGAAAGAAAATAAACCTGCTAACCTACAAACCACTTGAACTCCATTTTCCCTAATGCCCCAACACGGCCCCAGGGCTTGTTTGGGAGGTGACGGAGAAGATTTCTTAAAAGTGGCGTCATGTAAATGGAGACAGAAACACAAATAGAGGAGGAAAGGCTGAAAAGAAGAAAATTAGAGGAGAAAAAAAAATTATCTTTATGTATGCACCCATGCATGTACACACATACCCCACATGCTAACAAATCTACTTCGTTAATTCTGGTTTATTTCCCCCAAATCCACTATTTCCACATGCAATCAACTACTTATTTTGGGCACTTAATAGATACTAATATTGCTCTTTATTTTAGATACAGCAATTAAATATCTGAAAAGACACAGAAAAATGAGCCAAAAATAAGTAGGAATGACACATAATTCCTACCAGTCTTAGATTTCTAGCCTAATTTGCAAAGGGCCCATTAAAAATATCTCAAGATATTTGTACCTGTATGTCGCAAATCCATTCTGAAAATGTAACAAGATCCTTGACGCCCTTTTTTCTGGCCCCTATAAAAATTCCAAGTCTTCCTCAAAACATTCTGTGGATTTACAGGAAATATGGCAAAGTACGACGCACCCACACTACTGTTTTAGCTCCAAGTGCGCTTTTAAAGGAAATCTTTCCCCCTTGCCCCTGCTTTTGTTTTGCGCCTTGGAGCAGTCGCAGTGCATGTAAAGTAGATTCCTTACTGGTAAAACTAGGATTAAATTAAAAAACCAAACCAAAACAAAAAAACCCACACACACAAAAGAACAGGTTAGGGGAAAAAAAAAAAAAAAAAGAAAAGGGTGTGCACAAGGGCTTATGAACCATGCCCAAATTGCTCATGGGCTTCCAGTCCCTGGACCACACCAGGATTGATACTGACTTCTCAAAACAAAGTCCACTTCAGCACACCTCTTCTCAGGCTCTCAACCCACATGTGCCCCTGCGATGCTCAGCAATGCCATAGTGGCAATGAAACTGTATCAGAGTGTAGGTAACCTGTCACCCTCAAATCATCCGAAACCACCAAGTCACAGGCACTGGTTATCTGTAGGATCCCCTTCCTGGAGGATGAGCCTGTGGTTTATAACACCACTGTTCAATTACAATCAGCATAGTATCAAGATATCCCAGGTAATTTTTAATGTCGCTATAGAAAGTCCCTGAACTCCCAAAATTTATCAGGCATAAAACGTATCAGCCATAAAATAAAAGTCAACATTCTATACAGATGCCGGCCTCAAGATCTACTCAAGAACTACATGTGCCACAGGTCAGGAACAGACAAGACGCATGTCTGTGCTTTAGACAAACTGACCCACTCGTTCCAACTCTGAGTCCATGTCAGAAATCACACAAAAAGTCATTTGGAAACTACTTTTTTCAAAGGAAATTAGGTTTCTTGTCCCAGAGCCAACACACCAACTCTGACTTAGCTTCCACATAGCAAAAATGTGCCTGTATTTCTGTAACATGCCTACCGTAACTCAGACACACCAGCATGCGGGGTCTCATACGGGCTTCTCCACCCCTTGAGGACCATTCACACACTTCCATACTTCGGGTAAAATTTACAAGTAAAATCCATTATAACAAGATCAGGTTCCACTATCATGAATGCCAGATCTGCAGGCTAATGGGTGCCCAACAGTACAAATCTGATTGCATTTCTGACAAATTATTATTCTACTCTGCATGTTTACGCTAGCTTTGTACTCTTCTCCCAGGTTCATGCCAAATGCTAGAGAACAGATGCCGCCCGATATGGCTCCTGGCCTAATAGTTTTTTTGGCTGGTTTTTTTTTTTTGGTGGTTTGTTTTTTTTAAAACAAATCTGAACTGGCAGAGAAAGTTTATACATCAGATTAGCACTTTCTATCTCTTAATCACAGTTTTATAATGTATAGTAGATTTACTATAGTTAGATTTATTGTATCATCAAACAACAGCCTAAGAAAGTAATATTTCTGCAGTTTTAGGTGGGCTCTAAACACATCTTAATTAGGTAGAATAACAGAAAAACCTGGCAGGCTGCTGTGAATAATAATTCCCCAAAACATACCAATCATTAGCTTGATACTAATTATGATATGTTAAAGGGAACAGCTAATGCTCTGGGTAGCTCTGAAAAATGTTTAATGTTCAGATATAAACAGACTGCTACATTTATCCATGGAAAACAGAAGTCTGGCTACAGAAACAATAAATCTCCTACAACAGGAATATTGTCACTAGTCCTTTTATTTTTCCCCTCTTTCACAAGAAATCCAGACAAATATTTTGCCGGCACATGTGCACATAGACAGTGATACCAATTTTTTTAAATTGCTGCTGAAGAACCTTCCTTTTTTTAAGGACCTTGACAGTTTAAAAAAAAAAAAAGGGGGGGGGCAAATTACGTGACCCAACCTGGGAAGGCGTAGTTTTTTCATTCCACCCAAAAAACCTGAAGGTGCATACAAGTCCTTTGGAAAGTTTTATTATAATTTTGCTTTACATCTGTATTACCTTTCTCAAAAATAAAAATGAAGTCCTGCGCGTGATACACAGTTCTTCTTCATCACGCGTTGCAACTAACACTGGAGTCCCTCAGCCTGGCAAACCTACCTGCTGACAGCTATGTGTTTGCTGTCATGGTGGCTCAGGGGACAGACAATACCCTGTAGCCCAGGAAAGTGCCAATACACTGAATTCCACCACTTCTCCAACTGCATCCAGGTCGATTAAGACAGTGAGGCACCAATGCCAGCAAGTCTGCTTTGATTTATCAACTCAGAGGTGCTGAAGAAAGTGGAAAGGGTGCTATTTAAATCCAACCACTCAAACCAGGCAAACTCCTGGATTTGTGAGGTTTCAGCAAAATCTGGTGTGTGAGTAGCTTGCAGAATTGGAGTTTTAATCCAGGGCTCCACAAAACGCTGTTGCTGGTGGCTGCTATTTTACAAAAGCGTTCTCCAAAGGCTCTTTCCCAAGACATGGTGGGTCTACCCCAAATGTCTGCTGAACTCAGTAAGACTACGTCCAAAGAAGAGTTACGTATAGCCCTTTAGAAATGGTTTATAAAGGAAAACTCATAAAATAAATTAGTGGTTCCTGTATCTCAAGCATGCAGGGTATGACCCATGTTGTACGTCCTTCTGTGTAAGAATTTGTTAGACACCAATTTCAACCAAAATGAGCATTTTCTCATACTTTAAAAAGAAGAAAAAAAGTTAAGTTTTCTTTAACTGTATCAACTAATTGCTCTGAACACTTCTATTTGCTCTTTCACATCTTCACTTGAGAGATGGGGTCCAATATTGTATTGGGCACAATACAAATGAGCCCTTATTAAAGTTCTCCTACTATCTGACAATCTGCAATTAGGACTTCTTTCTAACCTTTTGAATTTAAAGGAAAACGTTTTTTAAATTAAATGCATAAGGTTTGTTGTAATATATTTCAAAATGAAAGTTATCTCATTTTCTGCATTTTTACCCATCTCTAAATTGCTATTATTTAAATGTGCCCTTTTTTTTTTAAGATTGAATAATCTATGTCAAATGTGAACTTGCATTAAAAAAATTATCTGTAATTCTACCTAATGAACCTTCTGACTGATTTCCCATATGATCAAGCTTTGCTAGTTTTCCTTCTAGCAATTTAAAACAAGAGATGCTTCTTATTTTCATCTTTTAACTCTACTGCTTTGCTTTTAATCTCAAGAATACAGCTTCATTTCCGAATACTAAAAAAATAATTTTTTCTTTCCTCATCTGAATTGTTTTCCTCAGCTTAGGCGATAAATATTTGTATTCTGTACTTCAGCTTTAGTGACCTAATTTATGGCAACAGTCTCTGTCTTTCCATGCCAATTTGAGAGTATGAAGCATACAAGATGACAAAGCCAGTCTGAAATTTTCTGAAGAAAAAGAATTACAACTCTGAAGGGGGGGGAGAAAAAAACAAAACCACAACCAAAAAACAAAACCACTCAAAACCTTAGCTAAAAATAACAGTTACTGTCTACTTATCTGAGTACTCAGTCCCCAGAAACGCCAAGCACAGTCCTGAGTACTATTACAAAATAAGCTGCAGATGAAGCCCATTTGTTGGTTTTGCCTAGAGCAAAGTAGTATTTAATTACTGAACTATGAATCTCCTCCCCAAAGTCATATGCTGTGTGACCCAGGAGACTGGGATTCCGGATGTTACAGCAGAGAGACAAGCGACAGTATACTCAGTATCGTATTTCCAGGGCTATGGCTACAAAGCTGCAAACTTCTGTGCATTCTAGAGTTAAAAATACATCTTCCTGGATAGTTATAGGGCATCTTGCAGTGATTCTTGGCAGCCATATTTTGTAAATGCTTAGACTGACTAAAGAAACTGGGATATTTCTGGTACTGACACTTCAATGCTCTTTAGGTTCTTAAACCTCTTTTTTTCCTTGTTACAGTGCAACACAAGAAGAAATGATATGTTTGGGGGAGATTTTTCTCTGTATTTCCTGTATCAGAATAGCAAAGAGGTATTGTATGTTAGTGCTTTAAAGACTTCTCAACTGTTTGGGGAACAATGAAAACAGACATCTCTTTCCAGGCACAACTTTTCTGTATGATAATTACAACGCTGTTGAAATGGAGGTAGTTCTGACACATCTTTCTTCAGGAGCAAATAAGTTATTCCTTCAAAACTTAAAAGCCAAACCCAGCTGCTCAGAACATGCACCAATATGCCAGTAAAACCACCAGCAGAAAGTCCTGCCTCAATTTTGATTACTTCATGAAAGTCATCCCTCCCCGACTCTCCACAAGATCCCAAGCCCAAACATCCCGCCTCGCTCCCCTGAAGGAAGCCAAGGAGAGGGCTTTTAATGACAGAGCTCAAGTCCACTGATACAGGCGAACTAGGATTAAATGAAAACTGTCCAGAAGTAGCAATTAAAAACTTAAATTACCACCCTCTTTTAAATAATTTTCAGAGCACGCCAGGAAATATAACCAAACATTATGAAATTCTCCTTGATCAAACACCTAATTCAGACCAAAGGCATTTTTCAGAAAGGAAGAACCTCTGGCTTGATGGGATGACCTTCAGGGTTAGACTGTCCTACCTGCACAGAAGCTGGGCAGATGCCTATAGCAGCAAAACTGGAACTGCGGCATTTCTAAAACTGATTAGAAACAGATAGCTTCTGATTGATGACCAGAATTAGCACATTTACCTGGGGAAGCAGTAGTATCGGTTTGGCCAGTATGGATTGCTTCACAAGATGACCTACAAAGCCCACCTTCTAGGCTCTGTATGTTAAATATATCTAACTCCATAATGGAGAGGGAAGTACCAGACAAATGCTTGTCGTTACTCCAGGGAGAGACGTCCCCCAAAAGGGAAAATTTTCTTATTTGAGTGGCCATCATGGGAACAGTGGTAATGTCAAGCAAGCTGTAGAGCTTCCATTCTTAGGCCATTAGAAGGATGCCCCTTTAGACAGAGTTACAATCCTTCAGGAATACCTAATTTAAACAAATTAGGACTTTTGCAATCAAACTTATAGACCCTGTCTCAAGAAGGCTTTGTAAAATTCTTAAATGGCTTTATTAAGTGCTAAAATAACGGCCTACTAGTATTCTCTATGCTGGATCTAGACACAGCATAGTGGTAGGGTGCTGGAATCAAGTGCAAGAACGATGAAAACTGGAAGAAGCATTATCTGCTACGTTGTTTAAAATCCCATGCAATATACCTCTTCAGCATGCACCCAGTTTTAAGCATGCAACTCTATGACTGCTAATCTCCTGTGCTGCATTAAAGCCTTAGCAAAAAATTAATTATGCATGAATGTGGGAGCACACCCATTAATCCTTGCTTGGATCAAACTGTGTAAAAATTTCACAGAAAATAACTGATGGAGAAGAGCTCTTGAGTCAGTCAAAATGAGCCCCATCAAGGGTTTCTGCTGAGACTAAGGTAGGGGAGGGGCAACATCCAAAAAATGTCTTCTATTTGTGACCACGCACCATTGAAAATAAGCACAAGTACTATGGTTCAAGCTTTTTGATCAAAAACGTGTAGATATTAAACAGTTAAATGGAGTTAAAGATCTCCATACTGCGCTAAGTTTCTGCTCTCAGCTGATTTATTCTCATTTTCACTGCTGGAAAACTCACCAAATAACGTGGCCTGTAAGTCTGATCAAGAACATTCCATTTTTTCCAATACATTGTTCCTGATGTTCCCACAATAGATCATTCAGGGCTCTAAGGGACTGAGTCAACTGAATTGAATGATGTGGTCACCTGCTGCTACATAAATGCAAAGGCAAAGCTGAGGGGGTTTATTTTCAAAACAGGAGACATTGATCCTGTGACAATGTTCCATTACCCTGACTTTATTTCTGTTAGAGACAGTGATTACATCTACATCAATCGCTTCAGCTGATGGATATTGGTGCACTAACAGTGACACAGTTTTTCACTATGCTGCTGCTGCTGACCTGCACACCGATGGCTCACAAAAAAAGATTCATTCTGAGCTTGGACTAATGCTACTTATTTGTCAGTGAAAAATTACTGAAGTTTGGGCAGACTTTTGTAATTAGTTGGTTTTCAACTGCCTGTGGTTTGGGGTTTTTTTTTGTGTTCTGGAAATCTTATTGTGGAGCGGTGATTAGTGACCACGTAGCCTGGCATGGATTCTATTTGTTATGATTAAAATATTTATATTGCTACCTGATTGTAATAAAACAGCATATGTAGTTCATACAAGCATCTGTGGAAAGATATCTCTGCACTCCTACAATAGCATCCCTATCTTGACTGGGGACTTTTTCATACGGGTGGACTCCTCTTCCATTTCCCCATACTGTCACCCTTTTATAGTTTCTATCTGCTGTACTTGCTATCTTTCCCAACCCGGTGATCCATCTTCTGGCTTTCACCTCTTGATCTGACATATGATCTTGAGCCTGTGGTCACGCATTTGGCCTGGTTTTCACCTCTTCAACATGCACTGCCTACACATACTTTGCACTCCTGAATTCATCTCTCCTACTGCTTTCAAGAGCGCTGATTTTATCTGTACTTCCTTCAGTCATTTCTTTTTCTACATTCTTCTTTCACTACTTTTCCATTACAACATATGAGTTGCTAACATTTTGCACAAATAAACTCTGGTGGTTGAAAAAAATTCAATTCATTTTCAATAACAGTGATTTCTGTTCCAGCTAAGCTCTGTTCATTTTATTTGTCCTTGTTTGTTTAGCCTTGTGCCCTGAGTCACGTTCTGAAGTGCCTGCAGGAGAAAGGACTTTGTTTGACTCGCTTCAGTGTATTTACCGCAGTGGCTTCCCTCATTCTTGATTAGGAAGTTTTTTTAATGCTGCCATAACAACAACAAACTGAGGTGATTTGGAGTTATACCTATGCAGAGTAACAAAGCACAGCAGAGATCAGAGTTAGCAGCGTCTGAACAAGTGCAGAAACCAGGACAACAGCACGCCTGCCAGAGCCAACCAGCATCTTCTCATGGCACCCCTCTGCACCACGCTGACACCTACAACTCGTGTTAGCATAAGGTTGGGCATCTCCTTGCTGAAGTCCATTCCATACTGCACATCTATAGTTTTTCCATAACCAAAACAAAAAAAACCTAAATCTTCCTCTGTGGTGCGCCCTGGTACTTGCGAGGCTGAGCCTGCAGGGACTCAAGCAGCCCTTGCCTAGGAGATCCAAGAGCATTCGGCTGTACAGCAATGAATTTTGCTAGAGTCTAGTTTTGAAACACTCATTAGAGGCCACCACTGCCTCATGGTTTTGGATTGAGTCTTTTTTATGAAATGCTACGTTTTTATGTTTTACTAAGGTTGCTATCATTACTCAGGTAATTACCTTAAATTCCTGCAGATGTTTGGGGCCTGGTTCATCTTTCCCAGTAAAGGACCAAAGACAAACTAAAACCAAACACACTTACATTGGTCTGGACACAGACGCTACATGAACATGACCTTTTCCAACAAAGGATCCACTCACTCACTTGCCCTGCCCTTGGTGTATGAGCCTGAACGCTCTCACCTCAGCTTTTTTAGCACCTACAAAGCTAATATCAAGTGCAGGTTTTATTTTCAGCATAGAAGTTGACACAACTACCCTATAAATAATACTAACCACAAACGGAGCAAGAGAAGCATTTCCTGCAGTGGAAGACCCAGGAGAAAGGGTGCTCTCTCTGTGTGTGAGCATCTTCCCCAACTCCTACATTATTTTAGAAAAGACCTTGGATTATCAGGCATAGCATATAACTTCCACAGGGTTGGGGATATAAACATGCGATTTGATTAGGGGAAAAAAAGAGAGACAGTAACGAGGTGCTCTGTTCACAGAGCAAGTGAAGAGGGTTTGATCTATTCTAAATGCAAATAAACCCGGCTTATTTCCCCATTGTTAAGCCTAGTCTTATATGCCTTTCCCATAAGAAAAGAAGTTTTGGAATTATGTACTCTGGCAGCATCTAGTTTGGGGATAACAAATAATTTTTCTGAAATTCCTCTGTGAGTGCATGAAAGCTGCCAATTTTTTCCTGAGGCAGATGTTTTGTTGAATACTAACAGCTCTGAGTGCACTGTTTCTGAAAAATGAAGGATGAAATGTAAAACCCCTGTGAGAAAATACCATAATGGGGTGAAAAAAAGAAAAAAAAACAAACCCTAACAACCTCACAGGACACAGAGAAGATCCTTCAGTTACACAATTTATTACAATTTCAAGTCAGGAAAATATAAACTGTTAACAAGGAAAGATATCATCTCCAGCTTTAGTGGCCATTAATCAAGAGCAACTACAGCAGAACCTGCTACTTACTTGAAGAGGCGGCCAGATTTATTTATTTATTTTTTAAATTAGGATGAAGAAAAAGCAAACAGTGCCCTTTGGATAGGGAAAACAATGAATTTATTATACTAAGAATGCAGGGTTTTGTTGTTGTTTTTTTTTTAAATAAAAAAACCTGACTACTTCTGACTACTTGGGACAAGGCCAGTATTACTGATGAGTTGTGGACTGATGGCAAACAGGTAGATTGGTACTTATGAGTGTTAATAGTAGAAATACACTGTGCTTTTGACATGTTTTTCTCTATTAACCCAGATATTAAACATGTTGAGAATCTAACTGCAGTTGGATAGCAGAATTTGGTATTGAAAATATGTGCTAACATTCATCGTATTTAGTGTTCAAAGTTCTCTACAGCCATGAAACATATCCTAAAGCCTGGAATAAATTAAATGTAAACTGACAAGTTCTTTCTAGCCCCAAGATGTTCACCTAAAAGATTTAAAGACGTGTAACTCATGATTGACTGCAGCATTATGCATGAATGGCGAGTTTTAAAGAAGGCTTAAGAAAGTTTACCCTCAGATTAAAAACTCAACTCTTTCCTCTACCCAAGCATTTTCACATCCAGCCCTGTTTACTAAAGCAGCCTGAAATGACCCTGTGGGAATCTGCAGGTAAATAACCATTATGAGTTCAGGACCTTAAAAAATGAAAAAACCCACCTTTCGCAAAACCAAAAATAATAGATAACATGCTTCCGTAGTTGGTCATATGACTATAAAAAAAAGAACGTGTGAATCTACGTTAGATATGTCTACTCCCACAGTCCTCCACTATCCCTGCCTTATTAGATTGCTAATCTGCAAAACAAGACATCCTTTCCTCATAACCACTCCACCGATACCACCTACAACACTGTTTTCTTTTATTCCCAAATAAAACCAAATGCAACAACAGTATTAAAAAGTGCAAACCACAGCTCTGAGTCTTTAAAAGCTGCCTTAGAACTGTAGCACATTTTGTTCAAGAATAATCAAATGGTAGTCTCTGAGCTTAAATGACAGAAATCAGTTACCAATGCAAAGAAGATCAAGTGCAAAAGGGCAGTATGAAACCATCTTCATCTAGGCTTTTTTTTTTTAATTAAAGACTAATTAGCAGAAAGAAATTATTAAATCAGAGCATTCCTCAGAAAAGAGAGATGTACTAATTAAAATGGACCATTGAAGTGGATCAGAAACCAACCATACTTACGTTAGCACCTCAAGATTTAACTTCAGGTGGACTTTAAAATTAGGTAGCCAAATTTTCCAGAAGCACCTAAATCACTTAGAAGCCTTATTGGAATTGACTTCTAATGAAGAACGGGATGTAAAGTACTTGCCTTTTCTGGGTACTTCTAAGACCAAGTTGACACATCTCTCAAAACCCATGAAATAAATTAAGAAACAAACACCGTCTGACAAACATTATTTTTGGTATTCAAAGAGTCAAAGCTTTTCTTATCTGTTACATTTAAATCAAGTATTACAGTAAGAATTTAATATTCATGATCTTAGCCCTCCTAAGGAGACTGGGCACGGCCACTCATGAACACGACTGACTGCAGCCACATACAGCACACAATGATTCATTTGTCTTAGGCTGTGACACAGCATGATCAACAGACTTGTCCTATTTTCTATTTACAACTTAAAATAACAAAAATGTGAGACCAATGTAAAATTCTCATTTCTTCTTTCACTGCACTATATACCAATCTGCAATACAGATGCGATCTATTAAGAAGTAATAGAGAAATAAAGCAACAGCAACCCAAGCAACATCTCAGAGATGCTGCACCAGCCAAGGCAGCTGGGCAAGCAGGCATGTGTGCCTGAGACAGCTCTGGAAATGGCAGTCCAGAAGCAGGTTATAAAGGCTGTTGGCGTAGGTTGTGAGGTCAGAGTACTGCTTTACTTTTATTG